>NW_016690194.1:9252322-9349352 GCF_001604755.1 Lepidothrix coronata | reverse complement strand
GAGACATTGCTGCTCTGAGAGTGGAAAAGGATCTTTTCCTACTTCCCTCCTGGACTTTTATTTGGAGGGGAGAAGAGATTTGATCCATTGTAAATACTTATGTCATGGTAGAAATAGCTAAGATTGTATATAATGTATTGTAGTATTTATTTATACAGTCATTGTAATATATATATTTCCTTTCCCCCATTTGAGTCTCGTGTGGTGTCTGGAAAATCATCTCACATTGGGCTGAGATGAGGCAGGGGGTTTGGACTAGGGAATTGGATTTTGGAGCTCTCAAACCATGACACCTGGCCAGGGCTGGGAGTCAGGAGATGGGGTGACTGCTCCAAACCTGCAGTGGCACGGCCTGGTGGCTGCCTGGGTAGCTGCCCAAGTACGGACCTTCTCACAGAATGGAAAATGCATTCCATCCAGGCAAGAAAGTTGCAGGTCCTCCTGCCAGACTCATTAGAGCTTCTGTGGCATCACTGTACATCCCTCATGAAGGAGGCCCTGGCAGTGCCCCTAAAGGTGATGGAGCATTTGAAGAAGATGGAGACAGACCCATCACTGTGCACATGGTGGAGAAACTCCAGCGCCTCTTAGACTGGGTCAGGCTAATGTGGGAGCTGGAGCCCTGCAGATGGGCCCTGGGCATTGACAACTGCCCTGCAGCCCAGCCCTGCCAGCAGCACTCACAGCAGGTTCCGCTTCCCCGAGCTCCCTGGAATGGCTTC
Organism: Lepidothrix coronata; assembly: GCF_001604755.1. Taxonomy (NCBI): domain Eukaryota; kingdom Metazoa; phylum Chordata; class Aves; order Passeriformes; family Pipridae; genus Lepidothrix; species Lepidothrix coronata. The sequence goes on along the minus strand of NW_016690194.1, from coordinate 9,348,630 downwards.
TGGACCTTGCAGCCCAGCACTGCCTCTTCTGGAATCTGACTCTGGAACATCTCCCCTCCCCACAGCCATGATCACGCCTCTCCTCACTGTGGGCAGAGCCGCTCTTTCTGAAGCTCACCTTTCTGCCTTCCTGCTAGAATCCAACTATGTGTGAGGTTCCCTCTGCCTCTTTGAGAGCTGCTGGGGGCAGTGGTGGGGAGTGACAGTGAGAATGTGAAGAAGTATATGCAGAATGCCCTGGTCATACTCCTCTTTGGCTCCAGCAACCAGGCCCCCAGCGTGGCCAAGGCCGGGATTTCCAGGCTGAGCACTGACACAGAGGGGGGTGGGCTGACACTCCGTGGGGGTCCAAGGGCTGCTGGCAGCAGGTAGTGCTCCCCCAGAGCAGCCCATGGGAAGAGTCCTTGTGGAACCAGCACGAGAGGGATGCATGAGCTGGCATGGCTATTCTCAACACCTGCCCTAAGTGCTCCAGCAGGGCTCAGAGCAGACCACAATCACCGAGGCCTGAATGTGCATGTCCCCAGAGGCTTCTCAGCTATTCCTGCAGGTGTCAGAGGTCAGGCCTTGGAGCTTCTGTCCCCATCCCCCAGGGCTGTCCCCAAGAGACCCCTGGATGCTTTGTGAGGGCACGTCCAAGCTTGGGATCCCTCAGGGTGCGATCACCCTTAGGAACAAAGCCAAGAGGTCTCCTTCCCCAGGCTCTGGTGCTGCCTCACAGCTTCTGCTGTCCTGGAGATTGCTGGGGAAGCCCTCCTGTCTGCTGCAGAGCTCCTGAAGTGGGAAGAGCTCAAGCATGTGGTGCAGACAGAGCAGACATGGAGGATCAGTGAGTGTGTGGTGAGGACAAGCCCCAGGGTCCAGGCTGGGCGAGGGCTGCCCCCTGTCCATGGGTTCTGCAGCTCTGCCCCGCCTGCCTGGAGCTGCACCCTTGTTCCTGTCCTAGAGAACAGAACCCCCAAGGACTCTTTCAGCCCCTCCGCCCTCCCTGCACCAAGTGGGATGGAGGGCTCTCTGCAGGAAGGACTGCTGGCAGGAAAGACTGCTCTGGCCAGCTGGGGGACTTTGTGCCATGCCCATGGCCTCATGCTCTCTCTAGCTGGTGAAAGACAGGAGCAGGGCTGAACACTACATGTTACAGAGGCTGCAGTACCTGTAGGACCCTCAGGCCCCCATGCAAGAGGTGGCCGTCAGGTTCCTTGGTGACCCCCAGCCCTGGGGTCATTCTTTGGGCAGCCTGACCCCCATCGCCCCCTAGCCCTGGCACCGCCCTGGGCAGGGGCTCAGCCTTCCCCTGTCTCCCCTGCCCACACAGGTGGGCTTTGTGGCTGCCTTGCCCTGTGCCACCCCCCAGGCTACTGGTGGTCCCTGGGATCAGCCCTGCAGAGGTGTGAGGTCACAGCATCTCTGCAGTTACAGGGGCTCATCTTGGCTCTGTTGGGTTTGGTGGCAGCCTTTCAGCCTTTGGAGGAGGATGTTGATGCTGCCTTCTCTTTCCTGCCAGCTCAGACCATCTTGATCCTGAGGTGTCCAAGGGAGCAGTGATGACCGGGATGCTCCCTTTGAGCGCTATGTTCTGGTCCTGGTGACCTAAGGGCTGTGGTGTCTCAGACTTGCTCAACTGGGTTCCTAAAGGCGCTTAGGGATTTTTTGGAGAAAGGTTTTCAGGAGGTTAAACAACAAGATTTTACTGGCAAACTTCAGAAAAAAGGGTACTTGGCAAATTTTGAAGCAAACAAACAGTCAATCAAAATAAAGCATTTCACAAGGCATTGACTTAGAAAACTCTAACCCATCCAATTTGAAGCAATATTGCAGCAATTATGTTAAAGCCAGCAAAAACAATTATTAAGTAGGGGTTGATGTTCCTCACCCAAACCAACACCTGGGGGAAAATCTCCCTCACACAGCCTGGAGGAGTGACTCTGAGGGATGTCCCCCCTTGAGGGAAGGATCTTCACACGCCTCAGGGAGGGCTGCCAAAAGTCCTTGCCCTGAGAGAGCAGGACTGGCCTTTTCCAGGAGGAAGTGGTGGACTGTGAGTTGGGCATTTTTAGACACAAAAAGATCAGAACATGTGAGGGGAAAAGTGTGAGAAACATGAGGAGAAAAGGATGGGAAACATGATGGGAAAAGGGGTAGGAAATGTGAAGGGGAAAAGTGCAAGATATGTGAAGGGAAAAGTGCAAGAAAAGTGAGGGGAAAAGGACGAGAACCATGAGGGGAGAAAAGGGCAGGAAAAGTGAGGGGAAAATTGTGAGAAACGTTAGGGGAAAGTTTGAGAAATGTGAGTGGAGAAAAAGGAAACATGAGGTGGAAACAGTGGGAAACATGAAGGAAAAAGTGTGAGAAACCTGAGGACAAAAGTGGGAGGAACATGAGGGGAAAGGGGTGGGAAATGTGAGTGAAAAATGGGCAGGAAATGAGGGGAAAATTGGGAGAATCGTGGGGGGAAACGGTGGGAAATGTGAAGGGGAAAAGGAAAGGAAGACCCTGGAGGTTCCCACTACAGCCTGTACCCCAGAAACTCTGTAGTCCATGGTGGTGCCACCCTCAGCACCCTCGCATGCCATGATTTTTGGTGGAAACCTGTATTGGGTTTGCATGGCCAAGTTTTGGTAGCAGGGGGACTATAGGGGTGGCTTCTCTGAGAAGCTGCTGGAAGATTCCCCCATGTCCTGCAGATCCAATGCCAGCCGGCTACAGGACAGACTCGCTGCTGACCAAGGCCAAGCCCATCAGAGATGGCAGTGACACCTCTAGGATAACATATTTAAGAAGGGAAAAAAGTTGTTGCATAGATGTAATTGTGACCGGAGAAGAGCAGAGTGACAACATGTGAGAGGAACAACTCTGCAGACATTCAGGTCAGTGGAGAAGGAGAGGCAGGAGGTGCTCCAGGCACTGGAGCTGAGGTTCCCCAGCAGCCCGTGGTGCAGCCCATAGTGAGGGAGCTGTGCCTCTGCAGCACATGGAGGTCAACAGGGGAACAGAGATCCACCTGCAGCCCAGGGAGGAGTCCATGCTGGAGCATGCTCAATGTGTGAAAGGGGGATTGACCTTGTGGGGGACCCATGATAGAGCAGGGTCCTGGAAGGGACCTGAAGACCTGTGGAGAGAGGAGGCCCACGCTGGAGCAGGTTTTCTGGTAGGACTTGTGGCTCTGTGGGGGACCTATGTTGGAGCAGCCTGTGCCTGAAGGAGTGACCCCGTGGAAAGGGACCCACGCTGGAGCAGTTTGTGGAGAACTGTTGTCCATGGGAGGGACTCACATTAAAGAAGTTCAAGGAGGACAGTCTCCCGTGGGAGTCATGTTGTCTACCTCGACTCCAGCAAGGCTTTTGACACTGTCTCCCATAAGATCCTCATAGGTAAGCTCAGGAAATGTGTGCCAGATGAATGGATAGTGAGGTGGATCAAGAACTGGCTGCACAGCAGAGCTTAGAGTGTTGTGATCAGCTGAGTAGAATCCAGTTGGAGGCTTGTAGTCAGACCCAGCATTCCCCAGGGATCAATACTGGATTCAGTCTTATTCAACTTGTTTATCAGTGACCTGGATGAAGGGATAGAATGGACCCTCAGCAAGTTTGTGACAGTATGAAACTGGGAGGAGAGGCTGATCCATCTGAAGGCTATGTTGCCATTCAAAGGGACCTAGGCAGGCTGGAGAGTTGGGTGGAGAGAAACCTAATGAGGTTCAACAAGGGCAAATGGAGGTCCTGCACCTGGGGAGGGATGACCCCAAGGACCAGCACGGGTTGGGGCACACCTACTACAGAGCAACTCTGTGGAGAAGGACCTGGGGGTCCTGGTGGGTGACAAGTTGGCCATGAGCTGGCAGTGCCCTAGAGGCCGGGAGGGACCATGGAATCCTGAGGTGAATCGTGAAGAGTGTGGCCAGCAGGTCAGGGAGGGGATCCTGCCCCTCTACTCAGCCCTAGTGAGGCCACTGGAGTGTTGTGTCCAATTCTGGGCTCCACAGTTCAAGAAAGAGCAGCAGATACTGGAGAAGGTCCAGCAGAGGCCACAGAGATGATGAGGGGTGTGGATCATGTCTCTGATGAGCAGAGACTGCAGGAGCTAGGCCTGGTTTATTTGGAGAGGAAAAGACTAAGAGGGAATCTCATTAATGCATATAAATACCTTCAAACAATGTTCCAAGAGCATGGTGCCAGACTCTGTTCAGTGGTACCCAGCAACAGGATGAGGAGCAAAGGCCGTAAACTAAACTACAAGAAGTTTCACCTCAACATGAGGCAGAACTTCTTTCCACTGAGGGTGGCAGAGCACTGGAACAGCTGCCCAAGGAATGTGTGGAGTCTCCCTCTCTGGAGACATTCCAAACCGACTTGGACATGCTCCTGTGTCACCTGCTCCAGGTGACCCTGCACTGACAGGGGGGTTTAACTGGCTGATCTCAAGAGGACTCTTCCAACCCTAACAATTCTGTAATTATGTGAAGTTGCTTAGCTTCACAAAACATTGTTCTTCCCATGCTCCATACTCCAACTTTAGTCATGGAGCAGGCTAACAGGTCTGATTTACCTGAAATACCTGTGAAATAACAAGCATCTCTACTCATAATGCGCTAAAACAGTGGAAAAGTCATGACGCCCTTCCTTTCTCAAGCAGTACCGGAGGGGACCACATATGACTTGTTTTTTCTTGGATTTGGGTCTCCTGACGGGGTTGAGAATCAGCTCCTGCTCGTGGGACCTAAGGATCTAGTCGATTGAAGACTGTTTCATTCCTCGATCACCTGATGGCTAGGTACTCGTCCTTCACAGAGCCGAATAAATGACCTCCGAAGTCCCTATGTAGCTTCCACTTTGAGTGGACGGGGGCTATTCTGGGTCTGGGGAGAGGCGGCATCCGCCTCGGGCAGCGCCGCACGGGTGACACCGGCTGCAGAACCGTGTAAGTGCTTAAATGTCTGTGTGTCTGTCTGTGTTTCTGTCCGGGACCGGGGCCAGGGGCGGGGGCGGTCCGGGGCCGCCGAAGGAGTGGCTGATCCCCGCCGGCCCCGCCGTTCACACAGCCCCTCGCTCTGCTCCCGGCGGCGGCTCCCGGCGGCGGCTCCCGGCTCCCGGTCGGACGCCCGCGGGACAGGTAGGTAGGGGCCGGACTCGACCCGACTTCTCCCATCCCGTCCCGTCCCATTCCGCAGGTGCGGCGCCCTGAAGCCGCGGTGCCGGGCGCGGGTGCGGTGGCCCCGGGGAGGGAGCGGAGGAGAGGCGGCATCTCTCCCGGAGCGGCGTTTGCCCTGGGCAGAAGCATCCTCGGGGTAGCGGTGGGGATGCGGGGCCGCCCAGCGGTGCCTCCGCCTTTGCGGAGAGTTTCCCTCCGCGTTCGTTCGTTCTGGGATGCGGGAGCGCTCCTGGCGCTCTCTCCAGCTCCCGCCGCTCCCTCGCCAGCGGGACGGAGCCGGGACGAGTCACTTCAGGCTCTCCATTCAGCTGATTTTTTCCGCTAAGGGTTTTTAAAGGTTATATCTTCATTTTCACGGAAAGCTTTTGGCAGTCTTGGGCAGAAGCTGGAACAAGCACACACACTGGAATAGAGGGATATTTGTGTATATATGTAAATAAGCGTGACCTGCACGTGAAAATGCACATCTGTTTAATACTTCGACTTCGTTCCAGCATATGTCCTTCAGCAGAAGCTGCCTAGAGAAATGCTCAGTTCTGTGGTATCCTGACCAGATTTTCTTTTGGCGGCAGCAGTAGTACTGTAAATATTTCCTATTTTGTCTATCAGCCAAGAAATAGGTTCAGTCTAGAAATGTAGGCACAAATCAATTAAGGAAAATGTGCAGCTGCTTTTCCTCGAATGAGCTAGGAATGCAATGCTTTTTGGTAATCTTATTAATTACTTAAATGTTGCTGCCAGTTACTCAGTAACTGAAATGGAGTCTTAGAGACAAGTATTTCCCAGAGTCACGTACAACTCTGAAGTTTTTCCAAAGTACCAACTTTTCCCTGCAGAGTGAGTTTAAAACCTCATTTTGGAACATGCCATCAGTATGGAAGATGGCTTATTTTATCAGGTTTGTAACTGAGCTTTGGCAGCAGTAATTTGGAAAGCAGATTAACATGACTGTTTAGGAAAAATGTTTTCATCCAGCAACTTGGAAGAAAAAAAAAAGAAAAAAAAGACAAGTGTGGAAAGTGGCATTTGTTTCCCAGCAGATAAGCTGCAGACCCAGGCTGAAAAGCTTAGATGCTTTGATTGAGCAGCATGTCTGATGCAAGACTGAAACTGAAAGCTGGCTTCAGTTTCCTTGTCAACATCCCTAAATGGCATTTGTGACCAATAGCACAATGCTGGGAGTAAGCATAGGTAATTAGGTATGTGTGTTCTTCTTGAAGTAGAGGGGGGTGTGCTACTGTCAGAGCTGGAGATAGAATTTAGGAAAATAACAGCCTTGGTGGCCAAATTATCTGTATTGGTTGCTAGTCACTGGCCCTGCAAATGAAATGGTATTGGGATTTCTATTTTTGTTTTCCATCTCAAGTTGGAAAGGTCAGCTGGGCAGGTGTGCTCTAGATTTTTAATAAACTGGACAAACAGTGTTATTCAGGCCCAAGTTTCTACTTGTTTGCTCACATAATTCATGCACCTGCACAGCATCAAGACATAGAACCTTATCTAATAAAATTTATCTAATTTTTCTTGCCCAGCCAACCGAATGCCATAAATTTAAATTTGTATTGCTCCCACAAGGGGTGGATCAGCTGCATGGTGTTAGTACTGACTTAATATGCTGTGGAGATGCTGTGGCTTTGTGTTTGGCTTTTTAAGATTGTGTAGTGGTAAGTCTGGAAGTGTTGCAAGTCTCTGCTGGAATTATGAGCAGTTCACAGGACTGGCAATGAATTTTCTGTCTTGCTCACTGACTACAATCCATACCTTGCAGAAAAATTCTCAACTGCTCAGTGAGCTGTGTGAGCTAAGCTGGTTGTGCCTGTTTAATTTCCCTTGAAATCACTTACCGGAGTTCCCTTTTCTGGTGTGTCAGGTGGTGAAATGTTTCAGAGATGGCATAAGGCTGTGCACACCAGGTTTGACTCCCCACAGATAGATCTGGTAGACAAAAACTGTGCCACATTTGCCTCAGTGCATGATGCTTTAGCCCTTTGTATACCACAAATTTCACCATTGCGGCATGTACCTAAAACATGGGTACCTAATGCCAGCACTTTGAATATGACTGGTGTTGTGGCAATGGGCACCCTGAGGGCTTGTCCGGGTGTTATACTGTTAAATGAGCTGTTCCTTACCTTTAGGTGATCAGGAGAGTTTGACCAGGTTGACAGTCCTTTGGTGAGTCTCTTTTCTACAATCTGATGCATTCAGCTTTAGGGACACCACCCCACCCCGCCCCTAGGGAAGCAAATGCAGTTTAACAAAAGCAATTAACTCATCTATGCAAAGAATACTTAAGTTTGATTAACATCTAGCAAGAATCTGGAGTGTGCTTTTGACTGCAGCTGGTAAGGATCCATTGAATTTATATTCAGATCACTTGGCAGGAGTTTTGCATGGTCTCTCTACATAGCTCGTCTAGGCATTTTCACTTATTTTGGGAAGCAAGTGGCTTTTGACGAAGGTAAAACCGAAACAGATTCTTTGCAAATGTGCTACAGCTTTAGTCAAACCAAAGATATGTTGATTAAAAAAAGCAAAATTGAGTAGATAGTACTGCCACATGGATGAGATCCCATATATTCTTGTCTGGCTTTTTTAAATGGAACACAGTGTAGAACAGTAAAAATCCACTATTAGTACTTCTTTAGATGTGAAGTGGAATTGTGTAGTGAAATAACAAAGTTCTTACATCCTTACTCTTCATAAGCTGTGTCTTCCTTGATAAATGATACCAGTGGAATCAAATTTCACTATGTTACTGACTCACTGTCAGTAGTGTGATACTGATTTTTAATATTAAGAGATCAATTTGTCAGTAGTTTGTATTTGTGTTCCCCTTCATATGCTCAAATCAGCATATCATGAACGTCGATATAACTGCATTATTTTTTCATCTGTGAGAAGAATCTGTCTCTTGATATTCCAAATGTTTTTCTCCTATGGAAAGAGTATGTATCATCCAAAGCCATTTGTCAGAAAAATAAGAATAGTATTCTGGGGAGGGATTTGCTTTACTAGAATAGCTTTATTGATTGTGTCAGGATTCTTGTTAATTAACGCATTCAAACTGTCTGGTCTTAAATTGATGTTTTGCTTTTGTAAGGATTTGTGATTCATGCCATTGGATGTAGACATTAGGTTTATATTAAAATGTAGACAGCCATCTCTTCATGTTTTGTATCTGATTGTCAGAGAAATTAGCCCATAGTCAGCAATGAGAGACTAATTCTGAGCTCTTTTGATGTGCAAGACAATGAAAAAATACAGATTGGGAAGCAGAAAACACACCTTTAACTTTGACATTGACTTTCTGTGACCTCGGGAAAGGAATTTAATCTTTTTCCTGTTGCTGTAAAAGAATACTCTTCTAAGCCTAACAAATTATTTTTGTTGAACACACAGAAGTGCAAGTGCGTGCAAATTTCTTCACTCAAAGAAACTTGAAAATAAAGACTTTATATTAATGTATCCTTTTAGAAACAGAAACACTAGCATGAACAGCTGCAGGTTGTATGGCTGCAGTGTCCACCATTCTCATCACAGGACGTGTACAACAGCACAAAAAGAATGGCAAAAATGGCCTTTTATAGTCTAAACTCTAAGACAATGTTTAAATGGATTAATGACAGCTTTTTTTCAGATGAGAGTCTTCAAACAAGGGAAATGTAGAACTACTACGCTGTAACACTATTATATTACCAGTGAGGGCTGGAACCATGGCGTTACCAAAAAGGGCTCAACATCTTATTAAGTACTGGAAATGTTGGGGATATGAAGAGATCATGAAAGGCAAGGGGAGTCTCAGAGAAGTCATGACCTTAGGATGATGTAAAAGGTGAATTTGTCCAGCTGGGCAAGAGAAGACCAGCAGAGGTTTGTAGTGTTGGTAAAATTGACCAGGCAGGGGACTAGGGGGCCCTGACCCAGCCTGGTGGTGTTTCTGATGGGCAGTGCTTGTCTGGATGGGTCTGCTCAAAACAGTGTAGGGAAGAAGGAGGGCTGGTCAAGGCTGCATAAGAAAGAAAAATGATCCAGAGAGGGATACTATGTGTTTAGGGCAACTGGTGGGTGTTGTGGGGTGGAATACCAAACCAGAGTTCAGAAGTTGTTATGTACTTCGGTGGACTGCAAAGGAAAGAAAAATTAACTAGACAAAAAATTATATGCAAGATGATAAGTTGTCATTCCATGCATACCCCCATTTCTTTTGGAAAGAAACCATTGCTTTCCAAAGTTTTCTGTGCATCACAAGCATTAGGCCGTGAGTTCTTGTCACATTGTGCCTATCTCCTTCAGGGGTAGACCCTGCAAGCCATTTTCAGAGTGAGTAGGGCTGTATTTCAGGAGTATTTCTACAAGACAAAGATTTGCAGCACAAAATGATTCAAGATCCAGTAAGGGCAGGAGGATGTTGTTCTTAACATAGTTTGGTCTCAGCCCTGTGAGAATATTTTCCATTAATGAAAACAGAGACATCCGTGCAGGGTTTCAATTAGTTCAGCATGTTTACAGCATCTTTTGAAGTTTCTCCTGCACAGAAATCCTGTCTTATCTATTTTTCAGGGTTTTTTTGGAGGTGGGGGAGAGGGCACTTGGTGAATTTAAAGAATTTACAGAGTAAGTAGTACAATAACATTGTCACCTGGTAAGTTACTCATCTTTGTCTCATGGAAATGCTTTGATTTTACCTTGCAGATGTTTTTCTGAATTACAGGAGAAAAAATATTCAAAGTGGAGATAACTCTGACTTGGGATTTTTCCCATCCCCCGCTGTTATTTGGAGCACAATCCTCTGTTATCAAAGGGCTTAGGAAAAGTCATGATGAGATCCTCATCATGAGGATCAGTTTTCTGTGGATCTGGCAGTGTTGCCTGTGCTCTGCAGTCCTGCTGCAGCTCTGCAGCGGTGCTGGCCTAGGCTGTGGGAGCTGCTGGGGAGCTCCCCAGTTCCGGCTCCATCCATGGGGAACCAGCATGTGCTAGAAGAAGCTGTGTATCCCAGTCCCATTCTGACCATCATAGTTCATATCTAAAGGTCAAGGCTACAGGCTGCATCTTGCTTGGATTGCAGGGGCAGGCAGGAACAGCGAGGTTGCCAGCTGGGGAGGAGCTTGCAGCTGTGATGCTGTGCTTGTCTTCTCCTAAACTAGGTTTTAGGGCATCCTTCTGACCTCACATACAGCAAAGCTGAACTAAGTAAAACTTATTCCTGTGTTTTCTCCCTTGGCTCCACTCAGACCTTTCGCAGTACCAAAGTCTATTTTTTATTAACCACGTTAAGTTTGGTGTTGATTCAGACATAGTGATTTTGATGATGGCTACTTTATGCTACTTGCCCCTTTCTCCATAGAGAAGCTTCATAATCAGTTGATTTGCATGAGAGGTTTTGAATCCTGACTTTTAAAGTTTCGGTGTTGCTGCTAGACTGATGAACTAAAGAGCAGTGAAAGAGTTTCAATTGCAGGGCTCTGCCAAAAGGAGCCCCCAAAGTGAATGTTTTGTGTGAAAGCATGCCTTGCAGTTTGAGCCTGGAGTGACAATGATTGTAACACAATGCTGTTCATGTGACAGTGACACAAAGAGGCCATTATGCACGGCTGACTGGCATCAGATCCTCCAAAAGCCAATAGTCAGACCAAGACTGATCATCCTGAGAATGTGAATACATTGGAAGCACTTGCATGTTAAAAAAGAAGAAAAATACGTGTGTGTGTGCACCAAGGTCTGGTTAAGTTATAAGTACAAAATGACATAATTGATTTGTTTATGCTTTTTTGGAAGTTGCTGTCAGAAATCAGCAAAAAACATGTAACAAAGCACGGAGAGCAGACATAGTGGGAATAAGACGGAGTATGCCAACAGGCCAAGTAGATATTCCACTTCCTTTGCTCCATGCTACAGGGTTGCTTGCTACAGTGTGCTTTTGAGCATGTGTAACTGAGTTTTAGTTTCCTCTAAAGTGTTTACAAAATTTTTGGACCACACTGGTCTGTCAATACACACAGACATGTCATGATCATAAAAAATGCCTGTGTGTGTTTGTGGGAAGCATTTGTTTGCAGATTTATAAACCCTCTTCAAAGGGTTCAAGAGCACTTGATACATGAAGAAATGTCCCTGACAACTTATGAGCTGCAGCAGTCTTGGTCCCAAAGGCAGCATACTTTGTCAGCCGTTGCAAATCTACTGAGTAAATAGGGTACAGCAGGTGGGGTGGAAAACTCTTCAATTAGAAAGGTATTTGTTTAAAAACAACTGTTTTGCCTTTGCAGCCTTGAGGGCTGGATTGACTTCTCCATCACATAGGAGGTGGCACCTGATGATAATCAGAGTTGCTGGTGATCCCACCCAGCAAAGGGTTTGGCCTCATTCCTTAGTACTGCTCTGTGTCACACTCTTTTTTCTTTTTTATTGCTTTTCTAGGTTAAGAAAATTTCAAAATTTGCACAGGCTGCCTGACTCTTTTGCTCTGTTGCCACTGAAACCAGAGCCTGTCTCTTTATTATCCTCCATTTTGCTTATGAAAACCCTGCTTAACTCTCATGTCACCTTCCCTCCGACTTCCTTCTGCTCAGATGCTGACAATGCAAAAGCAGAATAATCTTTTGGGCACTTTTTTCAGCTGCAGCTGCAGACTGTGTGAGAGCTGTATGTGGGCCCCTCTGGATCTGGGGGGACAGAGCACTGGACAAGGTATCTACCAGTGGCACCGCTGGATTGTCCCTTGAACTCGTGGCTTCCTCCATAATGGAGCTTTCCTGCCTTTTTAATCCATGCCACATGTGGGTGACCCGAGCAAACCCTGTGGGAAGACAGAAGCCCTGTTGTGTGTTTGTAGAGCAGTTGCTCGGAAGCTGATGTACAGCTGTGACCGGGCTTGTTTGGAAGTGAAGAGTAATTTGATCTTTTAATCTTTTTTATTTTTTCTTCTCCCTACCCCTCCACCCCCCATCTCCAGTCTGATATTGTAAATAACAACTGTTTCTGGAGGGTACTGGCCAATGAGACTGAAATGCATATTTTAGATTGAAGTAGATTTCATGAAGATTTTATCAGTCTGCAAAGAATGTCCTTTTTTAAAAAAAGTAATTTAATATTAGGTTTCATTTCTTTTAAAATAGCAGACATAATTGAAAAAGGGCTGAAGGTCCAGTTTTCTTACTTGCCTTGAGCAACTCAGGAGTAACTCAAGTGAGGTCAGTGGACTTTCAGAGTAGCTGAAATGGGGTGCTCGATCCTGGGTCCCTTGTGCATCACTTGGTTCATGACTTTTAAGATCTGTGAAGACACACACATCTGTGTCATCCAGGTATCCCAAAGCTACCTCCACCAAAGACTCTTTTAAGAGATAATTACATTTTCTTTTAGAAAAAGCAGAATTGCCAGCTCTGTGATGGACTCTGCTGAGAGTCCACACCAACATCAGTGTGGTTGTGCTTCAGGGTTTGTTTGGATCAAGGGCACTACACCTTAAAGACACTGCTGTGCCACAGGGCTCCATCACTTCAAAACAGAAGATAGTCCTGTACAGAAGTACCACTAGTTCTGGGGAACTTGTTTAAAATCTGAATCCATAAAAGAGCGCATTTTTAATTATTGAGTAAGAAGATTGGGTGAGTAGTTGTTGGAAAAGGAAAACATAAACACAACAAGAGAGAAACTTCCTTGCTTTAAGTGTCCCCGCTGCTCTCAGTGAATTTTCCCTCTCCATAACCCATTTGAGAGAGCTGTGAGACTTAATCTCATCTCTGGAACAGTATTGTTCCTCTGCAACTTTAATGCACACTTTAGATACGCTCTATTCTTTCTTGCACTAGTTCTTGCCAATTTGCATTATGTATGAATAAAGACGGCCAGGATATGCATTCATGGTAAGTGAACCTCAAAGGATGCAGTGATTTGGAGTTCTGGTCTGCACCACAAATTTGCAGAAGAAAATTTTTGTGTGTGTTTGCAGATTGTCAACCTTTCTGTGTGTGTTTCAACAGTGGATCAACTTCAGAAATAAGATTTTTGTATGGTTTGTTTTGCTGAAGTAGTCCTTGGATGCAGGGAGGAAATGTTCTTTTTCATCTAACAAATGAGAGATACTGTAAAGAAAGGCTGAGGTTGCAGCCTCTTGGTCTGCACCAGGAGGTTTTTGAAATTAAGCAGAAATCCATTGCAGTCACTCCAAAACATGTCTAGTGCCATTCAGTAACATTTCTGGAGCCTGCACCCTACTTTAAACTTTCTCTTTTTCTGCTGTGGGAGTCTTGCACTACACTTATGAAAATTACCCTGCTTTTTCTCGTATTGTCCATCTTCAGGGAAATAGCAAAGTTTTAGTTCATTGAGGTTTTCTCTTAGGCATATATGTGTTTTTCTTCATTGCTGTTTCCAGTAAGAAAACCATTGGGAAAAATAAAGAAATGAAAAAGCAGACAGACAAGAGGGCATTACTGGCCTCTTCAGAGGTGATCTACATCTGTAAAAAAATTCTCTCCATCATGATATGGTGTGTAAATGTCTAAGACACAATCTGTATTTCGTGATACCTCTGCTATACCTACAATAAGTAGTGGAAGCACAATATTCATGTCCTTGCCACTGTGGCAGAATATCAGAATGGAGCTATGGGTCCAAGGGTAGGCTGAAAATGGAGACTAGCAGACCTAAGTTCTGTTTTCAGCTCTGCTGTTGACTTGTTTTGTGAAATAAGGCAAAGCATTTAGACGGGAGACTAAATACTTTCCATATACAGTATGGTTATTAAGAGTAGCCTTAAGAACCTTAAGGGCCTTCCAGTACTAGAAGTGTTGTAGATCTTATGAGCAGTTATGGCGATAAAATGCTGTATGTGAGGTTATTACATAACGTATCTAAAATAAATGTGCTTAAAGGGGTCCTATCTTTTGCTAAGTTCAGTAGGATGAGGGAAAAAAAAATTTGCAAAAGAGAAGAGATCCCAGAGATAGAGAGCCACATGGAAACTGTCTGGACTTCCTCGCAGCATGGAGCAGCCTTGGACTCCTGAGAGCATAACAAAACCCTTCAAACAGTGACATGGAGCATCTGCCCTGGCTCATCTCGCCCATTGGGGCAGACTCCTTCCAGAAACAGTCACTTGCTGTCCTGGAGAGAGGAAATTGGAGTGTCCCAATCTGCCCTCCAGAGAGAAGAAAGATTTATACATGGATTAGTTCAGTGGGCAGCTGATAGGTTGGGTCAGACGAAGCGCCCAAGGCTTGCCACAGCCCGTGGTAGACAGCTTTGCTTTAGCTTCCAGCACAAAGGCATCCCTTTGCCTTTCAGGAGCAGATGCAGTGGATATTGGATATTGGTACCGTTTTCATTGCTCTTCCACACAGTCCTACCTTTCTTTGCACTCCTTACTGGATGAGATGGATGAAAAGTGATTTTAAGCAATATTGCAGCTGGCCTATTTGTCTTGTTGACAATAGCAACATACGTTTCTGTGCTCTTAGTAGAAAGCCTGTGTGAAATTTGAAAAAAGAAGTTAGTTGAGGAAGAAAGTGCGTGTAAGCTCAGAGTCATTTGGCTGTGTCAGGATGGTAGATGCTAAGAGTTTGGGTTTTAGAGACAAGAGAAGATCAACTGGCCATAAATCCAATTTAATAGCAGTAATTGGCCAGCTCAAGATACCTGGAGTTTTCACCAGGTATCATGATCTCCGGATATCAGAGACAACAAGCAGTTTTGTGAGTGAGTTCACGTTTCATCTCAAATTTCCATGCAGTTTAGAGGAGAGTGTCCATTCTGCTTTTGCTCTTCCCAGAAGCTCCCTCACTGTGCTTCCCAGTCCCTCTGCAAATGCTGTGCTGTTTTTCACTGTCCTCTCAGCCATTTGCTCATTTGGTAGAGCAGCAGATGTACTGCTGAATGTGAAATTTCGTGTCGTGCAGTTTCCAAACTCCGGGTTGCTTATGACTGTTGCCCATTAATGAACGATGACACATTCACACATTCAGATGATCACACTATTTCCTTCTGAAAATAGGGATTGCTTTTAATTTATCTTAACACCCCCCCATGCACAACTTGCAATACTTATTTTTATTTTTAATAAATGACTGAACCAAGGCCAACGCTTCTGCAGTTTTTGCTGAGAGGCAGCAGAAGTTGTAACAGAGATGCTGCCAGTGCCAGTTGGGCTATAACTTATAAGTCTGCTTACAAAGTTTGCCTGTTTTCTGGCACAGTCTCTGACACATACACTCCAGTCAATCACAGTAAAGTGCCTACTAACAGATGTGACAATTAAGCTGAAGAATTCTGTCTCTCTTGTTTAATTTTTATTACAGAGAATAACAGAGTACCTCATTAAACCCACCATCATAGAGATTTTTTTAATTTGGCATACAAATATCTGCAAAGATTAGATCTCTGAACAGAGTGCCTTGTTACTAAAGGTGCTTTGTCAGACAGTTCTATGAATAGACCATTTTTGTAATGGCAGATATATACTTGTGCTACTGCTGTCCTTTTACATAGTGCAAAGATGTACAGGTATAAAGAAGTCAGCATGTGTTCTGAAGGATAATGTTTTGCGGGATTTAGGGCCTTGTGGTCAAATTAATAAAAATGTGGTCTTGATTCTTCTAGGTTTAAATTATGCTGCCTTTAGCTGGAATCAGCAGCAGACATTTACAAAGGTTTCAGTTAACCTGTAACCAAATTAAAGATCATCTAGTTCCAGCCCCCTGCCAGGGGGCAGGGGGCAGGGACACCTTCCACTATGAACAACAGATTAAGGAGTAGCTGAACATTTAAGACACCTAAACTTTCTTCAGAAACAATAATACAAATTTAAAACCATGTTTGCATGTGTAGAATTTCAGTGCTTAGTCTCCCTCTCTGTCAGCAGAGGAAATAAAAAATTCCTAGGGAGAAATTCAACCTTCCAGGTGCTAGTGGTGTTTGCAGGCTTTCTGCACACTAGGGCATATATATATATATATATATACATGCAGGTAAACACAGACAGAGGCTCCTAGATAAATAGTTGAAGCTGTAGGACAAGATGCTGTGCTTCAGTGAATAAACGAGACTTGCAACAAATAAAACTCCTACCAACACTCGTGATGGGCACTAAAAAGCCAAGTTCTTTCCAATACTGACAAAGTAAACAGCTTGTATTTTATGCATGAAACCACTCTGATACTAAAAGAGTGACTTCATATCAAACATGCTGGTTCTGATTTACATCAGTTTCAGTTTTCTCTTACCATAATTTCTACGACACCTCAAATCATTAAATTCTTCAATAGATTTTTTAAATGATGAATCAGTCTCTTTAAAAAGAGTACCCACTACCTCAGTAAAAGAAGCTAATGAAGGCAAATGCCTCAGAAGCTCTAACAATCAGAAGATGAATTTTTTTGGCTGCAATTAATACCAATTTCCAAGAAACTTTCTCTTATTTTGTTAAAGTCCCTTCCAACCCCAAGTGTTCCATGAGTCTGCAAGTCTGTAGATATTACAGGCCACAGGTGGGATTATGAGACAAAACTGTTTCCCTATAATGTCAAGGAACAGTGCAAATCAAACAAGTTATGAAGAAAAAGTTATAAGAAGGCTCACAGATACAAGGATATGTGAAAACCACATAAAAAATGTGGTTAGAGGATGACCTCACTAGGTTTATGTTGTAATCTCAATGAAAGTTCTTCAGGGCAGAGTTCCCTCTGACTTCAGTGGAAACAGGCTTTGTCCCTTGAATTGTGGATTGGGTAAAAAACTAGAATTAAAACTAAATTTCAGTTTTTCATTATGTTCTTCCGTTTTCCCCTTCGATTAAGGAATGCAGGAGTACTGTATCCATTCCAACCTTTGCAGATAACAAAATAAAAGATAGAAGTGAATGAATGAACTGTCAGAAGAAACACTTTTGGGTTCTCCATTCTTCTACGAGAATGTTTTGAATTTACTTTATGGGTGGGGGGTGGCAGTGGCATGTGAGGCTTGTGCTGTGAGTTGTAGATGCTTTGATTGCTGGAAGTGGAAAAACTGATAAGTAATGCGTTGAAATGTTCAGAAGTTGTTAAAGTGAAATGGCATCAGAGTTAATTACCTTTTTTTTAAAGTGGATCATTTGGAAATTGAAGTTTGTAACAAAGTACTGTGATAAAGTTTTAGAGGAGTGTAATGCTCTGTTTAAATCATAAAAACAGGGGCTAACTGGAATGACAACTTTATTTTCTGTAGGGTGTTGTATGCAAAATGGCATTCCACTGGATGATTTACAAAGACAAAGGTACTGAAGCAGAGTTGCCAACAAATTTTTTTCACAAATTATAGTGTATTGTTAGCAACTAGAAGTTTAAAACAAATGTAGGAGTTCATGTGTTTGATTTTCAGAGGAAAGGGAGTGAGAGGCTGCAACAAGTGCAGGGAGCTGCAGACTGAAGAAGTTTGCCAGTGATAACAGAGGCTGTGTCTGGAAAAGGGAAGAATCTGATGTATGATGGAAATCTATGTGGAAAAAGAGAACACACATGTAATGGAGGAGGGAAAGAAACAGAGATGGTCTTTGAAGAGGGTGAAACAAAAAGCGAAAGACTTTTAAAGAAAGATGGGCACATTTGAAATTGATCCTAAATTGCACAGGAAGCTAAAGGAATTATGTGAGTGCTTTGATTTACTTCTTTATATCCTGTCAATAAACTAGAAGTGACATGGCGTCTGGAAGCTGATAACAGGGAAAGAGGGGTCACAGAAGCTTTGGTTAAGTGAGGGTAAAAAGCATAAATGAGAATTTCCACAGTGGTGGAGTCAGGCGTTGGTGTATTTAGGATTGTCCCAGGCAAATTGTCAGCAAACACAAAGTTTTCACAGTTACATCCATGAGTGCAATGTCTTTTCTATGATTCCCATTAGAAAAAAAATATAACGTATCAGAAGTCTGGTGATGCTGTCTGCCTAAGGGACTATGATAAAGATTTGGTACAGGTTTCTTATCATGTTAGTCTTTAATTTAATACAGCATTCATACATGCTGCTAATATGTAGATTGAGAAGTAACTCTGCTTAAATATGTGTATCCAGCCATTTTTACTTAGTCTTCTAGTCTTCACTTGTACTTTTAAAGTAGACCTGGGATTAATATACAAGACAGATGGTCCAGTAAAGAGTACATTATTTGATTTTAAAAAAGGGAAGAGGGAGAAAAAAGAAGTCTCTTTATGTGGATATGATTTTTTCTCAAGCCTATACCATATAACCTCTATTAATTTATATGTTATTTGCTTTCATTACTCAGAACTGACTGTTAACTCTCAACAGCCACTCTGGGAAAGATGCCCAGGGCTGAGAGGTACCATCTGTGTATGGACCTGACATAGTTTTGTATGTTTCACCTGAAGGGTCTTTTAAAAGGTGCCATTTTTTCTTCTCAAAATGCTTTTCAGATAGTGTGGTTTGGATTCTAGACAGCTTTAGCTGTCTTTATTTGGTAACTTTTTGTCTGAGTGGAAAACAACCAGGCAGCATATTTAGCCAAAAGATTTTTTTTGACAGTTCATCCCGTTGACTTCCCATGGGAATAATCTTTAAACATACAGTACCACGTGCTGTAGGTAACCTTAGTGATCCCATTTGCACATTCAAGACCTGTACTTGTTATATGCCTGAAAAAAAAATATAATGTTTTAAATTGGAAGGGCTCTAATTTGGCATACAATGGCAGCTACAGCAAAGTGACCCCATGTTTGGGATGTTTGGCTGCCTTCCTCTGAGGAATAATAATGAATCTATTTGCAAAAAGTATCTGGCATGCTGACATTAGTCTTTACCATGCCTCCTTGCCTTGTGCAAACTTGACTTCCACTGAACTGTCTTCCCCCCACCTTCTTTTCATACAGATTTGAGCGAGAAGAGGACTGATAAATGGATATATTGCCCTGCCAGCTTAGCATGTACAGAAGCTCTCACTGAATGGTGAGAGAGTTGTATGACAGTGAGTGAAGTTGGTGGGCCAAGAAGAGTTGCTTTTCAAGAGTCCAGAAACTCCAAAATTTGCTCCAATTGACAGTTTTAATACAGTTTAATGGGTGTTTTTTGTTATTTAAGATCAGATCATGTATTATGGCATTTATATTTAGTAGGAATGGTAGAGGTACGCAGACTGTGAAATGGCCTCATTTCTTAAAGGATTGTGATGCTGTAGCTTTCAAAACTGGTAATTCCAAGACTTATGGGCAAATAAAGTCTGGTCTCCTCCAGATTTGTGCATTATCACTATTCTCTGGAACTTTACAATTCAAGACTTCCTCACCTCTGTTACTTCCAGTTTAAATGACAGGTGGATTTGGAAGTTATTAGACATGAGGCCAGAACACGCAAACATTGTGATTACATAAACCTCATTTTCCTAGGAAACTCTGCTAATTAAGAAACTGAAAAATAAAAAATTGTCTAACTATTAACTGAAGAAAAATGGCAATTTATTAGTGATATATTTTTCTTAATAACATGGCACTAGAAAAGAGTAGCAGCATATCTGTCTTCATCAAGAAGACTTGTTTTGGTACAGCCTCTGATTTGGTAATTCTCCAGGTACCAGTCTAAATGAATTGTTTTTCCCATTTCATATGCTTAGTCTCATCTTAAGCACCTTTGGACTCTTCAAATGGGTCAGTCTGTTTTACTTTGCATCTTAGATATTAACTCAAATCTGGGCCCTTGGCTGGGGTCCAATTTGAGAAAAGACCAATCAGTTTACATTTGCTGTGATTGTACATCTTCAACCAGTCTGGGATCTTTGTAATAATGCTCCTATTCAGGTTAGTTTGTATTTGCTTTGTAAGCAAGATTTCATGTGACAAAGCGTCAAACTGATTTACAGATTTCTGAAGGGAAAACACCTTCTGCTCCTCACCCATTAATTCTCTAATGTAATCAATAAAAGCAATCAGTTAGGGGTTTGGGTTTGTTTGGTTTTTTTCTCTGAAGTTAGCACAGGATTAATCATCATTGACAAGATTAGGACAGATTCAAATTTTGCTTTCCTTGACATTAGTAGTTTAAGAGATGTTTTTATAAAGAAATTGTGCCCCTTGTAGAGGAGCTGAACCTCAGGAGTGAAGACAGTATAATGTTATGAAAAAGACTCAGTCATGGCTAGGCTTCACAAAGGAAGATTTGGGGAGGGTACCACCCATGTTTATTGCAGGCGCGTTGGTGGCTAAAAAGGCCAATACGAGATAGACAAGTCCGGTTGCAGAAGGCACAGCAGAAAGACTCCTTAGGTGGTATATTCTGCAAGACACGATTCTTTCTGCGTTGTCTTTTCTCCTCCAGAGTGATCCTGCATGCTTTCTCAAAGGCATCAGCAGCATTATAGATGGTGTGTCTCCAGACCTCCCGATTGGAGGCCAGAGTAGACCAGTTATGATGATCAATATGGCCAAGGCTGAGATGTTGTTTCAGGGAGTCCTTGTATCTTCTCCTCGGGGCTCCTCTCATGTGGCAGCTGGTGACAAGTTTGCCATAAAGCAAGATCTTAGGGAGGCGGTGATCTTCCATCCTTGAGACATGCCCTGCCCAACAGAGCTGTGTTCTCAGCAACATGGCCTCCATACTTGTGACCAAACAGTTCTTCACTAAAAAAATATTTAAAAATTTCTTTATCTCATCTGGAGCCATAATTTTCAGTTGCAGGTAGCAGTCTGTAAATCTGGAATGATGGTGTAGCCTTTTTTGTGCTCTGGAGAGTGTGAAGGCAAAAGCACCAGGAAGGGACCCTGCAGCAATGACAGTGTGGTTTACAATTCAGTCTGAAAGCTGACGAAAACTATGATGGACAGAAGGAAGATTTTTTACAATAACACTTGCTGTATGTGCAATTTAATGCAATGTAAATGTAATTAAGAACAGCCCTTGGGTTTACAGCCCAGAGAAGGATTCGACATCCCTGTACTATATCACTCCAGAATGGCTGAAATGAGGGTTGTATCTCAGAGATACTGTGAGAGGCTGTGAAAGGCTCTTACTGTTCTGAAGTTCGTCTTCTAATTAAATGGCATGTTCCTGCTTCATTTTTCATGTTTCAGTGGTAAAAATGCTTTTGCAACAGTAATGAAAAAGCTGCATCAGCGTTTCCCTTGGTCTTGGGTCCATTATGTCGTGTTAGCAACTGTATCGTACTATTCTCTCTTGCTCATGCAGTTCTAATCCTGGTTAATTCACCAGCAGCACTTGATTTTGCTGACCAAAAAATATTTGTTTGCAGCCTTGAGTAACCTTCACTTCTTTTACATTATTTAATATTGTACCTTCCTCTACTCCCCCTGTTCCGCCTGTATGTATTTTCCTTTTGTTACAAGAGCTGCATTCTCTCGCTTTTGCTTGTGCCTCTGCTCTGGGTGGGTGGAGAGATCAACTTGTAGTCATGTTTCAATTTTCACCTCATAGAAGGGAAGCAATTGTTTGCCTTTTTTAGTTGTCTGTTCTTTCCCTGGTTTTGATCCTGAACTCTGAATAGCAAAAAAACCCAAACCAAAGCAAAACTGTCAACATAGTTGGTAGTGGCAGAGAAAGTGCCTACAAATCTCAGATGATGGGTAGTAATAGTTAACTGGCTGTGCTTATGTGGTCCACATACAGAATTTTTCATCTGCTTACCAGTGAGACAAATGTAGTTTATGTAGTTGCTCACATTTAAATGTATTTTAGGGGAGTGCCTGTAGTTCATGGAAGCATATTTTGTACACCTGGTACACCATTTTAAAATGAGCTTGTAAGTAATTATAAGATGCCTCGGGGTGATCAGATTAATTTTTAATATGACTACTATTGATTATCTTCCTTTTATATAATAAACATATAATTAGTTCAATTTCCTTAATTAGGTTACAGAAACTTAGGAGGCTACTCTACAGTTACTTCATGCAGCTGCACTGCTTTCTTGTCAACATTTTTAAATCATGGGCCTGCACTAAATTTGAGGGAAGCAGAGAAGTCTCTGAGATAAACAGACAGGACGTCTCTTAAAATTCGTGACCAAAATGTGAGTAAAGATGTAGCTTTTTCAACAAAAGTTTTTCCTCAAATGCTAACAGGCAATAAGATTTTAGTGTTCAGTTGCATACTTCAGTGGAACAAAGATCTGGTGCTGTAGGTGAAGAAGCTTTCTGTTTTAGCAAGAGGGGTTTCTTTTCTCTCATATATCTGCTAATCGCTAATTTACACACAGAAGACATTCTCCAATATGACCGTTTTCAGTACTTGAACTACAGATTCTATGTATCTGTAGATAGTGAAAATACTCATGTATTACTGGGTGAGGTAATTTGAGCAGTATATGATATGAAAAGTGAATCTCTGAACAGTTTTTCTTAGTGTGAACTGTAGACAGCAAGAGTTAAATGAGTCATCTACATCTGTTATTGCTAATATAATCACTTCAGCAATGCTAATCAGCTGTACTGATTTTCCTTAATAATTAAGCAAAAGATCTAGAATGCAATCAAATTTTACACTAGGGGGTTCATGCAAATTATTTTTTTTAATTTATTTTAAATTTTGTTAAATGTAACCTGCAAAAGGAAAGTTGCTGAAGCTGAGAATAAAAGGAAAAAAGGAAATACCATTTACTATCTGGTTAATCAGAGTGACTATTTTCAATGAAATCATAACTTCACTGGAATTATTACCTGAAAATACAGCTGCTTTTTAAATAGTACATTAAACAGTACATTGACTACTTCCCTGCATGCAGAGAAACAGTTACAGACCATGAAATGTGTTTCAGCAGCCCTCATTTTTCAAGAAGGATTTAGCAAAATAGGTTCATCTCTGTATCCTCAGATATCTTAAATTTAATAGTTTCTTGTTGTGAGGTTTTTAGGTTGACTTCTGAAGAGGATATTGTAAACTAAGTCTATTTCGCATCTCTTTTTTTTTTTTTTGCTTTCATGGCCCTGTGGGCTTTTTTCTCATGAACTAGTTATAGGTGTGGTTCACTTTATTCTGTTCCATACAATTTAAAGTAAGAAATTTCTACTTCTGCTTAGTTTAGTTTAGTAAAAATATTTGTGCTAAATCAAGCATATGTATTAGAAATTATTTTCTCATTATACTACAGATTAGACTCAATGATCTCTTTTTTTTTTTTTTGTAATTTTTGTAGCCACAATTTGAGTGTAAATTAGGAAAGAAGATCAAATGTTCACTGAAACAGAAATATAGAAGCTTAAATTGTTAGAAATTACCTATTAATAGCATTTATTCTGGCATTTGTGGATTAATGGCCAGCTGGATTAAGACTGTTTCAATATGCAAATTTAAATAATTTGCCTAGTTAAAGTGTTAGGTTAATATTTTAGATTTTTTTGTCATGTTATGTGTGAGGCTGTCTGTTAATCCTGTAAAGCGAAGGCATTTACATTCTTTCCCTGATTAATTAATGTTTTGGTGTTTTTTCTTACAGTTATCTTTTTGGAAAGATGGTTCTTCATTTGAACTCCTTTTTTGTCTTCCCTGTAATACTCCTGTACCACTGGATGGGCCCAACGTTATCTTTGAATCTGGAAGATCCTAATGTGTGTAGCCACTGGGAAAGGTAATATTTTCTTCTGGAAAATAACTGACACAAATTCTGATTTGCCATTTTTGCTTTGCTTTATTTGGCACACTTCCGATTATTTAAAGCTGTTGAGTTACAGAATGAGGAGAAAAAATTCACTTTACTGAATGGGCAAGGTACATTCATGGATAAGTAAAAGACTGTTTCACATTGGGCTGAAATGCAGTTGTATTTGCGGTAGGAGTTAGGATGCAAAAAACACTCCAGTGGTACCAGCAATGTTACACAACCATCTGGGTACAAGAAGTGAATAAAAATAGCTTTTTCCAACTGAAGTGAAAAGAAGCTTTTACATATGCAAAATATGGTTAACCATATTAGAATTTGGCCAATTTTGATTATGCTGATTCTTTCCTATTCAGCATTCACAGAATCTAAATTAAGGTTTGTAGTTTAAGTATTTTTATGAGGTTCAGAAATTTATAACATACAAAATTAAATCTCATTAATGTAGTTGGTCCCTCTGTTCACTCAGTTTCACATTAATTTGCAAGAATGCCACAGTGGATAGGAGAAGTTGAGCCTCAAGCATTTGCTAAACTTTTTTTCTCGTGTAAAGATTATAATAGTGAAACCAAAACTCATAATTATTGTTATGCCCATTATTGATCAGATAGTCCATGAGACAGTCTGATTTTCACAGTTCAGTTGAGGACATCGGTATTTCCTGCATTTAAGGTAAGCTGTGTTCAATCATGGGGAGTGCTGCTAAGCCACTGTACATTTATTTGTGATTGTTATGGCTGAATCTTTACAAAGAAAATCGAAACTTGTATATCTTTTTTATAGATTCTATTTTTAAAAAAAATCACTTAAGGACTTTCCTCAGGAACCTGAGCTTTATGTGAAGCATTTGGCATCTCTGCCTCAACTGCTGTGTACAATTTGTACAACAATGTGTATATGAAGTATTAACCATTCTAAGAATCTGTTAGAGTATTTAAGCATGTGTCTACAATGTTACTGAACACTGTTCTAGGTTGTGTATACTTCATTTACAGTTTTTGTAGATAAAAGTGGTTTTGAGGGAAGCTGCAATGAAGTGAGAGCAAAATGGGTAAAAACCTGAAATATAACTATTAAGACTGCATACTGTATTTTAAAACAAGCTAACCAAAGTCTGCAGAAAGAAAAATATATCTAAAAATGTATCTAGCAAGCATGCCAATGAAAAAGCCTGAACTTTTTTCCTTCTTCCGCTGTGTCTCAGAAATAGGGAGGAATTCCAAGTAAACTTACTGAAACATTCACGCTGTTGCCCAGAGCAGGCAACAAAGGTACATAAGTATAAAGAATAAAGGCCCAGATACGAGCTCTGTACTGCCACTGTCACTGCTATGTGCTTTAAATAAACCTATTCCAGTCAGTACTAAAATGGTCTTTTACAAGTGAACTGTAATCACAGCAAGAAGGGGCAGAGCCTGCCGTGCGTCTAACAAAGGGCACTGAGCCTCAGGCAAGCATCAGCATCCCACTGATATTTTGTTGGACTGGAGCAGCTGGATGGATTAGGGCTGCTTGAGGAAAAACAGGGAGTAGGTTCTGGGCAGTTGAAGTGGGTCTGGGTGTGCTTTCCCTCAGTGTAGTGATGACAGCAGAAAGGGGAGGCTGTGGCTGTTGCAGTGGGTGCTAAGAGGTCAAAGAGGGTGTGGGTGGAAGTGAGTGAAAGCTGTGTGGGCTACAGAGTGTTTTGGTTGGTCCTGGGAATCAGCCCTGCTGCAGGAACTTGCCACGCATTCCTCTGTTTTCCAACTCCCTTGCGCAATCAGGGACCGACTGACTGCCAGCATAAACAGCCTCCTGAAGAGTTTTCTGGGATGATTCAATATTTTCCCCTTTCACAACAGGGCTCTGTTCTTTTTGCCCTACTGACAGCTTTAGAGGCTCTGGACTTCAGAGCACAGATTTATTTCTAGGATGCTGTATAGTTGTATAGCTGGCAGAAAATCATAATAGCATTTCAGTACAGCATTTCAGGGTGGTGGTGGTGGTGTGATATGGGAGTTTCTCTGTTAAAAATTAGCCAGTAAACAAAATAAAGTGTTGTCTTTAATAGTTGTGAATTTCTGATTGCTGAATGGACCGTTTGGTGGTATGATTGTTATGTCATTTTTCAGTAATTACTACTCAGGTGTATTTCTGTGCTAACATCCATCATTATATATGTCATTATATGTCATTATATATATCATTAGTGGGGCCTCTGGTGGTCTAGTGGTTAGGGTGCAGGACTCTCACCGCTGCGACCCGGGTTCGATTCCCAGCCCCCCGGGCAGATGGAGCTCGTCAGCCCTGTGAGGCAATCCATCTAAGAGAAGGTCACTCTAAACAAACCTACGTCCTGAGACCCTCACTGCCACTGTCCAAGCTTGCTCGGCCCCGGCAGATGAACCTCAGGATTAAAGGGTGGGCTCAGTTCAGCGCACACTGGGTCTCACCTAAAAAATCCACTGCGCAGGCTCGAAGGGTTAATGACCTTTCCCAAATCTTCGCTCGCGAAGACTGGCCATTATTATTATTATATATCATTAGTATCTAAATATACTGGATGTTTTGCCATAGCCACAGATATGGCTTTTAAAAGAAATTTTTCAGAAAGGCCTATTTTCTATTTTTCTATTTTGAGTGATAACAGAAAAAATAAAAAAAATAAAAGTTGCCACAGGAGAAAATGTACTACACACTACTTTGATTTGCTGCTCATTTGAGATACAGGTGTTTTAGTCTTTTAAAAAATTTAGGCTTGCATTACTTTTCTTTAAATGTCTAGTACAGTTTTATCAAACGTTACACAGTAGAGACATGGTGACTCTTTGCATATATATTTTTCTTTGTGAGCTTTCTGTGTGATTTTGCTGCACATGAGTATTTTGTTATATTTATTCTGTTTTATAGCAGGATTGTGTAAAAGATTTAATTAAATCAGACTGTACTACAAAGGACTTGCTCAGTGATCTCTCTTTTCTCCCTATCTCTCCCCAGTTACTCAGTTACAGTGCAAGAGTCATATCCGCATCCTTTTGATCAAATCTACTACACCAGTTGTACCGACATCCTAAACTGGTTTAAATGCACACGACACAGGTGATGTATAAATCTTAATATTATCAAACCGCTGATATTGTAGGGGTTTGTTAAGGTTTTGTGTCTGTCAAAATCAAGCATGATGTGTGGGACAGTTTAGCTGTAGTGACCAGCCTGTCTAACTGCTGTGATCTGAGTCTGCTGGAAAATGCTTGTCCAAGCAATGTCACGTACGTTTTAGTAGCGGGTTGGGGTATATCATCCAGTGAAGTGCTAACAGAAAAAAAACAGCTTGGGAAAAAACATGCAGTCCCCAAAATTAAATTCCCCAGACCCTGCAAGGTGTATTTGTTCAGTAATATCATGAGAGAGCTCTTGCTGCTTGCAACGTTGTGTTCTGGGGGAAGTGTATGCTGCTTTGAAGGAAAACAAAAAGTTCTGTTACAGGAAAAGTTCTTGTGCTTCCAGAAGGCAAGCGAGGGGTGAATAATTGAAAACTGGTGACAGCTGTAAAGAGCATTTTCCTTTTAGGAATGTGCCCGCATGTATGAACCACCACAAGTGAAAAACACCTCCTCCTTTTCCTACTTGCTGGCCACCCATAGGCATAAGCCTTGTTGGAGTAACACTTGGACTCTTGAACTCAGCAACAGATAAATCAAGACCTCTTTGAGCATTTTTTCTCTTATGACACCTCAGTGTTTTTTAAAATGTGTAAGAAAATATACTGTCTTGTTTCTGAATTGTGAATTGTGTGTAAAAACCATTTCTTCCTTTCCCTAGGATCAGTTACCGTACTGCCTACAGACATGGTGAAAAAACAATGTACAGGCGCAAATCCCAGTGCTGCCCTGGATTTTATGAAAGCAGGGAAATGTGTGTCCGTAAGTTTAGCCTCTTTTTGCCTTGAAATTCCATACCTACATCACAGTGCTGGTTTGACTCTCCTTTGATGAGTGACTCATGGAAACTGAGTTAGGGGCTCAGATATTCATCAGTGGTACATTTGCAGCTCTCATTGAAGTCATGTGAAGTCATGAAGTGCTGTGCATATGCAAATGACAGGATAATTGGATCTCAGATGTCATAAGTAACCAGCCTAGATGTGATTATAACTAATGATCATACGGAAAATGCAGAGCACGAGTGTCAGTGCGTTTTCCAACACAATAAATAAATACGAGGTTTAAAACCAGGAGGGAAATCCAAGGTTTTTTTCTCCTTAGCATAGACTCCAGTAGATCCCCATGCTTAGACTCTCCTGTAGATAAAGAGATCTGTAACAACTGTTTGATGGTGGCTGGTTGTGGGTGGCATGTGCCCCTGTCTCACCTTCCTATCCTAAAATAGCTGTGTCCAGAGTCTGTTGGCACAGACTCTGGCTCTGCTCTCTTTCTCTCTCTTGTATGACATCGTATAGACCAAAGGTCTTAAAATGGTATTTATTCAAGAGCATAGCAGAATGAAAAGAGAGGAGATGTTAATCCAGAGCCCTGGAATTGTATGGTGGGACCTTTAACAGTGGGTTGCCCAAAGTCACACAGCATTGACTGGTTGGGAATTAGGTGCTCCTATTGTCAGAACTGACAGCAGGGAACTTGGGACAGGTAATATATATATTAAGTTTATTTATTCAGTACAAATGCAAGGTTGTTTCTTAATCTGTGCCATTCTACTTGTTGTGAGTGCCATACTGGAGGTAATTGACAGAGTTTATTTGTATCCCTGGAAAATCAGACCCTGTGAATGTCATGACGCATCACATTATCCTTATTTATATCTTTGTTTTACAACACTTCCTGGAATGCAGCAGTAAAATCTTTGATTTAGCATGTTTTCTGCACATGAGAAAGCAAGGTCAAACTAATATTTTTTTTTTTAAGGAATTGCAAGAATGTGCCGGCCTCATGTTGATAAAGTCTGTAAATGTTCTACTCACAAAGGAAAAGAATGACCAACAGCCAGAGAAAAGCACTGGCTAAAATTTAAGAGGGTATTTTGAGTCTTTTGGAGTCCAGTCTGAATGGACGAATTTGAATT
The DNA here is from genome assembly GCF_001604755.1 of Lepidothrix coronata. Lineage (NCBI taxonomy): Eukaryota > Metazoa > Chordata > Aves > Passeriformes > Pipridae > Lepidothrix > Lepidothrix coronata. The sequence continues at coordinate 9,319,832 of NW_016690194.1, read as the reverse complement.
CATCTAAGGATAAAATACTTCTGTGAAATTGTGACTCTTGACTTCCACACTTCTTCCTGAAAACTTTCAATACATGAAACTGGTGCTATGTTTTTACTTTTTGATTAGAATTCTTTCTGTGTTGTATCTTTGGATTCAGTATGTGTTGAATATGGAAAATATATAAAAAGGCCTTTTTTATCACTCATATGGAAAATTTTGCCCTGCTTGTTCATATTTAAAGTAAAAATAAATGTTGTACTGTAACTGTCCAAACCCTGATGGAGAATTTTACCATCCTCTTCCTTGGAGAAATGCCATTGATAATAATAAGAAACTAGTCACACTACAAGTAGACATCTGAGGAAGACCGCCCCAATACAGCCACCATAAGTCTTTAGAAAAAACCTGTTAAACGACTCAGATACCTGTCTTGCCATTGCTTATGAGTTTGTTGAAATGATGCTGCATTTACATCACTATTCATAAGCAGCAAAGTGGCATCAGAAGTCAGCCTCCACCTGCAGCCTTTGGAAGGTTTTCAGGGGACCTCTTAGGAAAGTTGAAAATGATGTTTATAAATAGTACAATAGACACTTTTTTTTTTGTAACTTTTTGGGCAGTTTAGATATATTTTCTTGCACACTGAGTTTATTATGGCAAGCAGCATTCAATAGAAAAAAATATCCTGTGTTTTATTAGTTATGCCATTTCATTTTGTCTTCAGGTGGGTTAAAAAATTACATTTTAATTTGAAATCCAACATTATTTTAGGTCAGTACTTGGACTGTTTTATAAATGTGAAGATATCTGTTAGTACTTACTAAGTAAGCAACTCCCACTAACAGAGAGTGCTTTGTGCTGTCCTCATATAACTCCTGTTTATAAAGGATATGAATAATGTACAATTTTCTGACTTCTGTCTTCACTACTGCCAGTATCCCTTAGAACAGTAGGTTAACTGGAGCTTAGGTTGTTGGTTTTGCTCTTAAAAATTACAGTGCATGTTTAGATCTGATGAACTTTCTGAGGTGATCTGATTGCAGCATATATGCAGATATAAAGGTAGAATAATTCTGTGGAATTCTATAAAGGAGCTTACTCCTGGCCTTAGAAACTCTACACCAGGCTGAATGATTGATTCATCTCTTATTTATTGCAAAGAATTTCCTGTCACTTGTCTTCTAAAATCAGTGGTAATCCCTAGGAGATTTGGTATATGGGTGTTAGGCTGAGCTACGGACTAGAAGTTTTAACAAAAAGTGCAGTCTTTTTTTTTTTTTTTTAATGTTTACTAAGTCTATTGAATTTTTGGCATGATTTTGGAAAGAAAGAATTCAAAGGTTTTAAGGTGTCTTCTGGTGGCTTTCTTGTAGATTGACCTAGCAGCATTTTGGTAGCTTGAACATTAACTTCACATACAATTTCTAACCGTGTAGAACATTTCTAAGAACATTAATGGAGAATTTTGCCTGTTGCATTTCTACAAAACATGAAATAGACAATGAATCATCTATCTTAATGCATAACTGGATATGTCATTTTAATAACATACAGTCATCAAGCACAGGAAAAAATGATATGTTCTAACATGCAGTATAGACATGAAGAATTTATTTGAAAAAACACCTTTATTATATAGTTTAAAATATATTTGAATTTTTTTCACCAAAAATGTTTATTTTAATTAATTTTGAGGGAGTTGTGGTCATTTACTTTATGTGCATAATTACTGCCAAAATGTTTCAAGCTTTGTTTCTGTAACAGGCAACATATGTAAAAAAATTATTGCACTAGACAGGGGGGTAAGAGAACCTGCTCTTGGAGGTGAAATCATGTCCAACAATTCTACAGAAATGCAAGAGAAAATAGTTTATCTGTTCCTGATACCATTCCTGTCTTTTCAGCTTGTTCTAGTGCTTTTTGTGTCGTCGTCACCTGTTTTGTAGATAATTTAGTAAATTTTGGTTCTCTTATCCCCACGTCTAGTGCAATAATATTTCTACACATGCTGTGTGTTACAGATATTAACTCGGATTCATTTGCCAAGAATCGTTTAGCCCAAAAGGTGTCTAGAGAACAATTTATTTTGGTTACAGAATACATTTTTAAGTAAACCCAGAGTGTGCTGTGTTCAGCATGGCATGAGGGGCAGTGCAAGGAGATGCTCCAACAGCTTCTTCGGTGCCTTTCACTGGATCCAATTTCTTACAACAGTTTTATTTTTGTCTCGTGGTTTGCTGACAAGAGTTTTCACAGATTTGGTTTGTGGAGACCTTTGGTGCTCCGGACAGTACTAACTAGGCATGAATCTTCAAGGATACAAGTAATTCATGTCAAGTTATAAGATTAATGGAAAATTGTGATGTATTATTTAAACTCAGTCTTTTAATAATAAATAAATAGAGAACAATGAAATAGCTTTGCGTTTATATAGTTTCATCATTTAAAAATTAATGTTCTCCCTGTTGATTTCTAAAGAAGAATGCAAATCTAAAAGTTGCTTGTTAGAAGTAAAAGTTGAGAATTAAAATTAAAGGCTGTAAAAATAAGCAATTAATTACTGGAATCATAGGAAACCAAAGATGTTTAGGATATATGTGATTGATCTCTGTGGGCTTTTATTTTTTCTTGGCCACACAAAATGTAAGGATGACCAATGTGCTTCATCATCTTTAATTAGGAAAAAACACCAGGACATTTTACAAGTATTTTACCTAAGTACTATAGAGAATTTTCAATCAATTCAGAAGTAAAGTTGATCTACATGTAACCCCATTAAACTTTTTTCTATTGTTCTTTTGGTATAGCAGTAGATTCCTGTCGAGGTTTCTCTAGAAATGTTGGTAACAATAAAATTCTCTTGTGAACATATTTTAAGTTTTACTGTTGTCCAAAGTAAAAGGAAAGTACTACTGTGGATGTATTTTGGAAGGCTAAGGGTATTTTATGATGAATATGATCCCAGCAAACGGTTGCTGGTTGGAGATTCTTCCTCTTTGGTGTACTATATTCTGGGTCAGTTACATGGATATACCAAGTATCAAAGCCATTTCAACTTTTTCTTAGAAGTTTCAGATAAAAGCTCTGTTTCAAAGTAAACCTTAACTTAGAAACTCATGTTTGTAAATCATTAAAAAAAAGTGAAAAAAAAAAGAAAAGTTTCAGGCAGCTCTGCTTAGCACTTAGAATAAAGGTTGCAGTGATTCAGAGGGCTTATATCTCATGCCTTACTTCAATCACCATCACTGTTTCTTTTATGCTTCATTTGAACTGTGCAATTGTTTGGAAAAATTGGTATTAAAATGCCAGTGTGTTGCAAATCATATTTTATCCTTCTTGTTGCAAAAGAGCATTTTTTTTCATGCCTGCTGACATTCACCTCTTTTTCTTGTCATGAGAATTTTCTTCAGAGAATCACAGAGTGGTTGAGATTGGAAGGAAAGTCATCCTGTCCAAATTCCAACCAGAGACTCTTGCCCAGGACCATGGTCAGATGGGTTTCCAACCTATATCATACTATGACTCTTTTTTCATTGAATGTGTACAATTTTCTTGTTGTTAAATGCAGAAATGTTTGAGTAACACTAACATGGTTTTAGTTGGAGCCTTCAAACTTAGGAGAAATAGATAAGACTGAAGTGAAATGTGTTTTGAAGAGATGCCATCAAACTTTAGTACACTGGTGTTTATTTTGCTTTTAAAAGATACTTGAGACAAAAAAGATCTGATCAGAAGTATTTTGCAGTATTTTTAGAAATTTATTTTTTTTTTAGTGCTAGGTGTTCTTTAATTGTTTTAATTTTTTATTTTCTTTCCTGACAGCTCATTGTGCTGATAAATGTGTCCACGGTCGTTGTATTGCTCCGAACACCTGTCAGTGTGAGCCTGGCTGGGGAGGACCCAACTGCTCCAGTGGTGAGTTTTCATCTGCTTCTGCCTGTCTTGTACTCTTTCCATGGTGTTGTCCTCTCTTTTGGGCAGATAATCTTCATTCTTGTAGTTGGGCTTCTGCTTTCTGGTCAGGGTTTTTGTCCTGAGATATCAGTTTACTTTGTGTAACCTGATTTTTCTTCATTTACTTGCAAACAGTGTTCCCATGTAGCAGCACTAAGTGTCATGAGCTTTTTTTCTTGTGTTCAGAAATATGCAGATAACACAGAACTTTGTATTTGGAGTAAAGCAGATATGATTATATTTTAACCATAGGAAAATCTCACAGTTTTTTATTTTACTAATATGCAAAGAGTGATGGTGCTTGGTCACATTTAAAAGCTATGACTAAAGCCTTCCTTACAACTCTATTCTCCGTTTTCACTCTGCTGCTAACTTTTCCTTTTTTCCCTTTGCTCTGTTCCCCATTTGCACTATTAGTTGCTCCCTGACTGCCCAGTCTATATATATCTACTGTAGTCTCATTTCTGAGACTTTCTTCTCCTTCCCTTTGCCATAAAAACATATTCAGGAGATGAGGGGAGCAAAGCTGTGCAGGCCACAAATCATTATCTTTTCTTCCTATTGCCTGAACTACAGTTGCTCGGAGTAATTTTTTAATTCATTATGATCTGTTATTTATTCCACTTTTCTGGTCTCCTCTGTAGCAGCTTTGGAAATGTAATATTGAGGGTAACAGTAAAACCACATATTTTGTTACAATCAAGATCAAATTTGGTTACTACTACTAACTGTCCACTTGAAAGGAATGTATTTTAGTCAACAATTAAGAAATGTATGTACAATTCAAATTTCACAGACAATATAAATTTGTAACACATAAACCAGAGCTTGATGTCTTAAAGATATTGTGCTGCTAGTTTACTAATTATGTTATTCCTCTAAAAATAATAACTATGAAAAACCTAGATTATCAGCAGGAGAAAAATAATATGGCAGCAAATTTTCACCCATTTTTTTTTCTCCTTAACAAAAATAGAGAACTGTTCTTTTGTTTTGCAAACATGGTGCTGTAGTAACTCTTCATCTGGAACTGATAGTTGTTCTGGCAGCATATTTTGGGAAGTGGGGAAAAATTTAACCATTTCAAAAGTATTATATCTGTTGTATAATTTTTTTATATGCTTACATGTGATTTATACGTAACTCTAAAGAAACACCAAGTTTTGCATAAGGCGTAAAACTGAAAGAGTAATGCAGTGTTGTTGTAATGCTGATGTTAATCTAGTGCACTGAGTTGTCAAAAGAAATTGTCAAGAGATGTTATCTTTCTTTCTGAAAACCTTGTGCATAGAGCTCTTCTTTAGCTAATCAAAGATGCAGAAGAAACCTGACTCATTAGACAACACAGCATGCAAAGATACTGTTATTTATGGAGCTTTCCAAGTTTGAAACTTCCCGAAAAGGTACTTTGGATGAGACAGGAACCTCTCAATCTGCCTTTGGAAATGATCCTTCCTCTCACAGGGTTTCTAGCACCTCTTTCCCTCACCTGCCTGGTATAACGCATTTTGAATACATATGCAGCTCTTTTTCTCTGCTTCTTCTTCAGCTGGTTGTCTTTGGTTGATCCTCAACTTGGTCAGTTTTAGTAACAGAAGGGTAGTATAAACATATGGTTTTTTAATAATGACTTTGTTGATATAGCAAGTTATTAATTCGATAAAAATATATTCAAATTGCCCTACTGTAATAATGTCCATCAAATAAATATTTTAACTATGTAACTATGTAAGTGAATTATGGAACAATAATTACAAGGCAGGATTTAATGGTTACTGATGAACAAAACAATAACCCTGACTGAGAAGGAGAAATTTTTCTCGAAGTGTGAGGTTTTAGGCCAACTTCCAGATATAGTGATCTGTTCATTTTCATGGTCCAAGACATGCTGGAAGGAACTGCTCTACCTAAGGACTAAATGTTTTGTAAAACTGGAGAATTAACATCTTCTTCCAAAGTACTGTCCTTTCTCTATTAGGAGTGTTTGATCTCCTTACAAAGAATTTAATCTGAAAGTATCTCAGAACAGAGTTAGTCCTATTGCAGCATCTGTCCATCTGCCAACTTCCCCCAGCTTGATCTTTGTCTGTTATTTCTTAGAAGGGAATAAACTTTTTGGGAGACTTCCATTTCCTTGTAGCAAATATTGTGAGGGTTCTTATCGAATTACTAATACCTTAGGTCAGTGGTTGTTTTCAGTTTATGGAGAAGAGGGCTAGAGATTAGCCTGGACTACCAAGATTGTCTTCTTTAAGTTCTCAGTTCTAGTCCAGCCTGTAACTCTGCTCTCCACCACATCCTCTGCCTTTCTGAAAACTGAGAGGAAACCAGGATTGGATGTGTTCTTCAGCAAGTAATACCTGAGTGGTGGTCTCAGAATTTAGTTAATTAAATAATGTTTCCTTGGGGAACATTTCCTGTGTCAGATGTGCTTTTTCTTTAGGTTTCTTTTTAGTTAAAGGAAATATGCTGTATTAGCCAGTAGTTGCTTGCAGTGAAAGTCAGTGGGAGGTGGATAAAGGAGATGATGATAACCTACATATAACTGAAGAGAAATACTACTTGAATCAAGAGATCACTCACATGCAAAACAATTTATTCCAGTAAAGATTTATTGACTGAACACAGTGGTCAGGACAATGACAAATGACTGGACAGATGATGTGTTGAACGAATGAAGCGAGTGAATCAGCATAACCAGCAAGCTGTCAGCACTCCTTTGAAGAAGTATTTGTGAAGTCCAGGAACATAAATTGACCAGTTCTGGGCTAGGAACAAGGGCAAAATTTAGAAAAGTGCACACAGTGGTAAACACAGGTATATTTGTAAATTAAACAAACAGATTTTATTGAAAAACAAACAAAACCAACATAACCTTTCCCTCTCAAACTAGATTATTTATATCAAATTTTTAACTTGCATGTGTCAGATTGTGTTGTTATATGTCACGAGAGTGCATTTGACTCCAGGCTGGGTATAAAGCAGGCTTCTGTAAAAGTTGCTACATGTATGGTAATAGTTGTCTGTCTAGATGTGGAGATGATCAAACCACATTTTACATTTGTATATTATGTTTTCTGCTCACACTCTGGCAACGCTATTTACTATAGCAGATATGGTCAGTTTTGAATGTGTGTGCAAGACAGATACAAGTGCAACCTAATGTGGAGTGCCACTAAGCAATCAGGACATGCACTTTTTTTTTTCTTCTCATGCCTAGTAGTCCACAAATAATTCCTTCAAAATCAATAGGGCGCTTTCTGGATAAGCTGGAGCAGAGGCAAAATCAATACTACAGTGACTTGTCTGAAATGGTCATAGCCTTGTGATTCCCTCCGGCTGGCCTGAGCAGTGAAGCAGAAAGGGATTGACATGTCTTTGCTTTATATGTATGGTTAGGATTGTTTGTGAAAATGTGAACAGGATTTTTCTGTTTTTATTGCACTTAAGCAATCTGAGATTTGTTTGAATGACTGGGTTTTAATTTATAATTTGATTCTATTGGTTATTCATAGAATTTTATCAGAACCACAGTCTGAGGTCATGGGGGTAGAAAAAAGTGTCACGAAGGCGTAATTTGGCTCTAGGGTTTTATAAAACATGAGGAGAGAACTGGCTTTTTCACTAATACGTTAAACTGCATGTTTAAAGCTGGCAGCTCAGGGAAACAACTTGTTACCTTTAAATGCACTTATTAAGGAACCTTTCAAGGTACAGTAGCTCTGCTACTATTATATTTCCTTTACAGTCGTGGGTGTTTGTAAAGTTCACAAATTCTGTGAAAATCTGGCACTTGGCAGATGCAGAATATGGCAGAAACTGGATCCCTTGGCATAGTTTGTGAGAGACACTCACGTGAGTTGCAAGCACTGCCAGCTTCTCAGTGGAGTTTTTAATCTTCATTAACCCTGCAGAGGTGGATATGTGACTGTTTTCCACAGACATATTTGCACCCCAGGTGAAACAGCCCCGTGGTGCAGCTCCCAGGAAAGGTGATGGTGATGGAAAATCTTTTGAATCTTGAATTGAGCTTTTTTGACCAGGGCATTGCTTTCCTCCTTGTTTGTTGAAAGCATTTAGACTAATGGAGCTTGCAAGATATGCTTAGAGAGCCAGTTTATCCTTAAGTTTTCTAAGCCATTTAACAGGCTGCAGAAATAAGTTCTGGTTTTAACCACATCTTTGCATTAGAAATGCTCGATTCCCAGAACTGAGGAACTGGTAAACACACAAGTAAAACTGCAGAGTATTGTGACAGACAACTATTTGCTTTTATGCAAAATGCAGAGAAATACTTTATTTTAGTAATGGAGAACTGCCCCTAGCCCAGCTCCCTGCAAATACATCCTGTGAACCAAAGTGACAGAAAGTCATAAACAATCTTAAATTTAACACGTTTGTATTTCATGTGTCTTCCCTGTGCTCTTTACTTCCTGTAATTCTCCTGTATTTATTACTGTACTTTCCTGTACTTTCCCTGACTGAATTCCCAGTTTTTCCAGCTGAACACTTCATTTTCTCCTCTAACAAGACTGAATATCTTTAGGTTGAGAAACTCACCCACCAGCAAGTTAGATCAGATCTAAATAGGGAAAAAACGGTATTCATGGAAGCTGCCATCACCCTCATTGTTGAAAGAGTCACTACAGTGTCACTGTGGTAGGTGGTATCAAAGTTCCCAGGGCTACAGAGCAGCTGTGCTTGTCTTGAGTTCGGTACAACTATGTTTTTGAAATAATATTGTTCTTATGTTTAATATATTTTTGCTCCTATAAAACATTTTGGTTTTAAAGCTCTAGGGAAAATAATAGATTTTATGGACATGCTTCAGCATTTTGCTTAATTACATTCCAATCTTCAAGCAAATGTAGAAACAAAAAAATTATTTTCTACAAAACTGAGTTCTTAGATTTACTTATGTTGAGGTTTACTGAAGGAAGGCATTCCAGTAAATGGTGATGGTATTACTGCTTTGAAAACATTTTCTGGATCAGAGAGGCTTTTCATTTCTGCTTTTTACCCTTTTGGAAGCTATTTGTAGAGTTTACTTAAGTTGATTTCTTGAATAATGTCTGTGGGTTTTTTTCCTAGTAACAGTGCAAAAGTATTTTTCGAACTCATTTCAATCTGCCTTATGCATTGGCAGGCTTATATATTTTCAGTGTCTCACTTGGTAGGTTTTCAGAGATGCGAAGGATTACATTTGTTGCTAATTTAGAAACTAAGATGACCTTCAAGTCATTAAAAAAAAGAATGGGGAGGAAGGCTAATTTATCGTCCTACAAGGAGATCTGTGCAAAATCAGGATCACGGGCAGGACATGAAACAAGCAGTTTCTTAAAATTTTGTAACTTTTCCTACATTGGTGATTGTTTCTAACAGGTTTTATCTCAGTAACATCATGAAATGAACACCAACAGCTGCCTGTGTGTGTTTTTTCTTATCAATTATCCATCCTTGTATTCTGATGTCCAAAGCACTTTAAAGAGTCTTGTGAAATTTATGGCATGTGAAAGGCATACAGTTCAAGTCTTTCATAGGATCTGAAAAACACATTTTCATTGTTCTTCCACTTCATGGATCAAGAGGCTTTTATAAAGTAAAAAAGAAAAAAAAACTAAATTAAATTTAAGCTTAACATTTTGAATAAAAATCCTTTCTTATACACAAAACAAAAAGTAACAATGAAAAATATGCCACAGGGTTAAAGGCCTACAGTATAACAAATGCAATCAGATAGAAACAAAAGGTAGAAAGGAAATCCAGATTTAATAGAAAGGGCATTCATTCTGAAAAAAAAAAAAATTCCATGCATTTTTGTAGGTAAAGTAGTTCTTTTACTAAAAGGCATTGATACTTTATAATTATTTGAATGATTCTCTAAGGCAAAAATATTTCTTTTTTTATGTGCACATGCATATATTTTGATAACATTCTGAGATGACTAGAACAGATCAAAATAAAAGAAACATATATGGAGAATAATCTCGCGGTTTTATTACATAATACTTTGAAGGTTTTCTGAAGGATGTTTTTACTCTAGTTTTCAGAGTAGCTGACTTAGTTTTATCGCTTTTTTGACTCATCCCTGAAATTTCTGTTTGCCATGTTCCATGTTTACTGTCTTGCTGTCCAGGCTGACATACAGGTTGATGTCACCAGAGGCTTAATGCATCTTGTCAAATTTTATATACTTTATAAATACTTGAGTATTTATAGCTTTCAAAATTACTAGGAATTTACTTTTATTTGGTTTAGATTCCAGTTGGGAGAATTATTATCTGTTTCTTATCCTGCAGGAATATCCTAAGGGAAACAAATGCCATCAGTTTAGATCTGCAGCTAACCAAATGGAAATAGCAGAGAGTAGTTTCAGGAACACGCTCTGAACTTTCCAATAGGGATGGTGTGGATTTAGATTAGTGAAAACATCCATATTTTTGTCATGGTTTTTGCTCAGTGAATCAATGGTTTTCCCTTCTGTTGACTCTTGAAAGTCATGCCTTAGAGCATTTCCAGAGATTAGCAATCTTGTTCATAATAACAAGACTGTCAGTGCGATACCCCTTTGGATAAATCAAAGTTTTCTCAATATTGGCCTATTTTGCTTACACTGGTTATTTTTGGCTATTCATGGTGATTATTCCCTTTTAATGCAAATCACTTATGGCCCCTCCTAGAAATGTTATTCTTATTCTAAGTTTGTACTTCACAGTGTTGTATTCCAAGTGAGGGAACATTTGCATTTCTTCTGTGGTCCAGAATTTTGTTTTCAGTTGTTTTAAAAGACCATAAAAATACATAAGTCTAATGCTGCAGTAAGAATCTCTTCTGTTTTGTAACAGTGGTAAATATTTCCAGAAACACACAGCAGTGTGCCTTGCAGAAAGATGTGTAAGACAGAATAAAATCTCATTTAGTTGTCTTGGTGCTACATAAAACACAGTTACAAAAAAATGATAGTAAGAAAAGTAAATCTTAGTTCTTCACTTCTATGCCCACATTAGCAAAAAAAGAAAGACAAAAGGAAAACAAAGATCTTTACAAAAAAAGTATTGCAATAGACATTGTCTGACTGGAATATCATGTTATAAAGGAAATTGTGGCATAGTTAAAAAATAGTTGCAAGTTGGAGTTTCTAAGGAGGTTTTTCTTCTGAAATGTTCTTTGACTTGATTTGATAGCCTTATTTTCTTCTCATCATAGGCCATTGTTTACAAAAGTGCAGAATTTTAGGTGATCAAAGTGGGTTTGTCAGGAGTAAACTCAGACTCATTTGCACTTTTCTTTTTGTTGCCTTTTAGGGAAATCAACATTAAAAGAAGCAGAAAAACCTTTATAAGTATTTAGTTAAAAGTATTTTTGTTTATAAGAAGCAATAAAGTAGCTGCCAAATTCTTTACAAGTGCTTCAGATTATTATAGAAATCATACCTCGTGTTTAAAATGTCAGGGCTCCCACCATCCCAGTTTACAAATCATCAGCTGCTCACAGAAAGCACGTGCATAAACCCATATCTAGCTCAGCATAATAACAATATGCATTAAGTTGTTGTACTAGGAAATGGCATTCCATATTACAGAACTGTAGATCTTCAAAGATGCTACAAAAGGCCTCAAACTGACAGCAGTTTGCAGCACCGATTTCAATTTCTTCTTGAAGGTGATTTTTTTTCACCACTGAATCCTTGCACTCCTCTCTGATTCTCAGGTCATTTGGCACTCAGTGTCAACAAGCATTTTTATCATGATAGACCTGTAACATCTTAGAGATTCTTACCATAATGCAGCCTTCTGAGAGAACAGTCATCTTTCCTGTATCTGTGGCATTGTGTGATGTGCACAGCTCTTACTGTGGTGACAGAAAAGTTATTCCCAGCTGAATGTATAAAAGGAAAAATGAGAACAAGATGTGGCATTAATACCATGGTGTTTGTTAAAAGTTTTTGTGTATTTTTTTTTCCCAGTACAGCATAAGGTGAAGGCAGAAAGGACCCCGGGAATCTACTGCAAAAGCTGACAGGGACCCTAAACCAGTTCTTTGGTTTAAAACGTAAAAATCTGAGAGTGAATATAACATGTGAAGATGGGAAGGTGAAGGACTTTTCTAAGGAAGGTGTTCTGCATGAAACAGAACATTAGGCCAGTTCTGTATGATTAACACAAAATTAATCCTGATTTACTGGCTGGATTTTGATTTCTGTGTGATTTTTCAGCAGTCTTTGGGGCTGGGACACACCATCCTTGTGTTGAAGCCATTCTGAACATGGGACTCTTGCCTGTGTACTTTGCTTCCCTTTCACATATACCCTGTTCTGAGAGAGATGATTTACAGCTCCAGCTCTGTTCAGAAGTCAGTAGCTGAGGCTTTGGCGTGTGTCTGCATGTAGTGTGTGACCTACACATGTGCCTGTGACCTTGGTGCAGTCAGCAGAGCTATTCTGATTGAGCTGCAGCTGACAATCTGTAAACTGACCATAGTCATTAGCTTAAAGACTATCCCATTCCACTAGATTAGCAGATGTGTGACTTCCAGACCAGCTTTCTCAGTGTTTGAATACTAGGAAGCAGCAGAAATTGTCTGATGTAATAGTTGATAAAGTTAGCCTCCAGAATCCAAACTTGCCACAGGAAACATTTCTACCCTTTGCCCTCTTCTTTTTTAATGGAAAACTAAGCATCAGTTTCTGACAAATCACTTTGATTTCCTATGAAGAACATTATTGATTATCAGTCAGGGGACATAGAGGTAAAATGTGATTTATCCATCTTAGTCAGTATTGTTATTTATTCCCCTTAATCCAGCACATTTCTCCACATTTCTGCCCATAACTCACAGATAGATGCGAGGCTGGTGACAGACCTTGTGTAAAGGACTATTGTGAAATTGTATTATGGCTGGGCCACCACTGTCCTTGTGGAATGCTTTACCATGGGACTGTAATCCATGTTGCATAGCCGGTATTTGCTATTCACCTGGTCATTGCCAGGAGAATGGTCCTGAGGCTTGGAATCCTTTAGCAGTCATATGATGGGTGTTTGTTTTTTTTTTTTCATATTAATGATTTCCTGCAAAAACAATGAGAAGATCATGCCAGAAAACTAATAAATTGTTAAGCACTGCATGGTACATGCATCTTCTAGCAAGGCAGTTCTGCTGCCTGGGTGCTGGGTTCAGTGGCAGTAGATGTTTCTGGTCTGTGTGGCCCTGAGACTCTTGGCATTGGGTCTTGAGACAGCTCCATGAATGTTGTTGCACTGCACCTTCATCCTTGACTAAGCCCTGCACTGGAACAGTTTTGGTCTGGCAATCAGCATGAATTCTCCTGTTTATCAGACATGCCTGGATGGGGGGGGGGGAATATTTTTCTTTCTTTTCTTTTTTTTTATTATTTTAATTTTTAATTATTCCATGAGAAATGGCACTAATTGAACTTTTTTCTGGAAGAACAAAGACTTTTATCTGAATCCAGACTAATGTGTTAAGCAAAAAAAACCAAAAACAACAAACCAACGATGTAGGGGTTTCTGCTCAGTCGTGACAAAACATGCAACTGTCTCAGGCCTCTAGCCACCCATACACATATTTTTATATATCCCAAAATAGCTGGTTTCCTGACAACAATTTCAGGACTGGTTAAGTATGAGGATTACACATTCTATTCTATGCAGTCATGTTCAAAATAAACCTGTATCAGTTCTGAATGAATGTGAGTTATCATGGCAACAGGCAATTTTGTGCTGTAGACAGCAGTGTGTTACAGAACTCTATATAAACCTCTTGTTTGTGCACCACAAACCCCACACATCTTTAAAGAGAGAGGCCAATAATAAGACAGACAGTTGTTCTAATAAACCAACAGTACTGATGAGTGTTTATAATACATACGCTGCTTTCTGTTGCTCTCTATTTTATTGTGTGTGAGTGCTCACAGTATCCCCATTTTGGATGCATGTTCTAGTGACCTGTCTTGGAAAAAAAAAATCTTAAAGAGTGGATTCTTGAAAATACCCTAATTCCTTTTTTTTTTTTTTTGTGCAGCCTGAGTGAACAGCTCTTACAGCTGAATAATTCATAGCCTGAGGAGCATTCTTGAATTACTTTGCATTAGTCTAGGAAAGTGTGCCTGTTCTTTGCCTGGGTTTTTTGCCCCAGGAGAAGACTGGGAGAACAAAGGTTGTCAGTCTCCAAGAGAAGAGTTTTAGCTTATGGTCACTGCAATTGAGGCTTTGCCATTGTACTGCTGTTATCAACACAGCATAAAAATAAAATCAGATCATTTGACCATATGATTAGTACATTCCTGTTGAACTCCAGGTGACCTTAATCTTCAGGGTCTTTACAGAACTCCTGTGTTTCTTAAGATGAAATGCCTTCCTTAACATTAAGTGTTTCTTTGGATGCTGAAATAATGTCTGAGTGGCTTACTTATAGGGCTTTAATGGGAGGCATTGGGGCAGACAAGAAAAGATAGGTTTGAGTGATTGTGAAGACACATTGGATAACCAAATTTGTAACATCCATATGAAGTTTCACCATATAATTGTTAATTTTTATTTCTTGGTGAAACACTTTTTGCATTTTCTTTTGCCGTTTCAGTGTATTGCAGGATTGAAAAGGGAATATTTGCAATTATGCAAGTAAGTAGGGATTTCTGGATTAGTCAAAAATCATAAGTTTACACCAAGCAAGCTTTGCAGCTTGCTTGTGGGATTCAGCCAGTTGTTTGTGGATTTAGACTACATTTTTTTAAGTTAGCAAGACTTCTCCCTGTAAATGGAAGCTAACTGCAACCGTAACTGGTTTTTGATGGTACAGAGTCACAATGAAAAGTTTTGACAGTTAAGAGACTAGAACTTCTGTTTACTTCTTAGCCTCACATTATAAAATGTGTGCTTTTCCATGTAAGAATCAGTGCGCACAAACTAAGTCCGGTCTGCCTGCTGAGATCCTTGAGGACCAACTGAGGAACAACTATTTCCATTTTACAACTTCTTTTTTTTGTTTGTTTGTTTTACAGCTGACTCTGAGCATCTTCATAACATTCTTCCTTTCTTGCCCATTTAGCATGTGACAGTAACCACTGGGGACCCCACTGCAGCAGCCGCTGCCAGTGCAAGAATGGGGCGCTGTGCAACCCCATCACGGGCGCCTGTCACTGCACCTCGGGGTTCAAGGGCTGGCGCTGTGAGGAGCGTTGCAACCCTGGGACCTATGGCAACGACTGCCACCAGAAATGCCAGTGCCAGAACGGAGCCACCTGCAACCACATTACCGGGGAATGCAGGTGTCCACCGGGATACACCGGAGCCTTGTAAGCAGCAGGTGTATTGTTTTGAGGTGCAAGTTTAAAGAGTTCTGGCGAGTGAAATTCAGTTTAGAAGTTTAGATTAACTTTTGTGCAGGGAAGCAAGTTTGAGCAAACCACATTACAGAGCACATCTGTATGTGTAACAAAGAAAAATCCCCTTGACTTGGGCTGCTCCCCTTCTCCCCTGCTTGGAGCTTCTTCATGACCATTGTGAAAACAGTTTGGCTGCAAGTTTGGAAAATCACATTACAGAATCACAGAATCAACTAGGTTGGAAAAGATCTCTGAGATCATCAAGTCCAACCTTTGACCTAACACCACTTTGCCTACTGGACCATGGCACTGAGTGCGACATCCAGTCTTTTCTTAAACACCTTCATGGATGGTGACTCCACCACCTCCCTGGGCAGCCCATTCCAATGCCCAACCACTCCTTCTGTAAAGAACTTCTTCCTAATGTCCAAAAATTCTCCCCTGGCACAGTTTAAAACTGTGCTGTCTTGTCCTACTGCTAGTTGCCTGAGAGAAGAGATGGATACCTACCTGGCTACAACCTCCTTTCAGGTAGTTGTAGAGAGTTATATTGAAACATGGAGTTTTATTTAGTTTTGTCATTCCAGAACAGATCTTGAACTTCTGTCAGTAATGATGAATGAGCGCCAAACTGTGTATAAAGAAGTAGCTTAAAAAGAAACAATTTCTAGATTGCTCCTTAGATTTGTTGCATGGGTGCTGTACAGTATTCAGTGTGCTTATCTTGGTGTTGTGCTGCTTTCTCCTTCACATTTTCTGCTGGGAAATTTAATGATAAGGTTAAAAATAAAGACAAACTGGAGCGTGTGCTGAAGTAATGGTTGTCTCTGTTGTCTACCACCCCCTCCAAACTCTCCCATCACTCCAAACTCTCCGCAGCTGTGAGGATCTCTGTCCCCCCGGGAAGCACGGCCCACAGTGTGAGGAGAGGTGCCCGTGCCAGAATGGAGGTGTCTGTCACCACGTCACTGGGGAGTGCTCCTGCCCGCCAGGATGGATGGTAAAAACACTTCTGAAACCCACACAACCCCCTACAACTTCCATACTTGTAGACTTCAGGCGGCATCAGAAGAAGCTAGCAAATGAGGATAGCAAATGCAGTCTGCTTGTAGCCAGGAGTAATGAGAAACATATTTTAGCATAAGGGACTGAAATAAAATACTTACAAAACCATCTGTCACTGAAAGTTCTCCAGTTCTGCACTGCCTCTAACTATATCAGATTCTGGGAAGCAAAAGACAAGAACTGTGCTGTGACGAGGCAATATCAACTAGATCTTGCCTGGAAGTCATTAGCTTCTAGATGTAATTTTATGTTATAGTGAGGTGACACTATTTGTACATATTAACGGTGGGGTTTTTGCTTGTTTTCATATGTACAGTATGCATGGCAAAACCTCAAAACCTTTAGATATTGTGCTAAATGCTGGAGAGGAAATGAGACATCAGAACTTTGACATTATCTTTAGACTTTCTACTCTTTTAGCAGAGGGTAGGGAAAGAAGACCTGACCTCAGAGCTCAAGTAGCTTTCTCCACTATCAGGCTGCCAACTCTGAGTTGGCAAATAATGGATTTAGAAGGCAATCAAAGCACAAATAAATTCTTTAAATACATTTGCTGATAATATTGATCATGACTATTTGTTAATAATATTTTCTGTTTAAATGTTCATTTTGTGTGAAAATTCACATGTACTGATCTTTTAATTACCTTGTGATAATTGAGATATTATACTGAGATAACCTGTTTTTGACCAACTAGAGAGCACAGCTATAAAACAGGATCTCTGATTGTGAGTTTGAGTAGCACTATTCATCTGACTACCTAGCCTGGATTATTGCCATTTTTACATTTTATTCCATTTCATACTAGAAGAATGAAATTATTGGTCATAGAATACAGATGTTTGCATAAATTCTTGAATCCCTTTATCTGCCTAAACACAGCTACTGAAAAATGAGATAGAACATGAAGCACTGAGGGAAATTTTATACTAGTGTGTGTCTTAACTAATAAATCACTGCTTAGCCCTTTGACTAATTTTCCATTCCAAGTAATTATTTAAGAATAATTTATAATTTTAGAATTTTCAGTTCTGTGAAACACAATTGTGTCACTATAACCTTTTTTGCTTTTCCTGTAAGGGAGGTTTCAAGTAGCCAGGTACAAATTCTGCAGTATTTTATGTTAGATGAGATACCTGCATGCCTTTTGTCTGATGAAATACCTGCTAATGCATTTGAAACAGCTTCTTAAAAGTCTTAAGATTGGAGGTTCACCTCCATACCCAGGTGCAATTAATTCCAACAATTTAAAAAGCAGTGCAAGAATTCAAACCCCATTGAAGGGAGCAATCATCCTACCTAAACTTTTAGGATATGCTGCTTTAAGTGAATACAAACAGCTTTTCCTTTCATCAGAAAAAAACCCCAACTTATCATCAAGTAGTATAATTGGGGCATTACAGCAATTACTGATTCCTACACCATTACACACTGGAGGGCATTCCAGTTATCTTGATATATACTGCTCCTGGTAAATAAACTGGGAAGAGCTTGACATCAATTAGTCTTAAATCTGTAAGTGTTTTCACAGTTGCTTAGAGAGTGAGTTTTTCATGAGCTTTTACTTCCAAAATGGAAATCCTACAACATTATTTCTCCAGTGCTGGAACATACCCCATGTTTAAAGCTGGAGAGAACTGATTTCCAAGATCACCACTGGACAAGTAACACAAGATCTCTTGGGTCTTCCTTCATGACAATCCTTTCTTCTTTGTCTGTTCAAGCTGCAATCCCTTAAGATTTCTTTTCTGCACACACAGGGCATGGTCTGTGGTCAGCCTTGTCCTGAGGGTCGTTATGGGAAGAACTGTTCCCAGGAGTGCCAGTGCCACAATGGAGGGACCTGTGACTCAGCCACAGGCCAATGCCACTGCAGCCCAGGTTACACAGGGGAAAGGTAAGGAAAACTCATTTTTGCCAGGCTGCTGAACCTGAAAGACGCTCTGCTACAACAGGGAGAGTTAAGAACCTGGTAGAAAGAAGAATGAAAGTATCTGTGATGGGATTAAGAGAGTTGATTTTGATTATGAAATGTTTGCCGCGTCACTCAGCTGATGCTGGGTTGCAAGTTGAACATTTCTATGTGAAAGAGCCCTTCTGTGAAGGAACTGCTTGTTTTCAGTATTTTCCTGCTGTGGCCTGTGCTCTGGCAGTTCCCGTGGGTCTGCACTGGAGTGGGTTGCAGAATGGTGCAATTTGGGCTGTGGTGAAGGGGTGAGGAGGGAATCTCGTGGTTTTGTGCAGATGTCTGGCAGTCATAGCAAGAAGGGAGGCTCATTCAATTCCTCTTCAAAATAAGCAAGCTGGAGAGTTGTCTCCTGAAATATTTAAATCAAATGAAATGAAACATTTATTTTCTGATTATTAAAAATCAGCTTTGGTAGATGGGAAAGAATATATTGAGACATCATTTTTGAAGGCAGTGGAAAGGGATGAAAGAACTGCTTTCTTGCATGTGTTTGAAACAGCACACAACTCAATTTTCTGAAGTCAGCAGCAGCTTGATCGCTGGAGTTAGTCCAGGGGATCTATGACAACAATTGTGGGTATTATAACCATATGCACTTCCCACACAAGTGTTCACAGGACATGGTTAGTGCTGTGCGAGACATAAGGGGAAAAAAACCCACTTCATGAAGAAGAGAAAGAGTTAGTCCAGAATCATTTGCATGCCAAAATTATATTTGTGTGTGTGAAAATACAGTGCAGAAGGTGGTAGATACATTTAAACACAGACAAGGCCAATCAAAGGAATATCCATACGAGTTTCTATCCACTGCACTACCCTGGAGTTTCTAAAAGTAATACATTTTTACTATTGTAATTGTAATCTGACTATCATCTGAAATGCCTTACTGTCTGCAGCATTTTGATCACTTTTGCATATCTGAACTCCCTCTTTTCCTGCCAAACAGGCTGTATTTGCAGTTCTTTTGTTTTCCAAGATACTCCAAGGGCAGGAATGGGTCAGTAGCAAGGTTATAGACCAGGTTCTTATTTCATGTCAGTGAACTGGCAAGGGAGGGAACTGTTACAAGAAATGTGCGAGCAATGGCTGAGGTAGCACATACATACCAGCAGCGAGAAGATGGTTTTTAAAGTGCTAAGCTATTCTCCACTTCTGTTTGTGACTCCAGCAGTGTTTGTCTGAGATTTTGGTGTGGTGGTGACTCCTGGAAGTTGGTCATATATCAAGAAGAAGAGGACTTATAGAGCATGTATCAGTTTCTATGTGATCCGAATTAAGACAAAGGAATCTAGTTTAAACTACCTTTATAAATCTTCTGCCTAAGACTTTTTGATTGATACCTGTCCTCACCACAAAATGCAAAAGGGTCTTTCAGAAGCTGATGAAGATACAGTTAAATAAAAAAAAAAATATATTGCAAGGTTAAATTTCGTGTAATTTGGCTGGGATTCCTGATTGTCATTTGAAAAAAATTCTTTCACAGCTTTATTTGTTGAACTTCATTAGGAAATACTGAAACAGGGTTATTAGCTCTATTATTACACTATACTTGAGAAGAAAAAAGAGATCTTATTGCTGACTTCAGTCAGGACAGAGTTATGAATGCCGTGAAAATTCTGGCTATCAGTATCAGACTGAGATGAATACTGCAGAAGCAT
The DNA here is from genome assembly GCF_001604755.1 of Lepidothrix coronata. NCBI lineage: Eukaryota > Metazoa > Chordata > Aves > Passeriformes > Pipridae > Lepidothrix > Lepidothrix coronata. The sequence goes on along the minus strand of NW_016690194.1, from coordinate 9,299,860 downwards.
GAAATAAACATGTATGCCCCTTTTACTTCAGTCAGAGGGCTCTGCTAAGTTCTGTTACATTTTACAGTGCCTTGTATCATGGTCTTTGAAATTCTCATGTAATAAACCACCGATCATATGAAAAACTAAACCAAAAAAAAAAAAACCAAGTGTATAAGAAAAATAGAAAAAGAACACCAAGGAAATTCTTTTACAAGACTGGGGAAATGAGCAAGTTATAACCTGATAAAACCATTAATACTGTGCTGTATTATCAAGTAATATTTTTGTACAGTCTGAAACTTGACAAAACTTAAAGGTACATAAATTGCAGAAGATGATACCAACTCTTAAGTTCACGGCACATCTAAGGACGTTAATGTCGGCATGTTCTGGCCCTAAAGCTTTGGGATTTAGTTGTTTTGTCTTTTTGTTTGTGTCAGCATAATTCAGACTCTATAGGGTGCTTATATTGAAAAAAGTGGGCATTTTCCTTGACACATAAGCTATGAAATGTTGTCATCCTTGGCTCTGAGGCATGAACCTGTTGAGCTGAGATGTCTGCTCTCATAAATACAGTGAAATATTTTAAATGCACTGAGTGGTGGAGCCTTTAGTAATGCTGTAGTAGTACTAGCATTTACAACAATTCAGCTGTAAAATACAGAGAAGATAAACCTGAAAACATCAAACTCATAAGACATCTCTGAATGAAATTGCTATCCAGAAACTCATTACTTAATGAGTTGCAAGTTTCAGAAACAGGGTACTGAACATTTTCTTGTAATGAGGACTACAAGGCTGGACAGCTAAAGATAAGACTGGTCTTTAGGTTAAATAATGTCATTCATATGAAAGACATGAAAGAATTAAGCCTGTTAACTAAATTGTATATCTTCTTAAAGCTCTATGAATGAAAAAGTTCCTTCATACTTCAGGTCTGACGTAAGAGGGTTTGGTTTTGTTCTGGTTCCTGAATGTGGAGTGCAGTGGTCTGTGTATGAATGTTATGTCCTGTGTTGCAGAGAAGGGAGGCCTTTTCCAAAGTAATTTGCAGAGCCAATGTTTTTGAGCCTGTCTAGCTTAGCACCAAAGGCAACCAGAGATGGGCCCTTTTAAATATGAAGTTATATGAAGTATTTGACCCATATAAGAGATTCCTTATAAACCATATTTCCCTTAAACCTCCAAAAGCTGTAGTTCATGGGAAACAAAACAAATTTTTGTTGTTTTTTTTTCCCCCCACAGATGCCAAGATGAGTGTCCAGTGGGGACTTACGGAGTGCATTGCGCAGAGACCTGCAAGTGTGTGAATGGTGGGAACTGTTACCATATTAGTGGTGCCTGTATCTGTGAACCAGGATACACTGGAGAGCACTGTGAAACAAGGCTTTGCCCTGAGGGAATTTATGGTCTCAAGTGTGATAAAAAGTGTCCTTGCCACATGCCCAATACCTGGAGGTAGGCTTTACACCCTTTAGCCTGCTGTCTTTTTCTACATAGAACATAGAAATCCTAATATAATATGAAAATTAAAATTTCCTGATTTTTCTAGTACTTTCATGCAAATTGAAGACTAAGCTAAAGAATTGTAATAGTATTTGGTATTCTCTCACCACATCAAAAAAAGAAAATATCAACCCAGAAGAGCTTCTGAATTTTAGTCTTTGCATGTATATTTGATTGTAATATTCATGGCATTATTTGGTCTCTGAGCCATAAAATAAATATTAAGACAAAGTGTGACCTTTATCTATATTTACCACCTCCATGAATGTATAGTGTTCTGAGTTGGGCTTGAGAAGCCTGGGCATTTCTCTCTCTCTCTCTCTCTCTCTCTCTCTGTATAAGAATTACTGTAGCTGACTGTTTTAATACAAAGTTTCAGAGACTTACCAATTGTAAATCTGCATTTCAAAAATTCATTTATTGTCATTTTAGTGACTTTTCTACTAAACAAGGTAAAATCTGTCCTTGGAAATGGAATGAAAATAATTTCCCAATTAGCTTACCTTTTGCTATTTCTCCTTATTCAGGCAGTAATGAGTCCTATTTTTTTGTGTTTCTTGTATCCTTGTGGATTTCATAGTGTTTGAGCATAGTGCTATGAAAATGTAAAAAGTGATTATTTGGAGACAAAGTTTCAGCTGTGAGGGAGGAATGTCAGATGTCAGTTGAGGGGACCCAACATATTTATAGAACAATTCTGGACAGCTTTCTCTTGTTACAAAACAGTACTTCTGGTTAAATACTATGGTTATTGTGCATTTTCTTACACTTCATTGCATTACTATTTAACAGTACCTTAGAGAAGGTTTGTGAACATAATCTAAATTTTTGCTGTTGAAAGTAGCTGTGAAAGGAATTTACATAAAATATTAAGTGTCACATAGAATGTTGCTGTACATTGATATAAGATGCACTTTTCCTCACAGATAAAATAAAAAACTTTAGTCAGAAGTTAGCAGTGATGTTAAATCAATCAGGCACATACATGGAAACAGCTACTCAGGCCTCTGTGAAAAATTACTTTGTGGATTGTCAGAGTTGATCAACACACCTTTTGTTGACAAACTATGTGTCAACAAACTGAATTCCTTTCCCTTTCCATTCATATGCTTTTACAGTTTTGTACTTGTGGTCTGTTTTTCCCATTTAGCTGAAATATCTGAAAAAAAAATACAGAGCTGTTTTGATGTAAAATCAAGCAATAATTATTTGGGCAACGTGTTCAAGAATAAATGGCTCCCTAATGCTGACCCATCGAGCTTTCAAATTATGCCAGTAGACCAAATGCTACTGTATTATGAGTTATGGTTAAGCTGCTTTCCTGAAAATTTGTCTGCAGACTGTTGTGGCAGCCTTGTTTGACAGGAATGCATTGCACTGTATAGCATTTCTAGTATTACAGGGATTACTTCTGATTCATGTTCAACACAGCTGTTCGTTCATTTATACCACTGGAAGGCAGTTTGTGGTCGAATTAGATCACAAATGTTCACAAGTAAACTGCAGCATATGTCTGGTCTTTTTTTGAAATTTTTCCCCCCTGTGTGGCAAATCCAAAGCCACTTAACAGCCCTGAAGGTGCACAAGACCATAATGATGTCCGAGAAAAACAAATATTTTCATTACTTCACAAGTGTATTTTACATATGTAAGTTCCTTCCCCTGGGTCAGGAAGTGACTAAAAACATCAAATAATAGGAATAAAAGGGCATCTGGGTAATGGTATAAAAGCCAAAGCTCCCTGGGGACACTTGAGGCTTTTCAGATTCTTTTTAGAAGCCAGTTGTATCTGGTTGTCTTCATCTCTCAGTCAGGGAGGAGACAACTCTTTAATCACATCAGGGAATATCCTCAACCCTTTCTTGCCTACCACAAGTACTACTTGGTCTGACTGCAGCCAAAGGATCTTCATAGCACTAATCCATTTAGCAGCAATGTAGTAACCAGTAATCCCAAGGCACAAAAAAGGGATAGAATTCCTCCTGCAAATACCCTTTGTGTGTCTGTAGGTCTATGATTCTGTTCTAAGGGCCTTGAATAAAGGTTTTTTCATCTGGGTCTGATCACTAGTTTAGATATCCTTAAAGAGGAGCTGTTATTAAAGTCTTAGAGCTGTTATTAATATTCATAGATATGGAAATTAATTAAGGATTAATTAAAAAAGTATGCTTAGCTCTAAAAAATATTGCTGTAAAATATGTGGATGTAAGTTCCAGCATGTATGTGTCTAGCCATCTTCTTCACATGCTTGTTCATGTACAGATCGAAAAACATTATAGTACAGCATAGTTCAAAAACGTATACATTTTTTATTACTGTTTTATGACTGAAAAAAACTTCACCAAAGCAGCTTTGCCAAAAATTCATAATTTGCATTTTGGGTTGCCTAGGCTTATAGGGATTTTGCTGCTGCAATTGGTTGGTGGCAGCTCCTGGGTATGGAAGGCAAACCCATCCTTCCTCTTAGTTATATCATCAGCCTTCATTAAACACTTAAGCATTAAAAATAGCTATACTTGAGAGATTTTAACCTGATTGAGGGGCCCAGAGGACAGAAACAGATGACCCTCTTGTGCAAGGAGATTTTTCACAAATACTCTTCACTATTACATGTTTTGAAAGGACTGGAGCCTGTCTGTATGTCAACATTTTCACTGTTTTGTACAGGAATGCTCTTCTAGCATAAACCACTTTTAGGCTGGGTTTTGTCATGCCTTCACTCAAGCAAAACCTAAGGATCGTTCAGGAAGTGTAGCAGCATATTTGTCTAGAATGTTTACAAAGGATATTGGTTACGCCTGTGATACAGCATTTCCCCTGGTTTTAGATTGATCTCCAAGTAAATTTGAGATATGCCTGGTTTTTTTGTTTTGTGTTTTTTCTTGTAAGCTCTTTCTGGTAATCTCCCACCACTGCTTCACACCTGCAGAGTGGGGTCATTCTGTATCACCAGCTAAACAGGCACAGTTTAGCCTGTAATTAGGATTTATTCATGACATGAGCACTAATGGGGTTTATTGGTCTCATGCTTTTCTGACATACATATGTAGAGTTGATTGCATTTTTATAGTGTCATACATGCTTAGTTCATGTAGTTTGGTTGTGTTCTTAAAGTAAAGATTAGGGCATTTTAATTTTGCATTTTTCCAATGGACTTGTATTTACAGGTAGAAGAGCTTTTGGAAATTTTATATTGCATAAGGTACTGAAGAATTTGGTGAATATTGTAATAGTGAAACACCTATATAAATGATATGAAAATCACTAAGTTCATTTGAGTCCTTCAAATATATAATATCAACTACCCGCAAGTATTTTTTTTGTCTCTGTACAGAGTAGGGTTGCATTTCCAGAAGGTGTGAATGAAAGACCAGGAATAAAAGTGGATATAATGGCAACATCTCTTTATTTCCCTATCTTAATATTTAAATCTTATTGCCAATTAAGCTAACTGCACAAGAACCCATCAAAAAGCTTCAGAAGTGGTTCAGTTTCCTACATCTAATTACAAATTACAGAGTACTAATTTCGGTGTCAATCAATACATGTGCAAGTAGGCCTTGGTAACACTCAGTAGGGGGCTCAGAATATCAATGCCTCTGCTTCATACTCAGTGCTTCTACATGTGTGTGGTCTCTCCATCCCCTGAGAGATTATATGATTCTGTGAACACTGGGCTTTACGTCTTAAAATGACAGTAATGCTAAATTAATGTTATAAATATGGTCTAATTCATATCCCGGTGACTATTCCGTTGTGGATTGAAAATTTTTTTCATTTTCCCTGCTCTATATTCTTCCACTGATAAGAAACATGGACATTGGGGGCCCACAGAAAGTTAGGAATAGGAGATGTTAGATTATCTTGCTACATCTTCTGTGTCTTCAACAGTTCAGCATGTATTTTATATATGAATAGTTCCATTTCAACTTATTTCATGGCAGGTATGCTTATAACTGAACAAATAATCAGGACTATTGAGTATGAACAGCATGAGTTTTGAACCATTTCTTCATTTGTCATTTATCTGAAAGGACCTTTCCTCTCAATTTAATGTAAAGCAGCTTAATACTGTCAAAGTTATTTTAATATCTCCAGGACCTCCAAGTTTTTATGGTGTCATAGAATATGAAGTAATATATAGAAAGCAGAATGCATGATGACATTCCAACCTTTATAATTCATGCTTTCCTTGATTAGCAATGTTGTGAGCTGGTTGTTTTCAGCAACATTAAACTCTTATTTTTACAAGAGCAATCCTCAAATCCAAGAGCAATTGCAGCTAATATTGTTATTCTGCAACTTTTTCAAAGAATGTTCTTGTTATGTTGTAGCACTTAAAAGTGAAGTAGGTATGTCTTCAAACTTGCAAATGGTCAGAAAAATACTCAGTTTCAAATGCACCTCCATACACAAGGAGTCAGCAAGTCTTGCAAAATCAGGCTCTTGTCATGGATCATTTAATTTGTCTGGAGGAAGGCACTTCTTTTTTTTTTTCTTCCAGCATACTTAAAGAAACTTCAATCAGTAGCAGACAAATATCTTTAAACAATCTTCCCATTGTAAATATAATGGATTTGAATAAGGCATTTCCTTTGGTGAGAGTTAAGCAAATGCTTTTTCTGCCAGAGCGCTACAGAGCACCCCATTGTGCCCACTCTTCCAGCATATATATCTTTGCACAGCTGATGATGTCCATTTGTTATGAGGCAACAGCTGCCTGACTGGCCCTTCAATGAAACTGCTGTTCCAGGTAGAGACAGCTGGTCTGCCACCAGGTATGGCCAAGAGAGGGGAGACACTCTCCAAAAGGTCACTGCTCTGGTAGTATAGCTGACTTCTGCCCAGTTGTCCTCTTCCAACCTACAGTTTAAAGAAAAGAGCATTCTTGCTGCTCATGGGGTGCTGAGTTACTATTTTGTGTTGAATGTGGTGTTTTTCCGAGTGTCATATTTCTCAGACAATACACTGCTGAGTTTGTGCAGTGTTATGAAAATGATCTTGATAGTGTGGAAACCTAATAAATTGTTAGGAATTTAATGGTTTCATCACCTTAATATTCATAACTGTGGCTATCTGCTTTATGGTAAAAACTGTGTTTCTGAGAGGTTTCTTTTCAAATAGATGTAGAAAAAAGATATGTCTTACTTTCTTCCCATGTCCTCCCAATGTCTATATGTTCCTTCCCATGTCTGTAAGTTGTATGATATTTCTTAATTGTCATGCATTTATATATAAATACACAGAACCTTTCCTTGTGATTTGTGAGGTAAACCTCTGTGCAGAGCATGGCAAGATCCTTTATGCAACTTCCCTATTAACAGCGTTTTGTCCTCTGGAAAGAAAACAATATTTATGTCACGGTTAGTCCCAAACTATTTAACCTCTCATCTCGCCCTGGCAGCTGTCACCCCATGTCTGGGGAATGCTCCTGCAAGCCTGGCTGGTCTGGGCTCTACTGCAATGAGACATGTTCCCCGGGATTCTACGGCGAGTCATGTCAGCAGATCTGCAGCTGCCAAAATGGTGCTGACTGCGACAGTGTGACTGGGAAATGCACCTGTGCCCCTGGATTTAAGGTAAATGTCTCACTTTTACTCCCTATTTTCAACTCCACTGCCTTTGGTTAAGTGACAAATTCTTCAAGAGGCAAGTGTGTCCTTTCTCCACCACAGTAAAAGAGAAGTAAGGATATTTAGGTACTACCGTATGTATTGTAAGACCCTGAAAAAGCAAAATTTTGGATTGATTTTGAGTACTGAAATGAAGTCACTTTTAGAAAGTGATGTTATTTGTTTTATAGGATGTTGATAAGAGGGTGTGGTGTTGAGGTGTAAATAAGGAGAGGAATGATAGTTTCAGTCATTATCTTGTAGCACCAATTCCTCATGCTCCATCCACAGAAACTCTGGACAAAAACATTGGTTTTTATAGTTCAGCACAGATTATTCTTCAGCTTTTATGCACATTTGCTGTTACCTGTGCCTTGGATGCTATTCTAACATAGAAAACATTTTACAGTAATAACTAAAAACTTCAGCCAGATTAGTTCTTAAAAACTAATTATTTTCCATTAAACTGCTATCTTACTGTGTTTTAGTTTCATAAAGGGCTTCTTTATCACTGTCCATTGATCTAACCAAGTAATGTTACCTATGGGACTGAGCTCTCACAACAAATCATAGAAAAATAATGCTTACTTAAAAAGGCTTGAAAAGCATGAAGGGCTTCCTGCCCCTTAAACTCAGGATAACTTGGTGACAGCCTCGGACATGCTTGGGCTCTATGTTTTCTGGCTTTTGTAGCACTTCTATCAGTCTAGATCCTTTATTAGTTGTATGGTCTGAGCCCCCTCAAATAGTGTTTAGACTCTTATTTTTTTATAATTCAGGGTGCTTCTTGTGGTAGTCCTTGTCTTCCGGGAACATATGGAGTAAACTGTTCGTCCATGTGCAACTGCAAAAATGAAGCCATCTGCTCACCAGTAGATGGTTCTTGTGCCTGCAAAGCAGGTAAGTGTCTCCTCAGATTAATCTTCCTTTTCTATAATCATAACATTAAATTGAATTTTTGAAGTAGAGAAGAGGAAACTTGATAAGAAGCAGACCACCCTGAAGGTCTAAGCACGAGATACTTTATGCTTCTGCTGCTCTGGGAGGGAAAACCAAGGAAAACATCTTCTGAGAGAAGCACTGTGGTCTGCTAGAAGGACTATGAGTGGGCCGTTTATCTGATGTCAGCCTTCCTAACCAAAGTCATATGGAATCATAGAATCATAGAATGACTTGGGTTGAAAGGAACTTAAAGAGTACATCTCTCGTTCACTTCTGCTGTGAGGAAGAATTTAAAGTCCAGTGTTCCCCAGCTGTGATACTGGATTGCTGAGAAGAGAGGGCAGGCTTTTGAATGCACCAAAGCAAATCCCATGCGCAGTAAATGTTTTAGACCCCTCCTGTCTAAAAATGTTTTTCTAAAAACAGATGAAGTTTGAGAGTGGAGAAGTGTGAGAGTTACCTAGACAAATAGCCACTAAATTTGTCAGGGACTAACACTATTAAATCTATCGTGCAGCAAATGTAGAGCATCTACTCTTGCCACAGACAGTGGAGCTAATTTAACCCTAATTTAATTTAAAGCAGCTACTGCAAAACAGCCAGGTCATGAGGAGAAAAAATATTCCTTTAGAGATGTAATCCTGTCTTCTTGTACATCATGCAGTTTTAGTCACAGTATGGTGAAAAAGGACAGCAAAAGTGAAATTAAACTAAACCTTGATACTTGTCATGTAAACAAAAGAAATTTATAAATCTTGGAAAGACGTTTGAGAGAAAGTGTCTCAGTTTTCTAGCTGGTATAGTGGAACATTTTTTCCTGAAGTGACCCCTAAATTTGAAGTTATCAGTGAAGCACAAAGCAGCCTGTTTTCAGTGCATGTGTTTTGCATAGCCTATTGATTAGGCTCAGTGCAGAATAATTTTTCCCTTCACTTACTGTAAACAATACAAAACTAGAAACTTGGCCTGTGTGACTGTAGCTCATAACATATGACTGCTTCACACTGTTTCTCTTGTATCCAATGGATGATCACATTTTAAAAAATCTATTCACATTTCATCTAGTGTGCAGTCTGTGAATTGTTGCTATCAGGCATGATCAATGGTGACTCCTGCATTTTAGACCCTTTTTTCATCACATTCTTTTTTGTATTTGGAGAGAAGTACAGAAATCATCTGAAAGGACTTCTATGTATCTTGGAGAAATCCAATTTATGCAGTTCTTTTATGGTTTGTCTTTATTTAAGATTTCTGTTAAAACCATATCGCAGAACTCTGTGTATTGAACGCTTGTGGAACAATTATGAAAGTGGCAGCTTAAGTCTGGGGAAAATATTCCTAATTATGTTCAGGCTATTCTCAGTATAGTTTAGTGTTTCTCAGTGAAATTTCAAGGTGTCTTTATCTCTATTCCAGATCTTCCATCAATTGCTTTTGTATGTTGGCACCCATCTGCAAACATATGCTGTGCACAGATGTTACAAGGTGCCCTTGAACACCTTTGTCCAAACCTGGACAAGTCCTGAGCCAAAACTGCTGATACCACCTTGTAGTGAATGTTATCACAGTACTGCCCATCTCAGAGAGATGCCCCATGGCAGGCAGAGGGAAACATTCTGAGAGGAAAGGGGGAAAACCTGAATAATGTGTGACTATAATCCTTTTTTTTTTGGCAGGTTGGCATGGTGTAGATTGCTCAGTAAACTGTCCCAGTGGTACATGGGGACTTGGCTGTAACTTAACCTGCCAGTGTCTTAATGGAGGGGCTTGCAATGCTCTGGATGGAACTTGTACCTGTGCCCCGGGCTGGAGAGGAGAAAAATGTGAACTCCCTTGCCAGGTAGTTAAATAATATCACCAAATTTTGCCCTGTAGGATAACTTTGGGTAGGGTAGGCCTTCTATCATTCTTTGGGGGTATGTCCCTAGGGAGCACATATGACTGCGAGCAGGATCAGGGACATGCACCAACAATTCTTCTGGAAGAGCCATGCTGCACAATACACCAAAGAACACAAAAAAATGGCCACACAAAATGAAGTTGCATTGATGAACACCTTTTCTGCTTTCAACACTTTAAAATCGGAACCCAAATTTTTCACTAGCTCCTTTGGAATTGGTTGAAAAACACAGAACCAAATTTTCCCCTCTATCAGCATCAAATGCTATCAAATTGCTTCTGTTCAACTAGTTTAAGTAAAAATTACAAGACAAAAGAACAAAAAATATATTCCACGTCAAATAACATATTTCTAATTACATTTTCTTATGTCTATGTTACAGTATGAATAAAGAACTTTGATTGCCTCTCAGTCAGACATGAGAATCTACTTTTACTACCCAGTTTCATGATGGGTGCCTTTCTACTGGGGGTCTGATTTCTACTCTCTCCCAGACTCTGAGATATTAGAAATATCTGCAGTATTAGAAATCATTGTGAGGACAAAGGCAAACTCCTTATCACTTCTGTTCTACTTCGTAGTTTGGGGAAGCCATGAAAACGTATAATTTCAAAAAATTTTAAATAGTAAAAATCAAAACGCATTGGGTTTACTGTATAACTTTGATTTCAATTACATTTCATGCACCCAAAAAAAAAAATTATGAAAAAGGAGGTTTTCCCGAGTCAATTCTTTTTAATGATGGACTTCAGTTTTCCAGGAAATTTTTAACAAAATTAATTTTTAAAATAAACTTTTCTCTGCTCTCCTTTTCCCTTCCCTTGTCATTTGCTCACTTTTGCAATACTATCTGCACAGTAGGTTGTTGGTTTAGTACAATTGTAAAGGAGCCACATGAACTGAACACACACCTTGTTAATTCCCTCCCATATCACATTGAAGCTTCTTTCAGTTTGGATGAGCTCTGCTGAGCAATAACATGATGGGAATAGCTGAAATAGAGTGTAAGATGGAAACCACACCTCTGTCGTGAATGAAAATTTGTGCCCTCAGAATCCTCAGAAGTGATTTTATGGGCTTTGCTTTTGGTTTTAAGATGAAGCATAGCACACACTGATGTAGTGAGTAAAGTGGAAAACAAAATTGAATATATTCTGGAAAACTCATTAGAATACCACCTGTGCACATTCACGCAGTGTTTCCAACAACGCATCTCCATCAAAAGACTTAATTTTTCTCTTTTCTAAAACAGCTTTGTTTATCACTTCGTGTCTGATTCTGAAGGATGATATCTCCCAAGCTCCATTAGCTCTTCTAAAACTGACATTTAAAAAAGACACATATTGTTTCATAGCAGTTGCATTACTATGCCAAAGGTAGTCAAATAATGCTTAAAAGCATTTCTATATCAGATAATTTAGCATGCCCCTCTATCTGTGTCAAACAATGTCCATAAGCATTTACACATTTCAAGTGCATATTCTGCTTCAAAATTCCAGAGCAGGAGAATAAAGAGAAAACTAATTCAAATACATCCACTGTTGTCTGAAATGTTTTTCTTATTGGAGCAGAGACATTATTTAAATCAATGAATTTAAATTTTTTTAAATAACTTCAGAAAATTAATTTTACTCCCCAGATAGTTACTCAAGATATCACTGAAGTTTGGACTTCAGTCCAAGTACATAGCAGGCTAAATATACTGCTTTTCAACAACATATTTGAGGATTTCCTTTCATTCCAAATCTGATTATATGCAAAGGAAATGTGTAATCTTTTCTTTTTCTGTATATAAAAATGTACCGTTGAGATGAGCAAAAGGCTCCTTACGCTGAAGTAACATAAGATTTTGTTCAACTTTAGACTTGAAAGACTGGGAATTGAACAGCTGAATCCTGTGGCACTTAGTTGAAACATATGCATGAACATCAAAGAACAGCAGAGGAATTTTGTTATAGATTTTATTCAGATTTTAATGTGGCTGAGACCAATTTTTAGCCTTGAATTTAAATAATTCATTTTTAAACCTGACATGTTTCTTTTCCTTTTTTGCCTTTGCTGTGGGTAACCCTGAAGAATCACCATAAATTATACTGGCTTTTTTCCAGGTTTTTTTAATTTGGTTTTGACACTTTTTCTTCAAGATCAATTTAGTGTTGTACTTTGACTTTGTTTTGAGAATGCAGTATTAAAGATTCTGCTCCTCAGTTTCTCAGATTGATTTTGTATTAAATTACCCACAAATGCGTGTGCCAGCTTCTACAGAAGAAGCAGAAAAGGCAAATTCAAATGTTTAGATGTGCTTTTGACACAGCAGAATGCACCAAAAGGGCTGTTCAGCTTGTAACTTTAATCTCTCTTATTGGTTCAAAAAATGCCCCACAACCAGAGTATCTCTTTTTAGTGTAGTATATCTTGTAGTGCAGAAAGATTTTTAATCCATAGAAAGTGATACAGTTTGCATTATTTATGCAATGAACCTTACACTAAATATATATTGTAATCTAAGGTTTTACTACTCTTTTTTAAAATAATTGTGCCTTTATGTGGTATCCTTTTTGACCAATAGGTAGAGAGCTCAGGGTCTGTCTGAGGCAGAAAGGAGACTGAATTGCTTTAGTCTGGGATTTTTGAAGAGAGTATCATTCATTCTTTATCTTCCCCTCTTAAATGAAAGAACAAAAATGTAGGATGCTAAAATGTTCCAAAAAGCCAGAAGCATTTTATATTAAGAACAGATTACGGATTCAGGAGAGATCTGTCATTGCTTTTCGAGGCAGAACTGACCGGAAATTTCTGGGTTGTTCTTTTTCTGTTGTCACAGGACGGCACATATGGCATAGATTGTGCTGAGCGCTGCGACTGCAGCCACGCAGATGGGTGTCACCCCACCACCGGGTACTGTCGCTGCCTCCCAGGATGGTCAGGTACAAAACGCACCCCTGAGGACAAGCAGAGTTTCCACTCTGGTGGAACTTGGTCTTCTCTGTGGGTTTGGGGGTAAAGGAGGAGTATGTGGGATTGGAAGGGGAAAAGGGACAGTTCTGTGGCTGCTGTGTCCCTCCTGTGATTCACACATGTGGAAATTTTGTTGGGTGTGGGATCCACAGAAAACTGAGAATAGAAAGGGAAATCTTAAAACTTGGGCGCCTCCACAGTGTGATTTGTTATGAAAGTGGCAAATAACTGTAAATATTCCAGGTTGTGCTTTGAGCTTTGAGATAAAGCATCACATCCAGCTTTCAGTCAGCCAAAAAGAGGATAAATACTGCAGAAACCATGTTGCCATTTCAGTTCCTGAAACTTTTGAAAACATGAAGTTTTCTCCACACATATTTTGTTCTGTATGAATATTTTCTCATTAAGTTTTTTAGCATTGTGGTTTTAAGAACCATTTATATCTAGTTATTCCCTGTAATTTATATTTGACATGGTTGTTGCACTCTCTTGCTTGTGGAAAGCAAGATTTTTTGAAAACATGATGAGACTGTGGAGGAGGGCATGTATCATGAAATGTTTCCTTTATGCCTAGGAGGTAGTTTTAGTTCTCAAATGGATTTCTAAGCTCTAAGTTTGGGGAAAACTGTGGTCTTCAATAGGGCTTAATTGACACTATAAGCTTGCCCTTGTTGAAATGTTCTAGACTTGGTGTCTCACTGTGATGCTGTGGTGTTGCAGGGGTCAGGTTTCATGTCCCCTGTTTGTATGTCCTCTTTCCATTTTATAATGAGGAGTCAGCATGAAAAACACACCTTAAATGAACAAAGTACGTGAGTGCTGTGAAAAGAGAGGATTTTTATTTATTTATTTGTGTTTTCAGATATATACTAATATTATTTAGTGTCCACTCTTTTAATATTTTTCCTAATTGACTTGCAGGTTCATCATATAATTGTTTTCTTTTTTCTCTGGTACTTTCAGACAAAGTAGGTGGAGGTGAGCTTATGATTTCCTCAGATAGATACAGTCTTAGTTACTGGGTTTTTTTCCAAACCTTGCTTTTTATACTCTTTTTTTCCTAGCTTGGATCCCAAGCATCTTGTTTGAAGCGCATGTCTACAGTTCAGGTTGATTAGTTGTAGCTGATTACAGCTTACCTGCCGTTTTTTCTACTTTCTGTTCAGATGAACGTGACTTTTGTGATTACTGGGGTTGGGAAGTGGAAATCAGTAGGAGTTTATAGGCATGGGCAGGAAGAGTTCCTGCTTTGCTTTGGAAGACCAAACCCATCTATCATTTGTGCATTTTTTCTGTATATTGGTTCTTTGAGAAGGTCTCTCTCACCATTGTGTCTCACCCTTTTCAACATGAGAGACTTTCAGAGCCAGCACTCACCTCACTAAGACAAGACTTTTTATTTTCTTCCCACAAGCTCCAGTGTGACTTAACATCAGCTACTCAGACATCTCAGGAAATAACTACCACAGGAGTGCAAAAAATAGTAGAAGTTAACTGAGTGAATTATGAAAAAATACTATTAGCCTTATGCCATCTGTTGCTATTTTGTGTGACAATACATCGTGTTTATTTTGTTGTGATGTTAATGTCCTTAGTTTCATGTAGTTTCAGGTAATTTTGTGTGCGTTTGGACACATTTCTGCAAACTTACATTTGAATCTGCTCAAAATATGATTTCATAAATTAGTAAAGGTATTAAACAAAGAATACCCACAGTAAAAACATTGTGATGATCTTGATCATGGTTTAGGCTGTTAAAGCTGTTCATGAGTTGCAGATGTGCAGCTTAAAGTAAATCCTGTGAGTTTTTAAAATGGAGACAAATCATCAGAGACAATAGGTATGTAATGAAAGGATCCAGGTTGTTTTAAAAGGCCATGCCAGAAAAGTAACTATGTTTTACAACAGGTGATAAAAATTACTTAGCCAGCGTGATTTAACTAACCCAGGAGTATTTTTACTTTTAGTGAAATCTTATTTCATCTTCATGTTTACAAAGGAAAAAGACTTCACTAGAAAGGGACTTCAAGCATAATTATTGATAAAAATTGAGTCTCCATCACTGGATGATGTCATCAGAACACCATGCGTGACAGACTAGTTTTGACATGTTGATGATGTCTAGACATACTTTATAACATAAATGGCATATTTCGCTTTATACTCAGTGTCTGGAAAAATCCTCCTCCCACACTTCACGTGTCAGAGCAATACACACAAGGAGTCTGGTCTTTGTGTAGATACTTAGAATGAATAAAGAAAAGGAGAGAATGTTTTAGGAAGGGGTTCTCAAATAGCTGTACTGTAATATTGCATTGCAAAAATAGCAGTAGATCGTAGGATTAATAAGGGAGGTTGTACATATATTTCTATGCATAATAGGTGGAGAAGCAGATGGAGGATGTGTGTAAAATGCAAAAATTATGTTAGAGTAGCTTAGATTGTTTCCTAAACATCAGACATACTAATTTTGGATGGGTAGTATTCCCTACAAAAAAACCCAAACCAAACCAAGCAAACGAAAGAGAGGGAGAACCAGATTTTGGATAGGTGTAATGCTTATCTAACTCAAATGAAGGATTTAGTCTTTTAAAAACCATTGGGAAGGTAGTATTTAAAAAATGAATACATTTGAAGAAGCTTAAAAATGTGAACTTGTATTTTTTTTCTTTTTAAGCATGAATAAATCAATGAATCCAAGGCGAACTTTCCCAGATGTTTTGACGCCATCAAAATAATAAAACTTTCCAAAAAGACGTTTTAAATACAGTATTTTTCTCAGCTCTGTGAGTGGAACAGTTGTCTACACTTTCCCCAGGGAATTTCATCAGAGGGAATAGTTTATATAACTTTGTAGAACTAAATGAAGGGAGGTTTTTCCCTTGCTGGATGACACAGTTGTCCCATAACACTGGGGAGCAGGAATTGTGCTGCATGAGGAGGGTGGATCACTGGCCTGGTGTTGTGAGGGCCTCCCTTGGTCTGTAAGGGAGCTCTGAGCTGCTGATGTGGGCACAGGGGCTTTACTTCAGGCTCCAGATACAGCTGCAATTCACCACTGGTACAATAAAAAGATATTACATGGTTTAGTTTTTTAAGTAGGTTGGTTTTTTTTTGTTTATTTTGAACATGCCCATTGATTTTCTTTTGCTTCTTAGGTTCTACTGAGGGACAAAAGTTAAGTTTTTGACTATTGCATTGATATCAGCTGTTAAAAACCTCAATAAATAATTAAAATTGGCTTTAATTACATCTTTGCTTTTATTTAGGGTTTATAGTTTTAATGCAGGTTCTGTTGCCTAGGAGGATACTTAGGTTTTTCATCCCAAACAAAAATGACTTATTTTCTAGGGCTACTGTAATAAATCTTATTCTCTCTGTAGTTTGCATTAAGTTTTCCCTGCACAGCAGCTTTAATTCTGCTTAGAAGAGCAAGAGTTAAGGGTGGTTTCTTTTTCCTGGCAGTCTGACCATTCCATCACGTTCCAGGAGCCACATGACAGGATGGCACAAATGAGAAACATCCACCCACACAGAGGAGGATGTCTGACCCAAACACTCTCATCCCTTGACATTATAACTTTTTTTCATTTGGAGGGAGTGCAATAGTGAGACAGTGGAAAGGAGTAAGAACCATTAAAACAGAAAGCAGAAGAAACAGATAGAAAATATAATCCCTCAATATATAATGATAATTTTCCTAATAATTTATACAAAAATTTGAAGTTAAAGTCCATTAAAAAGCTACATCTACCCCTTTTCTCAAGGAGAAAGCAAACCAACAGGCACCATGGTAACTTAAGTTTCATTTCTTAATCTTACCTGTTCTGCAAGCAGCTCTCAAAACACATTTTTCCCAAATTGCCTGAAAGATTTAAGAATTTGTATTCTTGGAAACTGACAGTTCACATTAAAGCATTAGTTATTTAAAATTAATTAAAGATAATTAAATTAATTAAAATAGCAAAAGGACTTTTTTTCTCCAGACTGTTTACTACTGCAATTACAATTACAATAATGTGAGTGTTACTGATGACACATCACTGTTGTGCTTTCTTGGGTGCAGTTCTGCCACACCTTCCCACTTCAGAAGAAATGTCATGTCATAGTGGTACATTTGTTATTTTTAAAATCGATTTAAAGGTTATCTGATGCCAGGGATTGTGAAATACCACTAGTCTATTATCTGTACCAAAACAATAGCATTGGTTTATGGAAAAGACAGATGCAGTAATACCAGCCTACATTTTACCATTCATTCACATGCAGATGGGGTGTTGGTGACTTTTTCTGTGCTGGACACCTGCTGACGTTAGTCAGAATGGCTATCACCAGATGTGCTGTTTCTGTGTCCTTCCATGTGCTTCTGACATTATTTCTAAGAGGCACATTTGTTGTGGGATTATAACAGGGAGGTCTCTGTCATCTGACACTGATGCAAATCACCAGGTCTGCTGAGAAGTGCAAGCTACAGCTCTCCCTTGCCCCTCAGCTTTCAAAGTGTTTGCACTTTTTCCCCTCCTAAAAAGAAGAAAAAAGTCATAAAAGAGTTCTATCATGGGTCTTCCTCACCTTTAGGCCAAAAACCACGGTGCTGCTGGAACGACATCCATAGTGCTGGTACCCCAGTGCTGAGGCCCTCTTGCAAGAATGTGGTTTTTCCTCCACTTTGACCACCTGCCCCTGGTCTCCAGAAGCACAAGGTACCATTGGGATGGATGCTCAGTGTGCCACAAAATGAAATCATATGTGGGCACTGTGTCATGATAAATGGCATATTTACTTTCCAAACTTCAGGAGAGGAATTCTCCAATAAGAAGTTTGGCCCACCCTACATCTGGACTTCACTGTGTCTGCACCTCTGTTGTCTGTGTGTTGTGGTGGATCTTTATGTGGAAGAAATACTCTTTCAGAAAAAAGAGCTTTAAATTGGTGATTAAGTATGTTTGTTTTCTAACTATCAAGTGGTTAAAAAAAGGGCAAGTATTATTTCCTTGTATCTACCTAAAGATTTGTAGTTGAAAAGAAGAGCACCTCTGGAGTGGATAACAGCAAGAGTATGCCCTTCAAAAAGATACTAGGAATACCACAAAAGTTATTCATCCACTAAAATTTGCAGATACTGATGTTTGCCTTCAAACTCAGATGTTTTTGTTGACAATCTTTTGTAGCTGGCTTCCTACCAAAACTCGCAGGCAGAATCTCTCTGGCTGCCACAGTGAAGCAGCAGCTGACGACCAAACTTCTAGAAAAAATCCTTTCATTCGCTCCTTAATTTGGGACACTTTATTTATTCCTCTGGCTATTCTGAGCTAGGGAGTGAGATACCTCTCTCCTTCAAAGACAATTAGGGTCCTTCAAATAGTGCTTGTGATGTTTTTCACCAGTTCCCTTTCCTTGGGCTACTCATCCATCATTTGACAGAGAAGTAGGGAAGTCCTTAAACAGAAGTGATGTAAGTGTTCATTCCTCTCAAATATGAGCTCTTGGGGCATAATTGAAAAGTGTCATTAGCTTTAATGACACCAAGAGTTCCCCAGGCTTTGAAGGCCTGTTCCTTTTCTTGTTTAGGCTGTTATATATCTAATTTCACCCTGACATATGGGAAATACACCAATATACAAACAGGCTTTAATTCTTCGGAGCTATACTGGAAAGTTCCACGTGTTGTGAAGATACATTGTCTTTATGAAAAAAAGTTCTTTTTAAAGCTTGGGTAACTTTTTATCAGACTAATAGAAACCTAACAAGCTGGAAAACAGCATTTAGTCCAATAATAAATTTGCCTGGGAAGATAGTAAGAAATAATTGGTAGATTTTTTTTCCCCCTTCAGGTGCTAAAACAAATTAGCTCTTTGTTGATCTGACTTGCAAGAATCATTGAGTCTCAACTTCAAAATACAGCATAAGGAGTATGGAAATACTCTGCTAGCATGGGCAGAAACACTCGTATCCCTAAAGAATTCTTTACTTCATTCATGCAACTACGAATGTTGGGGGAATGCTGATTTAGATGTGAGGCCCCCAGCATAAAGCACTGGGCATTAAATGCACGAGCATTTCTTTAGAGCAGCTTAGCTGAAGTTTATCATGGCCATTCAGCCATTGCCTAGCAACTTGTGAAGGCCATCAAAGAGCTCTTTGTCCATAGCTCTGGCAAAAACATTTTCTCGCAGTTATCCTTATCAGTATCAAAACCAACATGAAAACTTAATAAAAAACAATTTTATCACATAAAAGATTAATACTTGCTTGAAATTGTGTCAATATCATAAGCCAGTTGATACCATGGTGTAAAAGATGCGTTTACTGTTGCTTTGTAAGTTCCAGTAAAAATGCTTCTTTTTCCTCAATAATTTCTAGCTTTTCTATAAAAGCATAGATTTCTTTGCTGAAATTTCATATAAAGTATCACTCTGGAAATTAATTTTTTTAGAGTTTTTTTCATCCTTTTAATATTTCTAACCTGTTCTTTCTCAAAAATGGACATACTTGATTTTTACAGCTATTAAGATGTGAAACTCAATTTCTTATTTTTAAGTGCCTTGTGAACTTAATAACAGTGAGATTTAAAACTATTTTTACAAGTAGATATGCAGTAAATCACTGAATGATCTCTGCTTTGCT
Source organism: Lepidothrix coronata (assembly GCF_001604755.1). Classification (NCBI taxonomy): domain Eukaryota; kingdom Metazoa; phylum Chordata; class Aves; order Passeriformes; family Pipridae; genus Lepidothrix; species Lepidothrix coronata. The sequence continues at coordinate 9,280,333 of NW_016690194.1, read as the reverse complement.
GCATTCATTCTTGACACTTACAGGAGTGCAACTGATTTTGCTTCTGATCAATAATGAATATAATAAAATTCTTACAGTGAAACAGCAGTAATCAGCACACTTTCAGTATCTTATATTGTCATAATTATTATTCTGTGATATTTAATATACACTTTTTATTAGCTAAGTAGAAGGATATCATTCTTCACTTCATAAGAAGTGGAAATGGGAAAGAAAATGTAGTCTTTTTTTCAGTTTCTCTAATGGATAATTTTCCCCGGTGTGTACTGAAGGAGCTTTTTCCTTTTTTCATTTTCAGTAGTAGTTGCTGGCTCTTTCAAGTATCGTGGCTCTCTGCAGCATGGGACCCATTGTCTTTTCTGTTCCAGTGTGCCCACTATCACCCTTTGACACCACACTGTCATAAAGCATCCTCTGTGCACAGATCAAGGCAGCCTAATTGAGCCTGGTATTATTGTATGTCACTGGTCTACATAATCTCAGATAATGCAGTGTGGTAACTCTTGGCAACCACTGGCTTGTTAATAGTGACCATTATATACTGAACAGCAGTGAAACCCCTTAAGACTGTGAAAAATGTCTTTTCTTTAGCAGGGTTCACTGAGTGAAGCTGTGTATGATATGATACATAACACTCATGTGGACAGAGTGCCGGGCTCAGTTGTGAAATGCTCTGCGTGTGTCTGCTTATGTTTTCACAGACTTGGAGACCCAAATTCTCAAATTTGGGAACCCCAAGCAAAGCAATTTTATGCAGCTGAAAGAAGTGGTTCTTGTTTCAAAAAAAAAAAAAAAAAAAAAAAAAGCTGTGATGTCATTCTGCTCATGTGCACCAGCATCTCTCAAAATCCAAAATCAAGCCACTCTCTTATGTCTATTTATCCGCAAATGGGGAGTTAATGAAAAAGTTGACCCAGACTACTGAGAAGCAAGTCCACACTGCCTCTCAAATGTAGATGGAGACAGGAGAATGCCTGTGCATGGAAAAATGAAAGAGGTGTGATACAAGCAGTCTTTCATTTTTTGACAATAGATTTGTTTTAGGTCAGTAGTAACTCATTGCACAGTCAGAGCTTTTAGGTGGCCTATGTACTGACTGCTGCTGGTCAATGTCTGGATTTTAAAAGTCAAATGTTTTCTCTCTTGCTGGCATTAGTGAGCCACATATTTGATTCTTCATTCTGTCCATTGTCTTGCAGAGAAACAGTTCCAGAATCTGGAGTTCCACCCTTCCTCTAATTAGAGGTTACATACAACTTTGCAAGGCAGATGCTGGGGGTGTTAAGGAATCACCTCTGAGTCTGATCTATCAGTAAACCATGTAATTATTTTTCAGGATCGTTACAAATGAGATTTTGTAGGTTTTGGTGTTCAAAGATTTTTTTTCTTGTCACATGTAAAACTGGTTTGGGGTTTTTTTAGGACTTGGGAAGGCATTGAACCTGTGGCATATTTTGCTGGAAATACTTACAAAGCAAGACATCGTTGTGGTTGGATTCAGTCCACTTTTCCTTTAGCTGAGGGTTCATTCAGTAGAGGCATTACAGTAATACTTAATTGTTAATGAAAAGTGCTGTAGACACAATACAGTCTGAGTTCCACAGTGGTGCCTGCTGGCATTTAACATGCAGAGTGCTTTTTAAAAAGCCGGAAAATTATATTTAACGTTGCTGCATTGCAAAAAAAGCCACAAATGAAAAAACCAAACAATACAAAAAAAATCTAACAATAAAGAGACCGTAATTGGGTGATTATAATTAGTGGTTTGTATTATGATTTAAATGTAGGGATTCAGGTTGCGGCCATTTTACAATCAATTTTATATCAAAAGCAGCTAAACAAAGCACTGACTGACTAGCATCTGTAACACTGTTGCAGCTAAGCATTTTGGAATGCTCATGTGGTGTGTTTGGAAACCCTTTGTGTGCGCTACATTTTTCCATGTGGTATGAAGCTGAGCAGTAATCAGCTCACCACTAATGAGAAATCATTCAGTGTCCTGTACACCATTATTATACAAAATTATGTCAGACCCAAAGAATTCTTATGCTCAGAAGGAAGAGTTTCTATATACCTTTTGTCATGCGTTTCCCAAACACAAAATTTGAAAATAAGGTTTTGCTGTTTTGAAACAGCCATTATGGAGGAAGCAAAAGCCATTATGTACATCTCATAAAAACTAGAATACGAAATTCACTGTTCTGGGGGAAGACAGGAACAGGGATGCACATTTACTGTGTTCTATTTTCCTGATGTTAGTGGTATTTTCAAAAACAGGTTATGTGAGCTGTGTTTTGAAAATCAGTCCACTGAGGACCACAGGTTTAACCTTACTATGCATGAGAGTTCTTCACAAATGTTTTATTTATGTTTTCAGGCATTCACTGTGACAGTGTGTGTGCTGAGGGACAGTGGGGTCCAAATTGCTCCTTGCCTTGTTACTGCAAAAATGGAGCATCTTGCTCTCCAGATGATGGAATCTGTGAGTGTGCACCAGGATACAGAGGCACCACTTGTCAGAGAAGTAAGAACAAAATTAATGTTTTAAAATCTCTGTTTCTCATTCTCTTACTTGGAATACATATCATATAACACAACAATGCTTTGTTAATTGTAGTATGAAGTACTACGAAATGCTCCCTGATGGGGCATTTTCTCAAAATATGTGAATATGCAGAAAAAAAAGTGTTATCTTAAATGAACAAAGCAGTAGTGCTCTTCTTGTTATGGTACAACTTTACATTTATTCACTATCTGTGCTGTGGCATTGTTATGAATATGACTTTCTAAGAAATTTAGTAGGGGACTCCATTCTAAGGGTAAACATTCCCAAATGTACTGTAATGTGTATTTTGTTAGGTAAATAAAACATACATGAGTTTCAGAAACTTAAAAACCTCCCCATTGAGTTCGGTAGGAATTATTGGCTTAGTTATTGCTTTTTTTTAAAAAAACTTATTTTGTAAGAATCAGCAGTGGCATCAGGCCTCAGAGTGAGAACAAGATATCAAATGTACCCATGGTTCCTTTTGAAAAAATTAAAATGAAAATTACAAGAATAGAGATACAGATAAAGTAAGGAAAATCGTGCTAGAATCAAGGAGGTAAATAATAAGTCTACCCTCCCAATAAAATTTGTCACAGTTTTCCAGCAGTCCAGCTGCCTTTAGTTTGAATTATCGAAGCTGTGAGGGAAGGGTGTTCAGGGAAGAGAAATGTGTGTCTCCTGGAATTGGGGGTAGCCTCATTTTCAGAGTAGGTCTCCCAGAAACAGAGTCAATAAGTAGGTGGAGTGAGGCCAAGCAGAGATGCTCCTGGGTCTTCCAAAAGAGGCTGAAAAGGCAGGAGACAACATGAAATGGTCACTGATATGTTAGAAGGAGAATCGGAGGAGGGTCAAGTCCTAACAGTCCAGGAATGGCAAAATCTCAAGCTGAAGGATGTGATTGCCTATGGCACTACTAAACCCCACATTAGGGTGGCATTAGTATTCCTTGAGCACTTCTAACTATGCACAGTAATTATTCTCACTATCTAATCTCTAAAGGCACTGCAGTTAATCAGTTAATCCAGAAGCAGACTCAGTGTAACACTACATGTAAAAATGTTCCCTTGTGTTTTGGAACTGTGCTTATGATCTGGATGAGAAGCTTCCAGTCTAGTGCCTCGCAGAGCCCCTCTCTGATGCACGGTCTGGAGGCTGGGAAGACAAAGGTCATACGAATAATTTGGATCCCAGTCAGAAAGTGCCTTTTCAGTAAACAGGAAGACCTTTTGGCATTGTTTCACTTGGAAAAGTTAACCTCTGTAGAGAGATCTGGCCATATAATTTGTATCAAGTATATAATTAAAACACTGAAACTTGGATGAAATTAAAATATTGAAAAGATTCCAAGTTCCTTTTGTCAGTGCTAATTGCAGCTGTGCAGGTATTTCTCTTGATGTATTACCTAATACTTTACATTTATCAGGAAATGAATGCCAAAAGGGATTAGAGCTACAAAGAAGGAGATTTTATGCAACAGCCCATTTTTCCCCCCTGTTTTTGTCTGGGGTGGGTTTTTTTGGGGTTTGGGGTTTTTTTGGTGGTTTATTGGTTGGTTGGTTGATTTTTTTGCTGTTTTGTTTTTTAAGAAACTCGTGCTTTTAGTATCAGAATTAACTGGTAGACTTTGTATTTCTGGTCTCAGGTTCTCTAAAAGTTAGATGACTCTGTACCATGTAATGAGTACAGTGAATATATGAAAGAAAGGTTGACTGGAAAACATTTGTATTTTTTACCCAGTGAAGTAATGGGTAAGTTAGTTTCCATGTTAGGAAGCACATAAGAAGTCAAGATCTAAGATGATCTTACTCATCTAGAGAAAAACTATTCTCTGTTATTTTAAATTACTTGTCTTCAAATATGCTTTAAAACACATCCATGATTGGCCAAATATGTATAATAATAAAGTATATATACATTTCAAACATTATCCAATCACAGTGTGGCCTGACATGTAACAGAATGTTGACTAAGTCATTATTAACCAAAATTATTAACCTTGAGGAAAACGAGCAAATCTCCTTTTGTGATAGTAAATGTCATGGTTTGAGAGCTCCAAAAGATCTAATTCCCTAGTCCAAGCCCCCTCCCACATCTCAGCTCAGTGTGAGATGGTTTCCAGACACTACACGAGACTCAGAGTGGGGGAAAGGGAATATATTACAATGACTGTACAAATAAATACTACAATACATTATATACAGTCTTAGCTATCTCTACCATGACATAAAAGTATTTACAATGGATCAAATCTCTTCTCCCCTCCAAATAATAGTCCAGGAGGGAAGAAGGAAAAAAACTCTTCCCACTCTCAGAGCAGCAATGTCTCTAGGGCAGCAGGCTCTCTGTTTCGCTCTTCTTCTCATGCAGCAGCTGTAGCTGGATCTCTGTCAGTACTCACGAGGGGGTATTCAAGCCCCTCGGCCACTCGTCTTCAAGTGAGGGTCTTCTTCCGTGGGCTGCGTTTCCCAGGACAAGGGCACTATCACCATGTCATATCACGAAGCTCAGGGGTCTTCGTGACGGTCCTTGTCTTCAGGAGATTCAAGTTCCCCTACAGAGCTCTGTGCTCTGTCTCAAGCAGCGGGGGGGCCAAGGTCACCCCCTCCGCATTCCTTCTGAGCTTTACAGCTCTTTTCTGCAGTGCTGCTGCAGTTTTAGGACTTCCATTCAGTAGGAGTCCATCCTCTCCACTTATGAAAGGTCACAAAAGGAGTTTGGGGGTTTTTCGGTTTAGTTCTTACCCAAAAAACTCTGCCTGTAGAGCTAGTCTGCTCTCTCTGCTGCTGGCTCTCTCGGCTCTCTTCAGACAACTCTGTGTCTTCTTTGGCTGGTTGGAAGCCGCCTCTGCTGCTTTCTTATCTCTTCTGGCTCTCTGCCACCCTTTCTTCGGTCAGTGCAGTTCTGCCGCTGCTGATGCTGCTCTGTCTCTGCTCACTCACGGTGGAGAAAACTTCTTTAGCTTTCTAGCTACAGATACTTGGTCTAGTTTAACACTGTTCTAAGTCTCTGTAGCCCCCATTCTGGGGGCTGGGGGGGGGAGCCCAGAGGCCCCAAGGGGCTCCGAGCCCTTTCCTTGTGGCCACCTCTCTCAACAACTTCAACAACTACCTTCTCTTCCGTTCTGCTTGTGATATGTTTATATTTTGCAGAAGCGCTCATTGGGTAAAACCTCAAAACTTCAAGGGTCACCACCCCCTGGGGTTTTACCATTTTGTAACTGCAGGGGGAAAACTGTTTCCCCCCACCACAGTAAATCATTGAACTGTACAGATAATAACCACCACTATTGCAACTCCTGTGTATTTAGAAAGAAGAGCTAATTCCAAGTCAGGAACAAGTGCCCTACAGTTCATGGCTGTATGGAAAGCAAGGAAGTCAATGTCAATTTGTTCTCTCTGGTTCCAGTTTGCTCCCCTGGGTTTTATGGACACCGCTGCAGCCAGACTTGCCCCCAGTGTGTGCATAGCAGTGGTCCCTGCCACCACATCACTGGCTTGTGTGACTGCCTGCCTGGATTTACAGGAGCCCTCTGTAATGAAGGTACAACATGTAATAAAGACATTTCATAAAGTGTGAAACCCACTGTACTCTTAATTGTATTATTTGTATAGTAAGTATGGATATTGTGCTTACCAGAATTTATAATGCCTTACTTTAATGTTATACTAAGCAATACATTTCTTGATCCAAATATTAGTTGCTTTCTCTTGAAATAAAGAAAATAAAATCTTGTTCTGATTGCTAAGGAGTTCTAATTCCGACAATGTCTTCTCAGTATGTCCCAGTGGCAGATTTGGCAAGAACTGCATTGGAATATGCACCTGCACCAATAATGGAACTTGTAATCCTATTGACAGATCCTGTCAGTGTTACCCTGGCTGGATTGGTAGTGACTGCTCTCAGCGTAAGTATCAGTTTTTTCCCTTTAATTTTAGAACAAATAACCAGGGTCCGGCTAAAGTATCAACATTTTGGTAAAACAACACTGTCTAAGTCAGAAATTAGGACTTCACGGTAAATAATGAATATATGGCTAAACTTTTCTTCATTTTATCAACACTGTCATGGTGCACTATAATCCTTTCAATGAGTGGGCTGGAGTGCAGGATAGGAGGGATCAATTTTCAGCCTTCCACTGCCCAAAGGAGAGTTGTGGAGAAGCTGGATCAGACTCATTTCAGAAGTGCACGGTGAAGAGACAAGAGGCAATACTCACAGGTTGCAGCAAGGGTAACTTTTACTAGATAAAAGAATAAAAATCCTTACTGTGAGAGTTGTCAGACACAGCAACTGTCCAGAGACGCTCTGAAGTCTCCGGCCTGGAAGAGGCTGTGAAATTATCATAATTGAAGAACCTTTGAATAGGATGTTGGACTAGGAGATTATACAGGTCTCTTCGAACATGTCTGTGGATTGATAAATCTTTGCATTAGAGAGTTCTTGGTCTGTTGTTTCTTTATGTGTAATTATTTACTCTTTTCACAGTAGTGTTGTGAACATCTCAGGGCTTGTATCCTCAGGACAGTCTTACGAATAAGAGGTATTATTTTATAAATAAGAAGCACTGAAATACAGGATGTTTTTTCTTACTCTCTTTTGCAAAGAGAGCTACTGGCAAGGCTGAAAAGTAAGCTGAGATTTTCTCAGATGCAATTTAGCGCTCTGACTGCACTACCATCCTTGTTCTTACTAAACATCTGAACATTTCGTTAAGAAATTTACCACTCAGACTTTTTTTAAAGTGTTTATAACTTTGTGATGGATTTTTCTGTTTCTTCCTTTTTTAAATGTTTCACAGATAGACATTTTTAGTGTCATTCTGCCTCACTGGATGAGTATTGTCTTAGTATGCTAAACTCAATAGAAACTTTGTTATTGACTTTAAAAAGGAGGAGGGAAAAGCCCTAATTTTATTACTTTTTAGAGTTATTTTATTAAATTAGTCATTCTCCATATGCCTTCCTGGGTGTATACAAATTACTAATTACAGGAAAGAATTGTTTTAAGCAAAATTCTCACAAGAAGTATATCCAATCCCATAAGGTACTAAAATCCATGCAGTCTGAAACATATGCATGCCAAAACTTCAGTCAACCCATTTTTGTAAGTAAAAGTAGGTGCACCATACTCTGATATGTTAAAGTTCAAAAGACATTGTGGTAGGGTTCCCAGGGAGGTGCATTTCCTAATAATAGGCCTCATTGGTTTATATCATTTAAGGTTTGACCGGCCCAGGCTAACTGGCTCTGTACCGGTGCAATGTAACATCTGGTCAGTTTGGAAAAAAAACCCCAAACACTTCCCTGGCTAAGTTCTGTGAACTGATTAGCATGCAGAACTCAATATGATACCAAACTAAATCTTGGGCCTATTCCTGTGGAAGCCAGTTGGTACAAAGTACCAACTGTTTGTATGGTAAAATAAGTAGGTAGTTGGGAGAGTAGCAGAATAGGGGTATTTAGGAGGAGGAGGGACTTACTCACTGAATCAATAACAAGAAAATGGTGCCAGCAACATGAATGGAAGTGCTTATTGAGGCTGTGCTCATGGACCATGACAGAGGAAGTTTATTTGCTTTGTGTAAAGTCCTTCAGTTAACATGGAAAATAATTATTCCATTAATTTCATTCAGAACTAGAGACCTTTTTCAAACTTTTAACCTTCTGTCTGTATGTGATTTACATTCCTTCTTAGTTGACCACAAAATTTCAAACACAAAACTATAATTATAATAATTATGAGGCACAACTGAAGTGAAAACAGCAAAAACCAAACTTAATCCTTTTTTTCGATACAATGTAATATGTTACTTAACGAAGTGAATTTTGTGCAAAGATGAGACTTTGCAAAAATACAGCCCACACATACATGAATAATTATGCAAATATTTAAAGGATTCAGGAATTTTTATTGCTGCCAGACAGGTCTCTGGACAACCAATTCAGTACACAACAATAAGGAGTTATTAGCCTCTTTAAATTTACACAGGAATAAAACTACAGCTTCCATGTCTGACCTGTTTCTTCTCTCCTATGAAATACTCACACTGTACTCCTTAAAACTATTTTTAAAGTACTAAAGTACTACTTAAAGAACTACTTTCTTAATGAATAAAAAAACCCTCAAGATGTGAATCCTACTCAACAGAAAGGGTCTATTCTTAGAGTACCCTCTTCGCTTTGTGGTATTCTAACATGAGGAAAATTATCTTTCTCTGTCTCTGAAAAGTAATTAGTATTTTGGAACCACTTCACTATTCTAATGGCAGCACACAGTATCACAGTCATTCATCATGACATTTTCAAAGCAGCCAGTAAATTCTGTCTCCTAATGTATTGATATGATTGTGAGCAAAGTAATCTCCACTTTATAGCTATTACTTGGTTTTTAGAAATATTATATTGATTATTGGACCCACGGAAGCAACTGAGTTAACTTGACTAAGGCACAGACCTGATTATATGCACCACATTTAAGCAATTATAGTGGAAACACAAGAAGCAAGCTTAGTTTTGGGTCTAAAGCTATAGGCTATATAGCTGTTTCAACCTCTGTTTACCTTCACTTTTGAGACTTAAAAACCATATCCTCTTGACTGTAAACAATTGAACTGTTTGCAGATTAAAAAATAAATGGAGAAAGGAAACAATGTCTTTATGAGAAAGCTGGTATGAATGTCCTGTGTACTCAGTATCAATTATGTATCACTGGGGTTTTCACATATTTATTATTTTTCAGCACTTTTTACCTGGAGTAAAATGATTTCCTAGTTTAAATAAATAAATAAATCTGTGGCTATTTGGTCAGAATAGAGCAGCCCAAACCACACATCTGAAAGGAAAACAACAAACACCAAACAAAGCAGTGCTCATATGTGAATGGAAGCAGCTCTATTCATGGGTATCAACGGCTTTTTCATTTGAGATTAATTAATTGTTTTGGGTTCTTTTAGCTTGTCCACCTTCCCACTGGGGTCCAAACTGCATCCACACATGCAACTGCCACAATGGGGCTTTCTGCAGTGCCTATGACGGGGAGTGCAAGTGTACCCCAGGGTGGACTGGTCTTTACTGTACACAGAGTAAGTGACTTTTGTATTCCATTCTCAGTCTACAAATCAGTGACGGAATTATCCTTCAGTGTCCTTCAGATTGAAGCCATGGGAACAGCTTCTGTCTCAGCTGTGGCTGTGATCTGCTGAGGCACAGCCCCTCTTGTCACTGCAGAGTGATCACACTGTACATCCAATATCTGCAATTGCAATTACAACAGCTGAAGCTCAGTACCTGTAATTCAAATACTAATACAGGAGTTATTTTATCTGGAATGTGGAAAGTTAACTTCACTAGACTGTAAAATTATAGTTTGTTTTGGGATGTTTTTCATTTAATAATACATTAATACTGATTTTTTTCCTCCCAAGAGCTTTTCATTAAAATAAAAAAGCCATGCATGACTGGGTGTAGGTATGTGGCACTCATTGTATGCTGGGTGAGAGTTCATACAAAGTTTGAGAAATAAACATTTGCTAGAAATAAATTTTGATAGAGCTGGCTTTTTATCATATTACACCTTCAATTTGGTTTACCTTCAGTTCAGGTAGTCACACCCCCACTGACTGTAATCTGGGCAGAACTCTTATCTTTGACCTCAAGAAAAATATGACTGCTGACTGTGTTCTGCATTCAGTGTTTTAAATACATATTATTCATAAATCAGATCTCTCCTTTTTCAAATGAATAATGTCAGAGTGTCAAGAAATAACAGATATATTGCAGGGCCATATGGATAAAGTTCTGGAAGACATTTACTATGCTGTTCTGCTGTCAGCTATCATGGTTATTTTGCATCCTGCTGGTGAATAATGATCTCTTTGCAGTGGTATGTCTTCTCCATACTGAAATGGTATCTTTGTGAGTAGCTCACATACAATATGCTGTTATTTTTATTTTTGTTGTGCTTCAGCATAAACTGTGAGGAAAAGATGTCCAAATATTCACTGACTGCTGAACAGACTCTGTGGTCTGATTCACAAACTGCCCTCTTTCTCCTCACTCAAATACCTTCTCAAACCGATTTCTTCAAAGAGCTGTTCTTGCTGCCTTCTTCAGAACCTCTGTTGTCTGCACTATTTCCCAATTTCTGCTCAATTTCCCAACCTCATTTTTATGCAGATTTTGCCTAATGTGTATTTTAAACCACTTCAAATAAGATAGGGCTCAATCTCTTGTGTTTATAGAATGTTCCTGAAGCTACAAAAATGAGCTCTCAGTAACGCACTAAACCAGAATATTTGCGTTTCATTTCTGGAGTGGCTGTTTCACCTCTTTTTCTCGTCCCTCTCCTTGTGCTGCAGGATGTCCCTTGGGGTTTTTCGGGAAGGACTGTGCATTGATCTGCCAGTGTCAGAATGGAGCTGACTGTGACCACATCAGTGGGCAGTGCACATGTCGCACGGGGTTCATGGGCAAGCACTGCGAGCAGAGTGAGTGTTCTGGCCACAGTGGGAATTCTGACAGGGGAAGAGCTTCAGGAGCTGGATCAAGCTTTTTCCTAAGAGAGAAAAGCCCACAAAACTAGTTATTAAGACTGATGATTGCAATGGCTGTTTCTTTCAATTTGTAGCTCCGTGTAAGAGGCATTTGCACTATGTTTTAGTTGCTTTGGACTTAATGCTAAAAAAAATCCAACAACTCTTGTCATGTAAAAGCAATATATGAATCCAAGTAATTGTGATTAGCATAAACCACAATGAAAAGTAATAGTTAGAAAACTAATAGTTAGAAAACTAAAGATAAGAAGTGGTGGGGATACAATTAATCTGTGCAATGTGGTTTTGCAACACATTTGGATTATAAAAGCATTGTAGATGCTATTTTGTTTTCGTATGTGTCTGGTTGTTATACATGAAAATTAAGAATAACTGACATCAATAGTGGTGCCACATTGTACAACATTAAAAGAAGAATCCGGCTCATAAGCACAGAAGTGTTTGTCCAACTCTTGCTGACTTTATGGAGAGGTGCTCCCAAATTCATGCACTCTGATGATTTCTCTGTTTCACTTCAAAAGAGCAATAAAGACTAACTTTTTAAGACAGTCACTTGATGTCAAAAAATAATTTTGAATACTTTGGCAAATCTAAGTCTACTATTACATTTTATAGATTTTATATTTTTCTTAGAATTTTATAATAATGATGTAACAATATTAAACTAAATGTTTTGTTATTTGTTCTAATTCAGATTTTAAAATGCCAAAATATATTATGACATGATATTTTTTGCCCAGACATTTACTTCAGTAATTAAAATTTTGTTTAATTGAGTGTAATAAAGAGAAGGAGAATCTATATAGACATGGAAGTTTCACTTGAGACAAGACTGCAAAAACATTATCTGGCATTCACTGTGTTACTTTACTTTGTAAATTATTCTAAATTAGGAATGCCTAAAAGGTGAGTTATATTCTTTTAAAAAGACAAAAAGAAGAACAAGTTAATATAATTACAGAACTCCTGAGATATTTCAGAAAATTGAGTCTCAGAAGGTGAAGAACTACCATACTTGCTGAAACCATCAGAACTCCTATAATGTAACACATTAGTGTTACACACAGTACCAGAGGTGGCAGCATAAAAGAAATAATTTTTATCAGTTTAGGATAATTCTCTACCATGCTTATGTCGTGAAGACACTTTGATCAGTAATTAATTATTGTATTCAAGTCATTCTGGGAGAGAAAAAAATCTGTGAAACTCTTCCAGTTAGCTTATTCTCCATGATATAGCATTTTCCTCCTGTAGGTAATTTCTCAGTATATACATTACAATATCAAAGCAGCAGTTTTATTTTTATATAAATGTGTGTTGCACTTTAGACTCACTGTTATGGCCCTTTCTTCTTGCTATTTTACATCAGCACATCTGTCATAAGATACGACAACAGCCAGATGTCTGACTCCACCTGTATGATTACATGATTTTTCAAGCACTGGGATATGAGCAACCCGAAAGACATTGTGTTCTGGCTCTTTATTCACATCTTGCCCATTTCTTCCCTGTCTCCTACCCTTTTTATCTTATTAAGATTTTTTTTTTTCCTTCCTAACTGCACTGCCTTAGTGGCAGCAACATTGCAGGTAAAGGATGAATACACTTCTAAATAAAATTTCCTTCTCCTTTCCCACACATAAACACACACGCTGAGGGGTCCTCTTAGGATTCCTTCCCGAAGAGATCTGCTGGTAATGACACATTGCCATCTGCTGACCACGGACTGAAACGTGTGGGGTTAGAAACGTGTGGCGCTGCAGGTCTGTAATTACCAAAGCACTTAATAAGTACTGACTGTGTCTCATTTTCTCTTATGCAGAATGTCCTCAGGGCACATACGGGTATGGGTGCCGTCAGATCTGTGACTGTCTGAACAACTCAACCTGTGACCACATCACTGGCACGTGTTACTGCAGCCCAGGCTGGAAAGGGGCCAGGTGTGATCAAGGTAAACCCTGGATGCAATAAAACTACTGTAGCTGTTTCCTGTAAAAATTGCATTGACATATGAAATACCATCTCCGTGTCATTCATTAAGTAAATCTGAGAAGGCATGAGCATTTAAATAGTCCATTCTATTAAATACATTCTGTACACTTTAAATGAGATGCCTCAGTGATAGTTAATTGGAGCAAAGCTCTCAAGTGTAGATTGCACAAAATGTTTTACAGTGCTGTGCTGTCCAAAGCATGTGCTTTACCTGCCATGTCCTTTTGCCTAGGGAATATTCCTACTTCAAATTCATGAAAATATCTCTTTCTGTGAAGATCATGAATGTTTTTCCTTAAGGTTAGGATTGTCCTCACATTGGTTTCTGACACAGCTCTATTTTGGCATTATTAAATACAGTTAGGTTAGCAGGAAGATTTAGAAGTGAAATCTTGTCTTCTGCTCCTGACACATGACCTTCTGAGTTCATGCCACATATTTTTATTTCTTCTTGTATTTCAGCTGGTGTAATCATTGTGGGAAACCTGAACAGTTTAAGCCGTACCAGTACTGCCATCCCTGCTGACTCCTACCAGATAGGGGCTATAGCAGGCATCATTGTTCTTGTCCTGGTTGTGCTTTTCCTGCTAGTGCTGTTCATCATTTACAGACATAAGCAGAAAGGAAAAGAAACAAATATGCCCACAGTGACCTATACCCCTGCTATGAGGATCATGAATGCAGATTACACCATTTCAGGTAAGTGATGTTTAGAACAGATTTTATCCTCAAATATTTTTCTTCATTAAACAGTGGAAGTATGGACATTTCTATTCCCCTGTGCCTGTTTTTAAAGAGAACTGGAGTGTGGCAAAATATGGTTTCTACAGAGACTTTACATTCAATGCCAACAGCTTGAATACAGAAAGGCTGCTATGGCTGTAGAAAAATCAAGATTTCACACTATCTGTGGCAAGATTCTGTAGAGAACCAGATAGGAACGTGGCTCAAGTTTGAAACAAATTAAGGGAAAGAAAAATGAAGCAAACAGGAGTTTCTGAACTATGAAAGTGCCTGTGAGTTGCGATGCAGTGGGTACACAAAACTTAAGGCAATGCTGTTTTTTGCACACCACTGTTTAAGGAAAGCAGCAGTTGAAGACAACAGCAGAAACAGTTGTCAAGAGTTAAGAAAAAGCAAATCAGCAAAGGTACTAGTGGCTCTAGAAGCACCAGAAAATGTTGGTGTGAACTTAATGGTGCAAGTGACAGTGATTAGGGCAATGCTACGACTACAGAGATAAAACAGAGATGTTAACAAGTAACACTTGTGTATGATCTTTGCTGAAAGTGGGGACATGACTAGTTACTTACTGCTCTGTATCTCTAATTTCTTTAAATAAATGCAAGATTTTTAGTTTGTTTCGGTAGGTTTTTTTAAGAAACTCAAAATCAGATTCTGAAATCAGAGCAGCACTGTCAAAAACATATCTTTGAGGAAGAAATGCCATGTTATTTTCAGTTGTTCATTTTCCTGTCTTTTTCTTTTCAGAAACCATCCCTCACAGTAATGGTGGAAATGCCAACAGTCACTATTTCTCTAACCCTAGTTATCATACTTTAACTCAATGCACTACCCCACCTCATGTAAACAACATGGAGAGGCTGACCTTAGCAAAGGTAAAGCATAAAAATCTGTAAACTTCTCTGTCAATTAGTCTTCAGTTTATTTTACTTTATTCCCTAATGTTTCCCATTTGGTTTATTTTTGCTTTCCCTGATTATCAGGTGGAAATTAAGCAGCTTCCCACTAGTTTCAGTTTCTATTGCCCATCTTTCTTTGAAACAGGCAAAAAACAATCAGCTGTTTGTGAACCTTAAAAATGTGGAACCTGGAAAACGAGGTACTGCCATGGATTACACAGGAACACTGCCAGCAGACTGGAAACATGGTGGCTACCTCAATGAACTTGGTAATGAAAAAAAACGAGATAATGTGAACATTATTCATTGTGTGTGGGATGGATTAGAAAGCAGGAATGCTTTCCTGAGTCTCCTCTCAGGGTAATACCAAGTTGGTCAGATTGTGTGTGAGGTTCAGGGTTATAGGTTTGACCTTCCCTCAGAGACAAAAAAGTGACTCCTTGTGAGGTATGCTGAAACAGTCTGATTCCCAGCACAGACATGATATGCAAAATATCTCATATTATTTTTGTTAGAAGGTTTGCTTATTGATTAGTTTTATAAAACAATGGGTATTGTACAATAAGGATCTGCTTTGAAAAAATTACATACTCTTATTAAATAAATGAAAAGTTGCATGTATTCTTTCTTTTAATCCCTACCAAATGGAATCAGTGGTTTAAAAAGTAGTTTCTCATCATCTGAGCTGCTTCATATGTAAATTCTAGGAGATCTTCCCAGCTAAGCCTCCCATTTGCTAGAAGACAGAACATTATCTCTAAGAAGAAAAAATCCTAAGAAGTAGTTAGAGTTGCTGTATCCTGCTTTATACTGTCTTTTCATTCTTTTCCAAACTCATGCACTCCAAAAAGGCTGGATTGCACTGGCCAGTGAAAGACCCTTAAAAGGTACTTTCAGTGCCAGTATCATTTAGATCATTTAATTACCTTCATTTCTGGTACTTACAAATACATGAGATTCTGGGAATCAGAACAACCGTATTCAGCATTGTTATGTTTCCTGCTCATCCCCAGTCTTGGTCAAACCACCATTCAGGCTCAGATCTCTTGGGTTTGTTTTGGGGTTTTTACAGAAAAGGGTTACATAAGCCTTGATGTTCAGCTTCACATTTTTTTAGAGCACTTGTACTTAAGGCTCCTAAGAGATACTTGCTATGGTTAACCCATGGCAGAAGATTCTCAGTAACAGGATGATTCCAGAGGACTAGATGAATGCTGATATTATGTCTGTTTCCTAGAAGATCAAATGGGATCACTTGGGTAACTTGGTGACCTGGTAACTTGGTGACTTGTAAAAACAACAGAACAGCTGACACGAGATCTAATAAAATGGAGTAGGAATAAAATTAAATAGGTTTAGGTTTCCTAAAATAATATAATTTCCTTCTTGAAAACTATGGTTTTTGCTTACAGAGATACGGTATTGATAAAATGATTTTAGGCTTTCATGAAGTTCCTGGCACAGTACCAAAATACAGTCTAATTTAAGAAATTAGCTCTCCAGAATATCAATCAGCTATTTGAATGGATTAATAACCAGGTAAGTGCCAGGTCTCTGGAGACAGCTGTCATGCACTGCTGATGTTTACATTTGGATTTATATTGAGAGAAATATCTCTTACTAACAGGTAATTGCAAAGTTGCAGACTCAGGTGCTGTGTGCTTAGGCCATTCGTGCAGGTCAAGAGACTGTAACAGGGACCCTGGGCATGATTAATTTTGGCAATAATTAAATTTGGAAGCAAAATATCAAGAAGTAGAGTGAACTTTCCATACCCTGAAATTTTCAGGTTAAGATGGGATGCTCTTCTGGTAGATATGGTTTATCCAGACAAAAAAAATATGCTTTAATCAAATAGCAGTTATTAGGCTCATTCAAGAGTAACTGGGGGAAATATAATGGCCTGTGACATATGTGAGGTCAAAGCAGATAATGTAGTGGTCCCTTGTGACCTTAATCACCTTCCATGTTCAGGAAGCTCCTGTCTGAAAGGGTGCAAGCAAATAGTAACAGCACTTCTGTACCCTGGGCAGTTTCACAGTGCTTATGACAGAATTATTGTGTACAGCTAGAAATTAATCCCAAAGCAATTTTTAAACCCTTTAGAACCTGTTGTTTAACCACTTTTATTTTCTTTGATTTTAAAGCTAATTTGGTTTTTATATAATTTTTCTCAGGTGCTTTTGGACTTGATAGGGGATATTTGGGGAAGTCTCTGAAAGGTGAGATTATTTTCTGATGTATTCAGATGAAATGACACAGACATTCAGTTTACTTTTCTATATTACCTTCTGGGTGAAGAGAATGTAAAAATAATTTTGGACTAAATTTTTCTTAGACATTGAATCAATACATGAAGTTTGTTCTTTTCTCTGAAGGGAGGAGGCTATTTAGAAAAAAAAAACAAACAACAAACCAAGCCTTTATAAATCCTCTCTGTGTTGCACATCAAATGTTTCTGTAATGCTTGAGTCACAACACAGCTCCATTCTAAAAGCAGAAGGGGGATGGCCCTTGAATTCAGCCTAGTGAGTGAGGTGAGGACATGCTGTCTCTGCTGAAAGGCTTCAGAAGAGAGCCAATTCCTCTTGCAGCTGGCATGGTCAGCGTAGGTCTGTATGACTGCAAGCCTGTAATGCTTCACCACATTCACTGCAGGCCTTTGGAAAGCATATCAAAATACAAATACACAGAGAGGAATTAAAGGCTTCAGAAATTCAGGGTAGCACTGATATTCTGCTCTTTTGAATTTTTCAGTTTTCTCATAAGACTTTATACTGTACCACACTGGTGTATGTCACTATTTTTGATACCTGATTAAGGTGTGCATATGTAAAAGATGCAAAGATTTGGCACTTATGGGCATGGTTTAGTGGTGGGCTTGGCAGTATTACATTAATGGTTGGACTTAATGATCAGAAAGGTCTTTTACAACCTAAACTAATTCTAGGGTTCTATGGTTAGAGAAAGGCCGATTTAAATGAGTCACAAAGTTATGAGCACCTGTCTACTTACAGTTTCACTAAGGGCAATCTCATGGCTAAATATTGAATGAGAAACAAGTTGACACAGTCTCATCTCTGAAGCATAAATAACACATCATATCACGAAACAACACAGAGAACAAAGTAACACAAACACCACAAAATCACTTCCCAGCATAAGAAAATATATCTCTGAAACCACAGTTATCTGTCCTTCAGTGAAATCCTAAATCACAAGCTACCTCATGTTTCCTCTTCAGTTCTTCTGTTATCATGTTACAGAAACTTGCAAAGAAGCTGGTTACTTTTTCAGTGTGGCTGCATAGTAAAACTTTTCACCAAACATGCCATCCATAGAAGTCATGTTACCATTTGCCCAGACATTGGCCTTGGGAACAGTCTTAGATCACTTACTTTAATAGTGTCCTGAGAACAGCACTTGGAGGGGCAAAACGTATTCTGAATTATTGAAAATTGATACTACACATTATCTGTATATTGTTGTAGGGTATCTGTCGGTAGGTCTTGGTCCATGGGGGAAAGAAAGACACACACACGAACAGAGTGCTGAGACCAGAGGTGTCTGCCTGCTGAGAGCAGCAGGCAGCTTTATTGAGTTCTCTAAGTTCTGTTTTCTCACACATATAATAGAAACATATTCTTACAAAAACACCCAGGAATGCAGCACCTGCATGCTGCCAAACAGCTTTGACCTTACACTGCTTAACACTAAAGGCTGTATCTATGGGTACACGCAATTATCCTCACTTTTCTCAAGGGAAAGGTCTCACACCCTGTAACACTTCAAACTCATCTACTTCTAGGGGTCTCGGGGGTTCTATGGGCCTGCCATCTCCCCCCACAGTATATAATGCTAGCTACTGTTTTATTCAGAATTGAAGATGCTCAGACTTTCAAACAGTAATTTTCTGGTGGCCAGATCAATCCTATTAAAAAGCACAGCACTTGAGGTGCTTTCTTTAATTGTTGTATAATAATTTTGAAGTTTTATGACTGGGTTCCATTTAAATGTTCATTTATGAGTGACTTTTCAGAACTCAGAATTAAAGAATGCCCTTTTTTCAGCAGCAGTGTCCATAATATGTACCATGGCTTGAGAATAATATATTTTTCTTTTTGTAGATCTAGTGAAGAACTCAGAATACAATTTAAGTAATTGCTCATTAAGCAGTTCTGAGAACCCCTACGCTACTATAAAGGACCCACCAGCTCTGGTACCAAAAAGCTCAGAATGTGGGTATGTTGAAATGAAGTCACCAGCACGCAGGGACTCCCCCTATGCCGAGATCACCGGCTCTGCTACAACCAACAAGAACGTGTATGAAGTCGGTATGTACAAAATCTATTTCTGGATGCTAAAGGTTAAGGGCAAAGAGCATGGGACTTTCTTTTTTCTTTGATTCAGTTTAATCAAAACATATGAAAATTCACTGGGAAAAAAATATATGTTCAGATTCTGTTTTCTGCTCAAATGCTTTTAACAATAACCTCACTCTACTGAGATAAGTGGTGTAATTCACACAAATGAGGTTTGAAATACCTTCAGCTCTGTTCTGTAAGCTAGAGGTGCCTCTGAATTTCCCTAGTTTAAAAGGCTTTCTCTAAACAGCAGCATGAGATAAGCTTAGCATTTGATTGCAATACAATTCAACTCAACTGTTAAGTACTGAATACAGCTGGAGTTAAGTGTATGGGAGGGATAGGAAAGATCTATTTCTTTCTCTTGATCAGAATAAAACAGCATCTTCACCCATAGACATAGTATTTCAGTAATATGGGCCCTGTCTAGTTACTATATTACTTAGTTGCAGAAAACTTTGGCATCTTGTGGAATGGTAGCTATCCTAATAATCTCTGGACTGGAATAAATTGTGTCCCATATCATAGGATACATTTTCCTTTTCTGTTCCCAACTTACAAATGAAAATTCATCAATATCCCCATGGTGCTTTTAAGGACTTTTCTAAAATCTTGATTAAAACCCCCGAATTCAGGGTTTTTCTTAGGTTTGCCCACACATGAAGAAGAGATGCTGGTCCACTTGCTTCTGTCAGTAAATATCCTCACGGCAGGGCCCTGCTGCAGGTCTACAGGTGTAACTCAGTGTGAAGGCAAAACACCTAAACATCAACCTTGGTTTCTAAACCTGCACTTCAGGAACTCAGCATGACAAGGAATCTTCATATTGAAGCCGAACCTGAAATGAAATACAATGCTGTCCTTCTGTTTGCCACTTCTCATATTGAATGTATGTGCTCTTTTTTGTCACAGAACCCACGGTGAGTGTTGTGCAGGGACCATTCAGCAGCAGAGGACATTTCAGCCAGGATCCTTATGATCTTCCAAAAAACAGCCATATTCCCTGTCATTATGACTTGCTACCAGTTCGAGACAGCCTCACATCCTCTACAAAGGGGGTCAGCACTGAATGACCCCAGAAGCTGGTTTGTAGAACAGTGGGACTCTCAAGGGGCAAATTGGCATGGTTGTGCTCCTTCCTCTAGTTTACCATCATATTTGGCTCCTAATCTGTCCAGCAAGTATTTGCTGTACATTAAACAGAATCTCAACACGAGGTCTGTATTGTGTATACAAGTGACAGATGGACAAATGCCACACTCTGGGGATCCTGATTATTTTTTCTCATGGCAGTAAATTTTATAGAAACAGGAATGCAACACATTTATACTGTAATATACTGGCTTAAAAATATTAGTTTGCAGATCAGTTTTGATAACATCCCATTTTAGTGACCTTAAATATAGACTTCATCTTTGTCATGTTTCAGACAGGACAGTGCAATTTACCAAATACCACTTTTTACAAGTGATCTGATTCATTAGTTATTCATTAGTAGAAGAAAAACTGCCTTGCCAAATTTTACCTTCCATTCTTATCTTTAGTCAAGACATTAAGAAACAAGATCTGATGGGGATAAGTAAGCACAATACTGCAGTTGTTTGAGAAATCCATCATCAGGCTTTTTTGTCCATTACTGTTGGTGGACATGGGTTGCTTGAATAGTTCTGGAGATAAAATAATTGCATACATCAGTATTATATGATGCTTCAAGATCTCTTAGTACTGCAGACCCCACACTAGTCTTCAACAAATATTTTGCTACCATTTGTATATTGCAGTTCTGACCACTATTTCTGCCACACACAACTAATAATCCATAACATATCAGTAATTACTTCAAAAAATATGTAAAATAAATCAGTTTATTTTTGTCACCATGGACTGATTATGTAAGGAGTGGACAAAGGTGATGACTTCTGTAAATCTTAACTGCAAGGAAGGGTTTACATTTTATAAACAGGTAGTAATAATGACTGTAATATAGAATAAAAATAGTAAAGTGTTCTGATTTTTTTTTCTTAGAAATAACAAAGCAAACTCTGTGCATACTTGCTAAAAAGGCACCTTTTCTTTTTTATAGTTGATGTAGGGAAACACATGCTTAAGCTGGTCTTTTGCATTGCTAATAATGTGACACATGTATCTCCCATTCTTCATTAACTTCTGTCTCCATTTTTACTCTGTGTGTCTGTGTTTCTAGTGAACCAGGTTGTAACTGCAAAAATATTCTACTATGTGTCCATTTATTTTGCATTTTTTGCCAACTGGCCTTTATTTTGTCCATTTAAAGGGACCTCTGGGCAGAGGGAGAGAATTAAAGTAAGAATTCATGTCATACTGATGTCTATCAGGAGGTGATTACCTAATACATAACAGTTTAACCTAATTTGTTAATTGGGAAAAAAAAATTATGGTGTTTCTGTTCAGAATGATAACAAGAATGCAGAAGAAAAGTAAAAAACAGTTCCTCGTTGAAGTTTAGCTTGGTCCTTTACTCATGTGGATGGAGACCATCTTTCCAGAAGAGCCTTTTTTCCAAATGAGGCTGTAACTCCTTCCTAAACAGTCTGCTCTCTGGCTTAGCACATGGACTGCCATGACATCTGGGCTGCAATACAATCTGACACAAAGAATTATCACTATTGTGACACTGCAATATTCCTAAGAAACCCACAACCAGTCACCTTTGGAATACTATATGCCATAGAGGAATAACTGGAAGAAAAACTGACAAAACGTTCTCAATTTTTTTTAAAAGGAACACCAGAGCTGAAATGGAAGTACAATTTCCTTTTATTTGTTGTCACTAAAGTGGTGAAAAATGAGTAAGCTACTGGCAAAGACATTGTAGCAGATGTGCCTAAGCCTGAGAATTTATATGCCTCTATGAAATGTCCCATAACATTCTTGGTTCTGGCTAGCCATGATAACTGGCTGTTTCGCAATTCCCTGGGCATTTCTTGTACATCCTTGGAATAAATTATTTTATTTCATTTCGCTAGTTAACATTAACTAGAAGATTTCAGAAGCTGGTTACAATTTAATCCCTCTGTAAGACAAAGAAATGATTGTGTTTGTATGCATATAGATAATGTGTAGAGCTACTGGTATATACATTTTTTGTATTGTGTGAAACAGACTTTAAAATAAAACCTTTCTTTTCTAAAGCCATGAATAGAAAGTGCTGCCATTTAGCAATTGTGAGCTCACAAAAACCTGTTTTCTTGCTCTGTGTAAAATTTGGAGGCCACTAGGTAAATGAATCTTTTTAACATGGGAAAGTGAAGAGCTGAATAAATGGTATTTTTTTTAAAATCTCCAGTATGTCACATATCCTCAAGTGATATATTCAGTCAAATATTCACGAAAACAGATGAGTTTATGAAAATTTTGCCAACTGTGTATGTTCTAAATACATACTTTACCAAGGTCTGCCTTTCTGTATGTGGGTAAAACTCCTGCTGTGTAGTCAACATAAGCAATGTCTGCATTTATCTGAGCTGGGTGTGCAATACACACAGGTAGAGTAAATGTCTTGTGAGTTTACTTCAGTGAGTGATCCTTGGTAGGTGCTCAAAAAACATTTCCTGGAGTACACTCTGCTCTCAACTTGAGACCCCCAAGCTCAATCTTCATGACTGTCAGAGAGTCCTTTTTGTAGATTCCACTCTGATCTTTACAGAATTTTAATATTTCTGGAATGTGCACACTTACATTGTGGGGAAAACTGAGTAAATTGATGTAATAATTTTGGCAAACACTCAGAGAGTTGGCTTCCACAGACAGGAAGGAAAAGAGACACTTTGTCTCTATATAGTCACATCACAGTTGTGAGAAACAGCATTGAAAATTGAGATAGCTCTCCCCTTCCAACTTGTGATCATTTTAATAAAGTTCAATATGCCGCACAAAGTTAATAGCTGATTTTAAAGTAAGTAGCGAGTATAAACTTTAGATTTTAAATACTGCAGGCATATTAACTCAGGCCATTTAGAATATGAACCTCAAGGCTTTCTACTATATCAAAGATTTTTTCATCACAACACACGGTCACACACAAAATTTGTCCTTATCTTGATCTACCCAGAGAACTTGCATTAACTCGAATTGGAGATGCACATGCAGATTACAGGGGAAAGAAGATTTCATTGTACTCATACTTCCTGCTGAGACAATCTGCAAAGTCAAGTTTGTATTGAAGTGAAGTTAGTATAAAATAAAGTCAAAAGTGGAAAATGTGTTATTTAAAATATACTGGATTTTCAAGTATTGTAACTATAATTTTTTATCAGATATGTGTCCAAATAATAATTCTTAGACCGAAGCTCCAAAGCCCAGACTGAATAGAGCTAATTTTGACAAAAAATGCTTTATATTAAAGACTGTATATATAGTATCTGAAATTACTGAAGACAAATGGGTGTATGTTCATCAGTTGCTGTACAAAAAATTTTGTCATTTGATACACTCACACTAGTGTTAGAGCACTGAACCTAACACTTCTTTCTTCAGTTTTTTAGCCCATAAGACTTCACTTTGATATGACTGAACTGTAATATATTTTTAAAGAAAATCTATCGAGTATGCCTGGCTCTTCTTCTTAGTTGTAACCAAAAAAAAGGTGTTTTGTTTGAAAATATATATGTTTTCCAAAGATGACTGATGTTCATCATTCTGCCCCTCACTACCATTTACATCAACTTCACATACCTGTAGGTTAATACAATAACATTTCTAATGAAAGGTGGGAAATGCTTTGAATTTTTTTTTTCCTTTGTTTTTCATTTGCTTATGATGGATCTTGAGTGGGAAATATAGAAAATGTCATTCTTGCTGTCATGGTTTGACCCCAGCTGGCAACTAAGTACCACATAGCCACTCACTCCTCCAGGGAGGAGAAGTGGAAAGGAAACTTTGTGGATTGAAATAAAAAGTGTTTATTAACTGACACAAAATAAATTACTACTACTGCATAAATTACTACTATTAAAACTAATAATTGTACTGAAAAAGAGGGAGAAAAAAATAAATGCGGAGGGCACAGAAAGTGAGGAAGAAAAGTTTATTGAATGGAAAAAGACAGCTGCAAGAAGTTATGGCTGAGAACAGCGATGAATGAAGATATGATTTGGAGATATATAACATGATGCGGTTAAGACAGAGACTGTTATTAATTACAATTGTTAATGCATGTTCGCTATTTGTTGTACCCCAGTTTTTATCTAATTTCATATTTTTCCCCTCAGAATTATGCCCTTTTTTCTATTGGTTCACGTTTGCTGCACTGCAGATGTTTCTCTCATTGGTCCCTCCTGATCTCATGTTCCCTCCTTCCTTCCCTGGTTGGTTATCACCCCTGTCAATCCTATGCTCCTTCCTGTTTTCCAGAACCTTCCCACCTTACCCTATAAATAGAGCTAGACACCTTCAATAAAGGGAGATAGCCCCAAGCTATATCACTCTGCTTGAACCCATGGGTTGTCGAGTCTTCTTTTTATGATGATTGTGGCAAATAAACCCCGGGAGATAACAGTGATGCACAGTGTGGTTGCTCACCACAAAATACAGCAGTGTACCAGCTACTAAAAAGAAAATTAACTCTGTCCCAGCTAAAACCAGGACACTTGCCTGTGCTGGTCCACCAATTGATGCATTTTATTTTCCTTCTTTTAGAAAATTGTTTATCAAAGGCTTTGCAGAAAAAGCAACTGAACTTGTGTGATTAATGTCTGGTGCTGTGGGAAATAATTCTGTAAACAGGACAATTCTTTCAAGCCTCTCTTGAATGCCTAAAGCTCTAACTTTGAGAAAGATGACAAGCTGAGTTGCCAAAAGCAAGCATTTCCCCTTTTTAGTCAGATAATAGCCTTGGATTAAGCATTAAAAATAGTACACAAAGTACAAACACAAAGGGCTGTAATGTATTGTAACTTTTATTTTCTAACTCTGACGCCCCTATGAGGAATCAAAACACAGGCTACAAATGGTGTGAGGAATTGTTCTTTACTATCACAGGTTCATCAAGGAGGACAGATTTGACATTAAAAACTAATAGAAAAATAAAATGGTTTGGATGGGAAGGAGAGAGAGGAGAAGACCTGCGAGACTGAGACAGAGACCCCTGTGGGAGGAACCAGGGGGGCACAGAGAGCTGGAGAGCAGAGCATGAGGCAATTTGTCCCTCCCAGGTGTTGTCCAATGCACCTACCTGCCAAGTATGCCTGATTTATTCAATGACAGAGCTCTAACTCTTCAGATTCAAAAAGCTACAATTCAGTATTGTAAAAGTGTATTTCTAGTTTCCAGGCTTTTCTGAGCAAATCTGAGAAATACAACTTCGTATTTCTTCACCACTATTGAAACAGAGGGCTCCATCATAAACAACTGACTTCTTTTACATTCAGCCATCTTACTAGTGTAAGAGAAGAAAATAACAAGTGATCCTGATTACATACGGTAAATAATCATCAGTTATAAATTAATATTCTCAATAAAGAGTCATGTTTCCACTTAAAAAGAAGGGCTTAGACATTTCAAATCTATTGCAGATTATTACCAGAAAAAGAAGGAGAAGGATACTGGGGACTGGGAGTCTTCCTGACCACAGGAAACAACCAAGCTCCCTGGTCTCTCACACAGAGAGCAGAGTCCTAGGCTGGCAGACTTAATCCCCTGGAAAGGGGAGACCCCCTGGCAATAGTGGGGAATGTTGATCAAATTATGGAGAGTGTACAAAAAGCTGCCTGCTTACAAATGATGCCATGACAGAGAGTTAACGCCATGACACAAATGCCCAGTGATGATGCCTGGGGACCCTGAGAGAATGACGCCCCTCATTAGAGGTCTCCCTGAATCCTTGAAACCCATGGGCATCCAGCTAAAGGGACAAATAGGAAGCCTTGCTGGTGGGGAAAAGCTGTAGCCACCCTAGAGGAGGCAGTAACCCTCAACCACAACCATAGTGAACATAAAACTTGGACGTGAGGGGAAGTGATATATTAATTAATCATAGAAGAAAATACAGCCCAATTGTCCCTAGCAAAATTGGCTCCAAACTAATTCAGCACACAGAATGTAAAACACCTACATCCCCCATGGGACTCAGAAAAGTAACATTCTCCCTCAGGCAAGGAGGACGCATCCACACAAATGAAGAACACTGGAGAAAAAGAAACGCTCTTTGGATTTTAGACTTGCAAAAAGGAATCCCAAAAACCCTAATGGTCAGCAAACGCACTGATAAATCAGAGATATTAGTGAGTAGCTGAAAGAAGAACCCACAAAAGCTGTTGTCCCTGTTACAGTCCCACCTTTAGAGGCACCACAAAGGGGAGGAGGTGGGAAACCCCTTCCTTTGTCCTCAGTAGGAAAGCCGGGGGACAGAGAGTGTTTTTTTTCTGGCGGCTTACCAAAATCTCTAAAGGAGATTTACTAATAACCTGCCCTGTTGGTCCCCACAAAGTCCCTGTAACCTTTTAAATAGACATCGGAGCTCACATATCCACCCTCAAAGTTGAAGACGCTTCTGCAGGTGGAATTGTTCCCTCACATAAAGGTATGTATTTGTTGTTTGATGCATTTGGATACAGCCAACCCTAAGTCAAGGTAAGATGCTGGTTACCAAGGGAGGAGAAAGTGATTGAAACCCTAACTGTTTTGTGGGAATTTCCTACTAATTTACTGGGGCTGGACCTCCTAATGGGAAGGTCTTAGATGCACAATAAAGAGAAAATAAGAGCTTTTTGGAAGGAAACCCATCATTTCTGTTTTCTAGGCGCTGCCTCCCTGCTTCCTCCTTCCCTTGTATCCATTGTCAAACCTTACTCCTTACCCCTGGCAGCCAGAGAATGAATCACCCCAGTCACAGAATCAGATGTCCCACCTGGGATGGGTGGCCACACTGGCCAGACCATAAAAATAAAGGAGCACAGGAGCTCCATTTTGCCTTTTGTCTCAGGACCTACCATTGCCATATGAAGTTCCCAGACTTCTCTAAGTTTATATAGATATGTTTGGAAGTGTTGTGCTCAGCAAAGCAGTGCTCAGCAGAGCAGACCACAGGAACCAAGACCCACCAAAGCATCACCTGAGAACATCCAAGTTCAGATCCAGACTGTTTATGTGTTGTCTTATTTGAGCTGTGAAAAATGAAATAAGGTTTTGCTTCAGCCATAAGACCTTATGGACACAAGGGAGAGGGGGAGGGAAGTTAATGCATGTTTACTACTTAAGGGCAAAGAGTTGTTAAGGCCAATAGGAAAGGTGATACTGAAGACCTGCCCAAAAAAGGAAGAAAGAGCAGAGGTTAAGGTGGCCGGGAAAGGATGTAAGTTCCTGAGTACCCAGCCAAAGGGAAAAGGGACAGGGGCCCCACCGGTTGGGGAAGGGTATAAAAGGCCATCCATTTTGAGGAGAGGTGTGCCTCCCCAGAGGGATACACCCGACTCAGCTGACTTATTTATATCAATAAATAGTTTTGCTTTGATGACTTTGTCCTCTCTCAGTTTTATTGATAAGTGAGTATTTCTCACAATCTGGGGGCTCTGGCCCTGCAGAGAGGCACAACAGGGGGAAGGCGCACCACGCTGATTTCAGCAGCCCTCAGCCTGTTGCCGTGCCCCATAGTGGGCTGCAAGTGAGACCTGGATGGAGTACTCTCGAAGCAAAGGGGGAAGGAGAAGCGGAAGAGAAAAGGCTGCAGTATACACGTGGCAGCCCATCATATCTGTGCACAGGACCCAGGTAAGAAATGTGACTGTTGAGTATCATCTGGCTGGCTGGGAGGAGTAGGACTGAGTGTGAGTGACTGAGACACAGAATTGCCTGGGAAGCATGTGTGGAGTCGTTTTAACTGTGGTTCTGACCCTCCATGAGGAGAACAGCCAGTGATGGGACGAAGTGAGATGGTTC
>NW_016690194.1:9240021-9251947 GCF_001604755.1 Lepidothrix coronata | reverse complement strand
CACAGTGTGCGCACACTGTGTCTCACCTAAAAAATCCACTGCGCAGGCTCGAAGGGTTAATGACCTTTCCCAAATCTTCGCTCGCGAAGACTGGCCATTATTATATTATTATTATTATTATTATTATTATTATATTATTACAAGGTATTATCTAGCAATTAATATATTGGACAAAACACACATTGAGAAACTGCATATTCAAGTCCAGTAGGCTACTAGAATGAGCCTATAAAGCAGATTAGCCCCTGATACATTGTTAGGGCAGCAAAGAGTGTGTGGGATGTCAAATTTATCTCAAACTCAGTGTTGCATAGCCATCAACAATGCTTCGTCCTCCACTGAGGAGGCACAAGCTAAAATTAAGGAAATAAGTGACCACACCAGAGAACTATTTCAAGCTATGCAATCACAGGAACTGGCCTCATGTCCCTCATGGCAGCCCCAGCAACCCACATGGGGAAGCTCCAGAGTACCTGTCAGTCACAAACAGCCTGGGAAAACTATAACACACCACACCTCCTGGAGCCCCTGATCCAGCTCAGATTGGCAGGGACAGTGAGGACACTGCCCCTCACCCTGGCTTGGAACCTCAGAATGGCTAGTCAGAGACCCTGCCTGGGGGAGTTGACCATAGGGACCAGAGCAGATAAAACCAAGGGCATGTGTTTGCCTCGTGTTGCAGCCCTGCCACCTGGATATGTGAGAGCTGGTCTCCTACAAGGCTTCTGTGGTAGCTCTATGATCTGTCTCTCCCCTTTCTCCTTCTCTCTTGTTTCTCTCTCTGCTTCTCTTTCTTTGCCCCTTTCTTGATGCTCTGGGTAGCTTGGAGCTGCAGGGATTGGATTTTCACTTAAGTGTTGCGGAGAGATTGGATCTTGACTTAGTGTTGTGGATTAGTATGTGCTGGGTCGGTATTGTGGTGGAACTTTTTGTCTAGCTTGTGTAGTGCCCTTTTGAACTTTTCACAAGTTCCCTTATTTTCTCTCCTAAATTAATAAAAGTACGTCTTCGGAACAAGTCCATGGTTTATTCCCTTGACGCTATCTTGAGGTATTAAAGAATCCTATATTTATATTTTAAAGCAGAACTCATGGCTGAATCTCTAGCTCCCAGGGCTAGAATGTTACAGGATTCCTAATTCTTTGCAAACCACCTGGTCAGACCACCTGGTATAGAAAAAGGGCAGGACTCAATCCTGCTCTTGGGCTGGGGCAGAGGGGCTCAGAGCTCCCAGTGATGGGAGGTGCCCAGAGAGGCTTTGGGGACATGCTGGCTGCCCCTAGGCCCCTGCTCCCCTCCCAGACACACCTGCTGAGCCCCCTTGCCTCTCGCCAGGCCATGGCTGTGATACCCGTGTTCTCCCTGGCTCTGCTGCCCATCCAGCCCAGGCTGCGGCACCATGACCAGACCCATGTGGACATGGACAAATGGATGCATTCAGTCCATTCCAGGACTGAATCAAGCTCAGTTGATTCAGTCTTGGATTATGGCATAGACTAAATCAGGATGATGAAAACTCAGCTTGCACTTCATATTGTCTTCAGATGCACTTCTCTGCTCATGAGGTCCAGCATGAGACTTGCATTGATTCACTTGGAGCTAAATCAGTAATGACATACAGCCTGTACTCCTTGGCTGTTCTCTGTGGAGAACACAGAATCTGACTGGGAAAGATTCCAAGCATGGAGGCAGATTTATAACAACTAAGAAGAATTTCTTACAGGGACTTTGAAGTTTTATTGTAGTTTAAAATCTGTTAAATGCATGTACCCTATTCATTTGTATTGCCTGGGCATGTTCAGGCATGTCCAAGGCTGTTTACTCCCTGTTTTCCCGCTCCTCCTGCTGATTGGCTGGAACATACTGCCGTGCGCAGTGAGCTGCCATTGGTCCTTGGTTCTCCCAGTCCCCTCCTCCTTCCCTCCTACTTTCCCAAGTTCTTCCCTGATTTGTCCCCTGAGATGTCTATCCCATGCTCCACCCAGCTTTCCAGCACCTTCCCCCGAAACCCTATATACCCGTGTTCACCCTCAATAAAGAGAGATAGCTTTGACCTTCCACCTTGTGTTGTGATCCTGGTTGCTGTCTTGGTCCCACTCCATTCCCCCCAGACCGTGGCAGTTCTCTAATACAATGAGCTCTTTTTTCTTTTTTTTTTTTTCTTTAAAAAATTTGTTGTTGTTGTATGCCTTTTATAGGGTGTGTTACCCTGGGATGCTGATATGTTGCTTGTGTACATGAAATTCAGTCATTTTTTACACAGTGACTTCCTATTGCCACTGCAATAAAGCTGTCAGGTGCCTTTAATTTTCAGGAGAAGTCGTGTGTTTGATCACTCAAGATACAGGGAAAAAAAGTAGTGCTGTATGGAGATCCAGTGCTGCAGTTGGGAAGGACTGTGTGTAATGGCACATTCCGAGTGGGACTGGTATTGAGGAACACCCACCACTTCAGGATGCTCAGAGACAGTGAGACCAGCAGAGTTCTTTGCAGACATGTTTTCTGCGTTGGAGTAACCGGTCTTGAAATTCCTGTTCATGTGTTAAAAATATAGACCCTGTGATCCTGTGGATGCTGAGGTGCTGACAGGCTCCGGGTCTCTTCATAACTTCCCTTTGTTTCTCCTTTTGTTCCCTGCGTATCACAGTGACCTAAATGATGCTGCCTGAGGAGCTGACATTGCTGGTTCCACTTGTTAGTTCTGTCCTTGGAAAACGCAGCTCTATGGCCACAGAAATGAAGGACAAGCCCAGCCGGCAGCCATCCCTAGATGTTCTTGTCCAACACCACCACACAAAGCAGGGCTGACTTAAAAGTTACAACCAGTTCCAAAGTTACATCCTGTTGCAGGAGTTCCTAGTCAGGCAAGTTCTAAATAAATCCATGGCTGGAGTTCCAGTACAGAGATTTACCTCTGCTAGACTAAAACCAGGAGCTTTGGGGAGATGAGAAACAATTGCCTGTCAGTACCTGACACTGTTTATATTGTGGCAAGAATGCCAGAGTCTCGTGGGAAAAGGGAAATTTCCTGCAACTCAGTGTAGTAAATCATATCCCTCAACGGACTTCTGAGAAACAGGCCTTTCAACCTGCAGCAACCCTATGGCTCTTCAGAGAATTAGCATGCAACATATATTTCCTTATTGTTTCAGCAGTGTTTTAGTTGTCCTGAACACACTCAAGGCTGCAAGGTTTGTGTTACCTTGGTTGTTCAAAAAAAGAAAAAAAAAGAAAAAAGAGGGAAACAAGAATTTGCATGTGTATGTGTTTTAAGGTGAGATTTTTTTAAACATAAGAAAGATCAACAGCAGAGCCCTTCAATTTCAGTGAATCTAAATGCCTTAGTATCATTAATAAAGTCCCTACATGGAGTTGCTACTGTGCCACAGGAAGGATTCTATTAACAACAAACAGGAATAGACCTTTACAGTTTATATAGGGACTCCCTGAATGGCACTGAGTGCTGATTTATTTACACCTGTGTCAACCCATTTATCTATCTATCATCTTTCTTGACATACTTTGCTTTGTGGAACCTGAAACATATATGAAAAAAGCTAATGAAAGAGACTGTATACTGCACACGAAGAATCATGCTGTCATTTTCAGACAAATTTCCAAAGGACAACAACTAACAAAATAATTGAGTTTGATGCATAATTTGAATGACTAAAGCTTTGTGCCAGCGTCTTCAAAGGTTTTCGTCACTGTAGCATATGAAGAGTCCAAGAATGAGTGGAATATGGTCTCAAATCTGCTACACTATTGTACATTTCCTGAGAGGGCTGATACTGCAGACCTACAGAAAAATAATGCCGGGCAACTTTCCAGGTCCTCCATTTCATCTAAAAGGATGTGCATGATTTTCTGCACCTTCAGAGCTGAATATTCAGTGCTCTATATTTAATGCCAAAAATTTTGTGCTTTCACAGAGTTCTGATTTCAACTTCTTTCCTCCTGCCTCAGTTTACAGGATAGCTTATGTTGATATGAAGAATGATCAAAAGAGAATTTAAAACAAAACCCCGACCACTAAATAACTGTATAATATTCAGGAATAGGCAGGAATATTTTCCAGTATCATTCACAAGGACATTAAATGGTATTTTGTCCCCAGTATTGACCTCCTGGGTGCTCCATTAGTGACTGTCCCAGCTGAACTTTTGAATACCGCACAATATTGAAGCACAGAAACCAGTTCCTGATATGAAACCCCTGGCAAGACTTACAAAACCTGTAATGAGAATTGTTTTCTTTGTTCTCAGTGAGGGTGGATTGTGATATTTGCTCTCAGACAATTGCGCTGAATTGCCCTAAATCAAGAAAAAATCCTTAAACTTGACTAGTAAAACAGATCCCAAAGGAATACTAAGTAAGTTTGCTGATGACCCTAAACTGGGAGGAGCTATTGACTCCCTGGAGGGCAGAGAGCCCTGCAGACACTGAAGTATTACACAGCATCAAAAGGAGGGACATGAGGATGGGGAAGGGTCTACAGGGGAAGCTGTGTGAGGAGCAGCTGAGGGCACTTGGTTTGTTTAGCCTGGAGGAGACTGAGGGGAGACCTCACCGGGGTCTTCAACATCCTTGTTGCCAAATCCTCTGAAATTGTTTGGATAAATAAAACTCTCTAACACTGTGTTTTTAGTGTTAGAATGCAAGACATTACTTTTATTCAGAGTGCTGTAGTGTGTATGTGGCCGACCAAAATTTTGCCTCCATACAGACACCACTTTTTCACCTATTTATACATTTTTTGACAGACAAAAGAAATTAATGTTCATTGGTCCTTAATTACATAATTCTCTTTCATTAGTTAGTATCCTACCTCTTATTGGTTATTGGTTATTAATTTCTTGCTTTCTATGCTAATTTCTCAGACAACTGCAAGAGAAGTGTAGGGAACAGAACAAAGGTCTCTATGTAACTTTTGTCAACCTCACCAAGGCTTTCGATACTGTAAGTAGAAAAGGTCTATGGCAGATTTTGGAACATTCAGGATCTCCCTCCAAGTTCCTTTCTGATGATTCCTTTCCAATGCACTTTCTGAGCCCTTTCTAATAACTAATGGTGTGAAACAAGGCCGCGTTCTCGCACCAACCCTATTCACAATCTTTTTCAGCATGATGCTCCAAAGGGCCACGGCAGACCTCGATGATCATGACAGTATCTACATTCGATACCGTACTGATGGAAGCCTATTCAACCTAAGGCGACTGAAGGCCCACACTAAGACCTTAAACCATCTTGTCCGGGAGCTGCTCTATGCTGATGACGCTGCCCTTGTCGCCCACACAGAAGCAGCTCTGCAGCGTTTAACATCCTGCTTTGCAGACACTGCTGAGCTCTTTGGGCTGGAAGTCAGCTTAAAGAAGACAGAAGTTCTCTAACAAGCAGCACCTCAGGAAGTCTTCCATCATCCCCATATCACCATTGGCCAATCAGAGCACAAATCAGTCCAGCAGTTTAATTACCTAGGTAGCATCATCTCCTCGGATGGTAAGATTGACGGAGAGATCGACAACAGGTTAGCAAAGGCATACAGTGCCTTCGGAAAGCTTCATAAAAGAGTTTGGTGAAATAAACACCTGAAGAAAAGTACAAAGACAGAGCCATAGTGCTGTCTACGCTCTTATACGGATCTGAATCATGGGTCATCTACCGCCACCACCTGCGTCTCCTAGAGCGCTTCCATCAACGCTGCCTCTGTACAATCCTAAACATCCACTGGTCAGATTATGTGACCAATACATCTGTTCTAGAACAAGCAGCAGTCACAAGTATTTGAGGCCATGTTGCTGAGATCACAGCTGCATTGGGCAGGGCACATCTCAAGGATGAAAGATCACCGCCTCCCTAAGATCATGCTTTATGGTGAATTTGCCACTGGCTGCTGCAAGAGAGGAGCCCCGAAGAGAAGATACAAGGACTCCCTGAAACAACATCTCAGCCTTGGCCATATTGATCACCATAACTGGTCTACTCTGGCCTCCAATCGGGAGGTCTGGAGACAGACTATCTATAACGCTGCTGATGCTTTTGAGAAAGCACGCAGGATCACTCTTGAGGAGAAAAGACAACGCAGAAAGAATCGTGTCTTGCAGAATATACCACCTAAGGAGTCTTTCTGCTGTGCCTTTTGCAACCGGACTTGTCTATCTCGTATTGGCCTTTTTAGCCACCAACGCGCTTGTAACAAACGTGGGTAGAGCCCTCCCCAAATCTTCGTTCGCGAAGCCTAGCCATGATGATGACGCTAATGAAGTCCACACTTTTAGTCTTTTTAGTATCTTTTTCTCTGGTAGGGACTTTGCAGCATGTATACTGAATTCTTTGTTAATTCTTTTCTTTATGACATAAACACCTTCCTTCCTTCCTTCCTCCCTTCTTTTCCTTCCTTCCTTCCTTCCAAAGCTTTGTCCTTGCCAAGAGTGCCACCTGTGCCAAGAGTGACACGCGGGACACATTTCTGCCAGTTCAGCATGCGCAGAGCTGAACTTCCAGTGTCCTTTCTGTTCAAAGCCTTCTGGAGGCAAAAAGGGGGCTGGGGTAAGGGGAAATGTCAATAAGTGGGAGTTTAAGTATTCAAGAAAAGAAAGGACCAGAAAAATGCAGCTTCAAATATGAGATAAGTAACAACAACAACACAAGGCGTTACCAATTCTGGAACTTTTTCAATGAAAATATGGAACACTACCTTATATAATCTTATAGGAAATAGCCTTGTTATAAGTGATCTAAAGAAATTTGCTGTTCAAATGAGAAAGAGTTAATAAAGCTATTATATTGTGTGAACTGCTTTGTTGGAATCACAAGTTAAAGTGTTATGCAATGCCTAACCACAAGTTCTGTAAGCTGCGGAATGATTAACACAACGCAATGATGATTTAGCATATTGTATTTTGGAGATGTTTGTTCTAAGCATATTAATAGGAACCAATATGGAGGGGTCGATCACGAGGAGTCCAGGTGATCAACCGTCATCCTGATGGAAATTTCCAGGACCACGGCCTCATAGAAATCAGTGACTTTAAAATTATTGGTGGACACCCCTCAGCAACGGCGATTGCCCGCGAAAGGGGGAACCAATCCCGAGTTGGCCCGCGAAGAGGGAACCAAGCAGGATGCAGCCCGCGAAACCTCCACCAATGGACTGAAGACATGACTTTGGGGAGAGGTGACAACGGAGGGTATAACAAGTGCTGTTTCTGTTCCCCTTGGCGGACCGCGGTAGGAACAGGGGTTTCCTCCGGTCGCCTGGCTAGCCAGTTTTGCTTGTTGGCATTAATAAATCTTTTTATTACCTTGCAATCTAAATTATAGCCTCGTTTACTTATTACAGCCTTAAGTTTTAACTTAACAAGCGACTATTCAATACTAACATATGTAATCATAGAGGAACTAATCTTCAATTTTAAATAAATCTGCAGTCAAACTTGTCAATAGGCAACAAAAGGAACCACGTGCTCGAAGGCTCCCTTTGGGACATTGCTCACACTGCTGTGCTTTCCCAGACAGCTCAAACAAGTGGAGTCTGAGACTTGAACAACTTTTTTGGCAGGGATTTTAAAAAATCAGAGCCAGTCGACACAGGGTCAGAATGTCAGGTTTTTAACATCCCTCTCTGCTAAAACCTGGGATCAGTCACATCACAAATGGCTGGTGCTAGAGGCATTCTGAGAGGATGCTGATTTTCTGTAAGGACAACCCAACATTTCACATTACAAGCCAGAAACATCTATGTTTCCTAGTTCTTTCCTTAGAGGGAAGAGAGACCTTCATTTCCCTGAAGTGTTCCGAAATGGCTCTTGTCCCTCCCCTTCACACTACTTCACTGTAGCCAGGCCAGTCTTTCTGAATGTCCTTAAAGAAATGTTCCTTCAGATTGGAAGAATTATCCTTTGGATTCAGATTGGCTACCTACAGGCAAACAGTTAAGAAAATAAATGTTCATTACACCTAAATGCAAACTGCAGATCGAAAATCGGTACTGCAAAGCTAAATCAAAGTTGAAAAGGAAGTCATGGATGGATTTTCCAGGGCATTTTTGGACGTGAAGTGAGTAGGACAGAAAATCGGACTGGGAACGATTCCAGGCCTGGAGAGATGTTTATGGGGTCTGAAAAGACTGTTATTTCATGGACTGACCTGTTATTCCCCAGTTCGTTACCAGTTTCATACCAAGTTCAATGTACCCCCATGTTATTCCCTATGGTTTGTATGATTCAGGGCTTGCCTGGGCTTGCCCTCAGTTTTTTCCCTCCAAAAGTTGTTTACTCCCTTGTTCTCCCCTGGTTTTCCCACTCATCTCTCACTGATTGGCTGACGGTTGCTGCAGTGCAGAGTGAGCTTCCATTGGTCCCTTCCCCTGGACACCCATAAGTTACACCCACCTTTCCCCTGTCTCCCAATCCTGTTTCACCCTGGGTTGTCAATCCCATGCTCAGCCCCAGTTATGGAACCTCCCCCTACCCATACCCTATATAAGTCCCTGTTTTCCCCTAATAAAGTGGCATTGCACCCAGACTTTCAACTGCGTCTGAACCCTTTTGTGTGGTGCCGCGTCCCTACCCCTTTTTCCCTCGGGCTGTGGCAGTGAAGATCAAACTAGCTCTCTCACGAGAAGCACAATTTTAAACAAGTGTAGTCCTAATTGGCTACAGGAATTTGGACATAAGAATACCCCAGAGTTGTGCGACTGTAGGAAACAGACTCCATGAAAACCTCTCTCTGCACCAGGAGTCCAGGAGATTTTTTCTGTCTTTACTACAGCTTTGAAAGTGAAGGCAAACTGTGCCAAAACTTTCAGTCTTTGCCACTTAAAATACATCGAGAGGCCAAGTACTTCCTGATTCACAATCCCTGCCAACTAAACCACATACAACAGCAGTGTGCAAGGGAATGCCCCATAAGCCTGACAGTCATTTCTAACACCAGCTCTTTGATTTTGTGTGTGTGTGTGTGTGTGTGTGTGTGTGTGTGAAGACAAAAGCGCAACAAGTTTGAAAGCAGCTGAGTAATTTTGCTCATTTCGGTCTGGAGTGAAGTGCAGGAAAGGCAATAGAAGAAATGAGAATAGTCTGCTCCTACCTGCCATTTCCTTTTGGCTGTTGTACTCTTTATGAGCATACATATGCACATCCTGTGCACCTCTGAATCACAGCTGGGTTTTAACACACACACCCCCTGCCTCCTCTGCACACACACTCCTCTGTCTTCCTCAGCAGGCAAGGGGTGAGGGACAGTGTTGCTACCAAGTTTCCTATTTTACAGCTCCTTTCTCCAAGCAGCCCTTGGAGGGCACAGCAGACTATGGAAGAGGACTCGGTATGCAAAACTAGCAGCACTTTCAGCTCCTTTCCTTCCCACATTCTCCTTTTCGGCTTCGAACTACAAAAACCCCTCCCAAACCTGACCTACAAGTAGTATCCTTTGATTATAGAAGGCAACTGTCAGAAACAAGCATTACTTCAAGCTTTACAAGGTGAAAGTATATTTCTCACCTTGACATGTACAGAATGCTGTTGGAATAAACTGTAATTATCAGAAGATCTAGAAACTGCACAGATGTTAAAGCTTAACAGGGCATGGAATTTGCATTTTACACTTGCAAAGAAAAAAAGCCTCCTTCCCTATCTACCTGTGCTGGTGATAGAAATGATGTCCCTTCTCATTTGCCACTAAAAGAGTTTGTATCAACATTTCTTAATTTGCTTTTGCAAGATAAGCTTAAACAATTTAATTCCACGGAAACCTTTGTCATTGGCCTAAAGGTGCTCACTTACAAAGCCAGAGCAGCTGAAGTGCCATCCCACCTGGAATTAAATGTCAGACACTGGCAAGGCCACAGGTACTTCACTAGAGAGACA
This sequence comes from Lepidothrix coronata, assembly GCF_001604755.1. Lineage (NCBI taxonomy): Eukaryota > Metazoa > Chordata > Aves > Passeriformes > Pipridae > Lepidothrix > Lepidothrix coronata. Next base: position 9,242,078 of record NW_016690194.1, on the reverse strand, counting down.
AGCCCTAAATACCCAAAACTGTGCAACAGAGAACGCAAGGCTGTGGACTCCTGTGGGACATGCACACAGAGTTCTCCTAGGGGCTGGTTTTGGGAATGGGGCCCAGGAACTCCCTCTGTCAAACCAAAGAGAGCTGCAATGCCGTCATCCACCTCCTAAGCCGCCCACTGTTCTTTCCTGAGTCTCTTATGGTATCCTAGTTCACTTTAACCCTGCTGAGAACAGGAGCTGCGCCAGATTCTAAACTGACCAGAAATCTTTCAGAGAGGCTTTGGGGACATGCTGGCTGCCCCTAGGCCCCTGCTCACTCCCAGACACACTTGCTGATCCCCCTTGCCTCTCACCAGGCCATGGCTGCAACGCCTGTTCTCTATGGCTCTGCTGCCCATCCAGCCCAGGCTGCAGCACCATGACCAGACCCATATGGACACGGACAAACAGATGCTGAACCATGAGGAATACCTGAAACGTGAGATGACCTGGCTGCTGGAGGAGATTGAGAGGAGCAGGGCCACAGTGGAATCCCTGCTCCTTTGTGCACTGCAGCAGCAGTAGCTGTTTCGGAGCCCTGCAGCAGCAGCCCTGGTTCTGCTCCCTGGGGACTGCTAGCCGGCCAGGAGAAGGATCTTGCCTCTGCCAGACACAGGGAGCAGGGTAGACTCAGCAGAAAAGAGAATGACGAGGAGGAGGAGAAGCTGAAGGGTGCACGCAGTGGTGTCAGCTCTTTTTGTCTACCCTATCACCAGGGTTTGCAGGGCCAAGTCCTGCCCTGGCATAAGAGATCCCAGAGGAGAAGGAGTGACAAAGGAAAATATTAGTTGGCATGTAATTTGCATAGCTTAATTAGTGTAGTCTTGCGGTTCGCGTGGTGTTGCTAACAAAGCAGCCGTGTTGCCGGTAAGCAGCCAATTAGCAACTGCCAATAAGCAGCCAATGGGAAAGCTGCCTGATGGCGCGAAGGGGCAGCCAATGAGAGGGTGTGTAATGTAGCAAATAAGTGGCCAATGAGATTGTGAGCAGACGGGCAGCCAATATGGAGCTGTCGTCAGGAGACGGTACCGAGAAAGTGCACATGCCCGAGAACAGGGTGAAAAGTTCAAAAAGATTTGCTCTGAGGAAGAGTTCGAGCCTTCATCCCCACAACCATCGAGGATGACCACCAGGAAGTAGTGCGCAAGCACCAGAAGGCGTGTCCCAGTTTTGAATAAAACACTCTCAGAAAGGACATGAATATGTAGAGTGTGTAATGAATACGTATGAGCTAATTGTATAAAGCAGAAGTTGTTAAGGGGGAGCAGCACTGTGTGTTAGGCAGAGCTATCCTTTGCGCAGCCTGCGCAGAATAAACAAACACCTGCTTAATAGCACTTGTGGCTATTGAGTTTTACTGCTGCTGCTTTTCTGGGCATCAGGAGAGAGGGAGGAGTTGTTCTGTCTCTGCCTAAGGATTTGTTAGACACTAGATCAGTAACTGTTAGGTTGGAACCACTCTGCGGGGAGTGTGTGTGTTTGTGTGCCTGTGTGTAGGGGGAAGGGATGGGCCAAACCTCATGAAGGTGAGGTGGCGTGGTATCCCTCATGGCACATGAGGCAGCTCTTGAGCAGCTGTCAGTCACAAACAGCCTGGGAAACTGTAATACACACCTCCTGCAGACCCTAAGCCAGGCTCGCATTGGCAGGGACAGTGAGGACACTGCCCCTCACCCTGGCCTGGAACCCCAGAATGGCTGGTGGGTCAGAGGCCCTGCCTGGGGGAGTTGGCCATAGGGACCAGAGCAGATAAAAACAAGGGCGTGTATTTGCCACGTGTGGCAGCCCCGCCATCTGGAGTATAAGAGCTGATCTTCCACAAGGTTCCAATGGTAGCAATATGATCTCTCTCCCTGTTTCTCCTTCTCTCCTCTTGCTCCCTCTGCTTTTCTTTCTTTGCTCTTTGATGCTCTGGGTGGCTTGGAGCTGCAGGGATTGGATTTCCGTCAAGTGTTGTGGAGTGATTGGATCTTGACTTAGTGTTGTGGATTAGTATGTGCTGGGTCGGAATTGTGGTGGAACTTTTT
>NW_016690194.1:9186025-9238335 GCF_001604755.1 Lepidothrix coronata | reverse complement strand
CACTATCTTGGGATAATAAAGAACCCTATATATATATTTTGAAGTAAAAGTCCTGGTTGAGCCCCTGAGCCTGCAGCTCCCAGGGCTAGAATGTTACAGGATTCCCAACCCTTCTTTGCAAATCAGCTCGGAGTCAGATCACCTGGCACAGAAAAAGGGCAAGGCCCAGTACAGCGCTTGGGGCTGAGGGCAGAGAGGTCAGAGGTCTCACTGGTGGTAGGTGCTCAGAGAGGCTTTGGGGACATGCTGGGTGTTCCAGTGCCCTGCTCCTTCCCAGCTGGACCTGCTGAGCCCCCTGTCCTCCCACCAGGCCCTGTCTTCCACTCTTGTGTTCCCCCTGGCTCTGCTGCCCATCCAGCCCAGGCTGCAGCACTGTGACCAGACTCACATGGACACGGACAAACGGATGCCTCAGGAAAGTCATCCCATAACAGAACCCTGAAAACAAGGGCTTTTTATTTGTTTTCCTTTGCTCTGAAAGCCAATAAACATTGTGACTGGCAACTATTAAAACAGTGCAACGAATGCTTATAACTAATTTGTTTGAACGTGCTCCAGTCTAGAGAACACAAGACTCTATCTGTCACTAGAAGACCTTTCCAGGCACACACGGCACGAGTGTTCATTGCCTCTAGAGGCAGTTCACTCACAGCATCTCCCTGACAGAGAATTCCAGATAACTTCTTATAAATAAATATAGCTTGGAAAATAATGAATGGCTGGACACTTAAAACTCGTAAACCAGCTGGATTTAAGCACAGCAAAAAATTCTGACAGTATCTCAATCTGTGTTTCTCTAAGACTGTAGTGAATGTATAGATTTATTCTCCATCAGAATACAGCTTCAAGGTATATTACAGGCTTTGGATTGTCACGTTCTCAGTTGTTTTCTAAAGAGGCTTGAAACTGCTGCTAAGGGTGGGTGTTTTGTAACTGCTGTTACTCCAGTGGCTGTTTCGTCACTGGAGTAACATGAAGTTTCTGAAATGTCAAGAAATAACGCTCGCTTAAATGCTTCAGTTTTTGATCCTCAAATTTTGATCCTCAAACACTCTCAATTTGTGTTCCTCTAATGTTAAATTTCAATGTGAAATTCAAAAAAAGAAAAAATTCCTGGAGAAAATGCTTGAAATTCACACTATCCAAAGCTACTTGGCTTTGCTGAGTTTTCTGTAATATTTCACATACATTTGATGCAAGCATCTCTGTCATGCCTTACTTATCAGGCCTTAATTATTTTAAGTGAGACACACTTCAAATTCCCATAATTAGAAACCTAGAAAGGGGGCTTGGTGTCTTGTCAAGGCTGCAAGATTCAAGAGCACCATTTAATTCCCCTCCTCCCCCCTCCCCATAGCCAGGGAAGGAAGACAAAGGAGCTGTTTGTGTTGATGGTGCTGATGGTGCCCAGGTGGTAAGAAAGGCCGATGGCGTCTGGCCTTTATGCGGAATAGTGCGGCAGCAGGACCAGGACCATCCACCTGTGCTGGGCACTGCTGAGGCACCTCCAATCCTGGGGGCAGTTCTGGGACCCCCAATTCAGGAGACACATTGAGGGGCTGGAGCATCTTCAGGGAAGAGAACAGAGAATGGGGAAGGGTCTGGAGCACCAGGAGTGGCTGAGGGAGCTGGGGTGGCTCAGCCTGGAGAAAAGGAGGCTCAGGGGGGACCTTCTTGCTCTCTGCAAGTCCCTGACAAGAGACTGTGGCCAGGCGGGGCTTGGACTCTGCTCCCAGAAACAAGCCATTGGACCCAGAGGGCAAAGCCTCAAACTGCACCAGCGGAGATTTAGACTGGAAATCAGGAGGAATTTCTCAGAAGGGGTGACTAAATATTTGAATGGGCTGTCCAGGGAAGTGGTGGAGTCCCCGTCCCTAGAGGTCTTTAAGGATTAAAGACTGGACGTCTTTAATCGTCTGTACCACTCAGAGCCGTGGTCTAGCTGACTGCTGTTCGATCACAGGTTGGACCAATGACATCAGAGCTTTCTTCCAACCTGATTCCATGGATTATGGAATTTTAACGGAGCTACACTTCAAATCCCCCTAAACAGAAATCCAGATAGTTTGCCTAACAGTTCTTCAACGCTGCGAGGTTTAACTGCACCGTGTAATTTCCTCTTCCCGCTCGCCCGCCCCTCCTCCTCACCGCCAACGTGGCACTAACCCCATCCCGCCCGCGCCGCCATTTGATGCGTGAGGAACGAACCACGCAGTGGGCGCGGGAGGGGAGGAGTGAACTCCCCCGCGTGGGGGCCGATGGACTCGTCGGCGCCGCGGGGCCGCTGTAGACGTGGCAGGGCGGGGTGGCGCGGGGCCTGCTGGGAGCTGTAGTCCCCGGCAGCGCCGGGGACATTCCTTCATCCCTGGGACGGGAAAGGCCGCGAGCGGACGGGCCGGAATAGAGGTGATTAAGGTTCGGTGAGGGCGTTTGCGGCGGCGGGAGGAGGTACCGCGTTGTGACCCGTCGAGGCCGCCGGCGGGGAGGAGCGGGCAGAGGGCTGGGCCAGGCGGTGCGGGGTGTGTGGGGTGTGTGGGGCTCCTTCCTCGTGTCCTGTCCTGGCTCGTCCTTCCAGCGGCTCCTGCGCTCCCCCTGCGGACACCACCGTGCTCCGAGGAGAGGTGAGGGTCAGGGAGAGTTCCCGGCGGGATTGTCCCGGTGCCTCGCTGGGTCCTGTGTGTTGACCTGCGTCTGCCTCCCACCGAGCTTCCTCCGGGCTCTAGACGTGTTTGGTACCTCAGGGCTCTGCTTTCAGCGAGGAATGGGAGTGTTGGTCCTGCTAAACCCCCTGTGGTTTCATCCCAAATTTGCTTGACTGACAGTGGGAATCCTCGCCCTTGGGAGTCTCTTAATGTCGTATAGAAGCGGCGCTTCAGGAGGTTTATTACTTCTTTCAGTGTCGCTGGAGGTATTATTTGCCCCTTTTAATGACTGTTTTTATTGTCAGATTAAAAAAAACCCACCTTTTTTTTTTTTTTTTGGGGGGGGAACACCTCTGAAAGTGGTGGAGCTGTTGCATCCCGTCCCATGATATCCATGTCCCGAATATGATAGCAGTGTGTGTGTGATTGGTGCAGATTGTTGGGATGTACAGGTGGCAGTTCCTTTGATGGCATTATTTGATGGTGTTATGTAGTTGTATGTGTAGATCAGTGGTTCTCCCACTGTGTTCATCAGTGGTCTGTGAGCTTTTTGATGCTTAAATATTTGGTAATGGGGGGGTGGTCTGGTGCAAACCCTGAGGGTTGGCAGTGGCACAGAGAATGTGTGAAAAAAAGTAATTCTAATTCCAATAATTCTGATAAGGTTAGGAAGCTTTTAGGCCTGCAAGAGTCACAAAGCAAGGCTAATCCTTACTGTCACACCAGGTGTTTCCAGCGGTCTTGGTCTGTGTTAGGTCAGGCACACTGGGTTCTGGCTGGTGAACAGACTTCTTTGCATTTGTTTTTGGGTTTTTTAAAGGTGAAAAGAAAATGAAAGTGTTGCGATTAACATTATGCTATGAATATAGAATCATAGGATGGTTTGGATTGGAAGGGACCTTAAAGACCATCCAGTCCCATCCCCTGCCATGGGCAGGGACACCTTCCACTGTCCGAGGTTGCCCCAGCCAGGCCTTGTACACTTCCAGGGATGGGGCAGCCACAGCTTCTCTGGGCAACCTGTGCCAGGGCCTCACCACCCTCACAGGGAAGAACTTTCTTTCTCCTAATATCTGATCTAAACCAACTTTCTTTCAGTTTGAATATTTTTCACTATCTGCTGATAAATACATCACATTCTGCATTGAACTGTGTTGCAAAACAATATATAATCAATAAATTCCACAATATTTTTTCTTGTGATTTTCTAGCTCATGTCAAAGCTCTGAAGTGCCACTGTTTACTTGGATGAAGCTCAATTTAAACACAGCCCCAAAATAAAGAGTGCACAGCAGTGTTTACCTGCTGCAATCAGCTTCGTTATCAGCTGGAGAAAAGTTGACTTAGCTTCAGTTCTCTACTCTAAAGCATTAGTCAGAAAAACTTATGTTATGTAGCACTGCTGAGACCAGCTCAATTTCAAGCCAAGGGATGAACTCACACAGGTGCATTGTGACATCAGTAAGAATCCAAATACTCAGAAAATATACAGCAGGTATAGAGAGTTCTGGGGATTTGGTTTGAGTTTTTAATTTGTTTTGTCGATTTGGTTTTTTCCCCTCTGTTTAAGGCTTTGGACTTTGGAACAAGTCATTTTAACACAAGGTGATTAAACGGATGATCCCTCTCTGCCCTTCCTTTGGCTTTGGTGAGACTTTGTGTGCCCTCAGGGTTTGTCTGTGTTCTACAGATCAGATGCTGAAAGAAAGTTTGTCCTTGACTTTGTGCTCACCCTTTCTAAAGAAGAAAAAACAACCTGAGGGATTTTGCAGATGAAATTTAACATACAATCCAGCTCTGTTTTGGTTTGATTTTTTTAAAAGAGAGTTGTCGTTTTGTTTGATGTCAGCTTCACTCCATCTCTGACAGCTGAAGATGTTTCTTCTGTTGTTTAGTGATGAGTTTTTATTAGCAGAAGCACTTACTGAAATAGAGAAAAGGGTTAATTAAAGATGACTGAAAATACAACCTCATTATAAATTCTCAAGTATGGTTGATTTCTAGATACTGTGTTTTTATCCATGTGAAATTTGCTAATCTCCATTTGTAAATAATCTTATCATTAGCTGTGAATTTCTATATTTTAGAGTAATAACCTGAAGAATGCTTTTGAAGTGGTTATGTCATTAAGATTATTGCAAAACATTAGCACAAATGTAATTACTTCCTATTAAACTAAAGTGAAAAGATGAATAATTTGCCAGTTAAGCCTTTTAGTCTCTAAATCAAATTATTTCATTCCTGCTTTTTAACACGAGCCCTGTCAAGATTTTCAATCAGAGCTTTACTCTCATTTTCTGTTGAGTACACAAACACCTTGCATTTCAGAATTAGGTTAATGGCTGAAATGTGGTTTTAGGTTAATGCATGAAGTTCAGCTGGTGAAAATCAGTAAAAGTATTTACCAGTCAACTAGGGATAGAGAGGTGGGTTTATTTTCTTTGTGTTATGTGGGAGTTTAACATCATCTCTATAATGTCTGCATTAGTACTGAAAAGGTTACTTTTTTAGCCAAATAATTGATGAAAGCCTAACAAAATTCATGCTTCTACTTCTTAAAGGGGTTATTTTAAGGATGACTGGGAATATGGGTTTTCTGTATTTCTCTTTTCCATATCCCTTCTTTTTTACTGCCATGTAAGCATAACATAAGATTTTCTCCTACCAAAACATGGTGAGATGGTTAAATTTGTGAAATCAATTTATCATCACAAATCACTAGATGGCAGTACTAGATGTTATTTTCACTTAATTCCACGTGCTTCACTGTGCCTGTCTTGGGATTTCTCCTTTATAGGTTTGCAAGGAGGCACAAAAGTCACTTCCTTCAGAAGTTAGGCTGACTTTTCCTGTTTTCAGGTCCTACTTGTTGAAAATCATGTGTTTATGGCTTGGGTTATGAAGAATTATTGCTATTACTTCTGTTTTTTCCCCTAAATCACTAAAAGACAGTTACGGTTACACCTGTTTTCTTCTTTGATTTTGCATATTCCCATGTCTTATCTTGTTGGGCTTTTTTTAATTATTTACCTTTTTTCATGCAACACATGCAAACTACAACTGACTTAAGTTGAGAAATCAGTATACAGAAAGAAGCTGTTATTTGTGCAGGCTTCTTATTAGTCAAGGCTTAATTTAAGTCAGTTCCATGTCATTTTTTAATTGTATTTTAGCAACTGACATGATTTCTGCACATTTGGGATTACCGATTCTGTTCTTCACCTTTCTCATTGCTAAGCTAATTGTGAAAAGCAACTACAGCGTAATTTACCTTTCTGCTAATTCCTGATTTTTCAGACATGACTCAGCCGACGTCTTGTGGGTTGCCCCTTCTCTCTCACCCCTGCCCAACTAGTGTAATAACTTTCTGAAGCTTTACAACATCGTTGCACAGAGCTGATCTGTGCAACTTTTTCAGTCATTCTACATGGCCACAGAATTTATTTTAAGTGGGAAGCACCTCTCAGCAGTTTTTAATCATGGCATTAGGTGTAATCAAGCAGCAGATTAAAAGAGCCTTGATAAAACATTTCTAGGTTTTGGTCAGTGATTCTTTTAATTGCACAGTGGATAATTCTTCCTTACTTCGCAGTGTCTAACTGGAAGAAGAATGACTTCAAAAATACCTCTGTGTGCAGGAATGTAAACTTCTGTAGATTGATTAAAATAAAGAATCTTAATACTTCAAGTTCTTCTGCTTGGTGAAGTTTAATGAAAGACTTTGCTATTCCTTTCTAAGGGGTGGTGAGATGTACTCATTCTGCAAGGACAGTCTATTCCCCACCAAACAATTATTGACCCTTTCATCCCATCTGAAAAAAAGATGTTAATTGAATTAGAGATCCTCACAACCTAAAATCCATCTGTCATAAGAGTTTTCTTGGAATGCTGCACATAAGCCATGTTTACTTTCTTTCTGAGGCTGGTCTCAAGCTTTTAATCTTAAATCACTTAATGCAAATTACACTAGTTTATCAGAGGGACTGTATAGTTTCTCCTGTGTGATTTTGATGCTTTCATTTGTTTTTTAAACTCTTTGTGCACCTGTCAAGACTGACATTGAAATCCTCCTTTCTGGATTTCTCAATATGGTAATAACAGTAACTTTTCCTCCGTATTAGATTAGGAGTTGTATATACATTTAAAACAACAGTGAGGTATTGAGGGACTTTTTGTTTTGGTTTGGTTTGGGTTTTTTTAAGAGAGGAAAACCCCTGTATTTTTGTAAATGGAGTTCTGATTTAATGGATGTGGTGGAAAATGTTTTAAGCCTGTCTATAATTCCTTTATATAGGATTTTTATTTCATTAAAACTTCCTTAAAAACTGCTGCCTCAGGGAGTGGTGCAAATCATCACTGTCTAGTTTACCAGACTGGTGAGGAAGCAGGTTTTTTGGTAAGCTGCCTCTGCACTGAAGAACAAAAATCACCTGCTGTTCATGAAAATCTTAATTTTGCATCTCTCCTTTTCTTCTGAGGCCTTGTACTTTAATTTAGGATTGTTAAATAAGGCATATAGCTCTACTTTTCTAGAAATAATGTATTCTAAAGGTTTACCCAGCTGTGTTAAAAGGTACTTCCAATGTAAACTGGCCTTCACAATAAAACCCAAAGCTTTCAATTAACTTTCACTTCTAATAACATCACCAGGGAAGTGTGGTATTTGGATTTTACAGGAATAATCTGTACTGGAAAACTTGTCCAGTATAAATTAATTTCGCTGTAATTTTATTCATGCTGGAAGTAAAAGGTCCTGATTTGGGTTACTACAGCTCAACAATGCAGGAAAATACTACTCAATAGTTAAGTTTTTCTTGGGATATGGGTTTTATGATATGTAATTACTTTTGTGTTTTTACTCTTTTAAGTTGAAAGCAGTAGCTGGGCATGCACAGTAAGGTTTTTAGAAAGAGGCCTGGAGTTCGAGGTATTATCACAGTCCTAAAAATAAAGGGAAGATACAGGAGAAATGAGACACAATGGATAATTGTGTTCTTGAGATAAGTCAATTTTTTTTCCAGAGTTAGTATTTGAGCTACTTGCTTAGTTCATGGATGTAAATAACTGTGTTGTGGCCTTTGCATTCTAATTTAAAATTTTTCCCCTTGTTTCTTAAGATACTTTTGTTTTTTCCCTCACAGCTTTGTGTAGCTGAAGGAAAATGATGGAAGAGAGTGGAATAGAGACAACTCCACCTGGCACGCCGCCACCAAGCTCAGCAGGGGCTGCTGCTGCTGCAGCACCTGTCTCATTAGGTACAGAAACATTTATTCATGTCTTTTGAAGCACTACAATTAATCCAAAACCATTGCAATTAGCATAATTACAGTTCTCTTCTCCAGGCTACTTGGAAGAATTTAAGTTATTTTTTAATCATGGAAGTGTGCTCCTTCTCTTACATCTGACACAGAGAATATTTTAAACATTTTCTAGTTCTTGAAACTATTTTATGAAGTCACTTGTGTTTTTTTAAGGATGCAGGGCCAGGGAAATAATACCTTCCACTACAGTGTGCAGTTAGATGAGCAACATAGTAGGGAGTTAAAAACAAAACAAACTTACAGTCCTGTAGAGGATGGTGGTAAACCTTGGATTTTAGTATTCATAGACTCCTAGACTGGTTTGGATTAGGAAGGACCTTAAAAGTCATCTTGGAATGGGTAAGGACACTTTCCGCCAGACCAGGTTGCTCCAAGCCCCGTCCAACCTGGCCTTGAACACTTCCAGGGATGGGGCAGCCAGAGCTTCTCTGGGCAACCTGTGCCAGGGCCTCACCACCCTTACAGGGAAGAATCTCTTCCTAATATCTGATCTAAACCTGCCCTTATTCAGTTTTTTCAGCCTTGGCCCTATCCCTACATGCCCATGTCAAAAGTCCTTCTCCAGTCTCCTTTAGGTTCTGGAAGGTGCTGTAAGGTCTCCCTTATTGTGGCTGGTAGTTAAAGCATTTTATCTGATTTTGCAAGATTCTGAACACCATATTTGAATACCAGATACTTAATTTTTTGGCACATTTGGTATTGTTGAGTCAGACTGGTGCAGTAGATCCCAGGGGGTGTGCAAGGCAATTCACTGGGGCATGGGAAGGAAACACTAGAACTGTTCCCTCTTTTCCTATCACTGTCTGCCCATGTAAAAAGTCACTCTCCCTCTTTCTTAGAAGCCCTCCCTCAAGTACTGAAAGGCTCCTATAAAGTCTCCCCAGAGCCTTCTCTTTTCCAGGCTGAACATCTACAACTCTCTCAGACTGTCTCTATAGGAGACTAAAATGGATTTGTCAGCAAACACTTTTGGAAGATGCGTAGAAAACATTGGTGAAGACTTAAAGGAACAAGTATAGAACAAATTACTTTGGGAGCTTGCTGTACAGTTTCGTGGAAGTCCGGATGTTCCTAGTGTGTCTAAGTTCTGTTTCAAAATATACAAATAACGTATTGTCAAACACTATAGGAGGAATATGCTGAGAAAATCTGCCCTCAACAGTAGGACTGCGATAATAAAACCAATGTTTTTATTTAAACTGTGGAATTGTAACCTCTGATGGAGAAGTTGCTTTTAACTGGGATAAAAATGGGTTCTGGAATAAGGTTGCAGAGATACCATCACACATGAAACATATTCACTGCCTCCATTCCTAGGGAAGCCATTGCAGCAAAAAAACTGGAGCCAGAAGTGCACAAAGTGTTACGGGATGTCACCAATGTTGTTAATTTTATAGAAATGGCCTTTAAGTAGTAGATTTTTTTACAGTATTTTGTAATGAGATGGGGGGGTGACCGTGAAATACTTTTTTCGTCTTGCACAATTTGCTGGTCACCATTGGCAAGGTGTTGTAGAAGAGTTGTTGAACTCAATGTTGACATTAATTTTTTTTTTTTTTACAAAAAGAAGAGTGTCCCAGATTTGCTGATGCTTTCTGTGATGACAAGGGGCTTTCAGCAGTGTGCTGCCTAGCAGATATTTAAAAAAAAAAAATGCTCTCATAATTTGTCCTTTCAAGGTAAAGGTGGCATTTTAACAAGGAGTGCTACAGGAGCTACTTTTGTAAGAAAGTCATGCTTTTGAGAAAGCACTTTGAAAACTGATATTTGGAAATGTTCCCATTATACATTCCTGTTGCCAAAACCAGTGCAAGTATTCCATAAAAACTGTCAGATCTGTACACTTAAACTTGGAATGAGAATTTCCTGACCTGTGTAAACCTCTTCCAAACAGTTTCAGTAGAATTAGAACCCACTTCTTAAAAATATGAAAATGCAGCATGTTCATTTTGCAAGAACAATCAATTGACATCAAGGAAGATGAAAGTTTTTCTGCCTGCATTTCAAGGAAAACCTGTGCATGATTGATAGGTGGCAGTGGAAAATGAAATAGTAACATATAGCAAACACAGCCAATGATGCAGTTCTTCCATTTTGATCAGTTTGAGGTATCTTTTCCAGCTATGGTGGCCCTTAAAGCCAAGTATCAAAGTAGTCTGAACACAGAACGAGACCTTCAAATTGCTGCATCATGAGGTGTTAAACCAAGATGTAAAAATTATTGAGGTTTCTTCAGTGGCACTGCTCACTCTAAAAAGCTGCTATCAATAATTGTATTATATAGCACTTTAATAATTATTAATTTATTATTATATTGAAAGTATATTAATAAAAGAATTTTGAGTGGAAGCAGAAGAGTTTTTGTACTGTTAAAATTTTTTCATTCATCTTTATCTCATCCTTTTTACATTTCTGTTGTGTATGTTTTGTAACATATATAACATACTAGTGCAGTGGTACATGTAAATAATTTATAAATACATAAATTTACACGGGGAAGTGCTCAAAATTTTTTTACCAATAGGTGTTTGTGGTAAAGTTTGGAAACCACAGTGATTTGCTGATTGTGATTGATGTTTAAGCTGAGACCAGTAAGCTGCTTAAGCTGATCCAACATCTTACTGCTATCAAAAATGGTAATTTCTGGTTTTCTACCTTAGTTTATTCTTGAAGATGAGAGTGTCCTGCGTTGTTGATAAGCAGTCACTCAGAAAGAACAGTACTAGCTAGAAAATTGGGGCAGATTTCAGCTGCTCTAAGTTCAGTAGTCAAATGTTGACTTATCTTTTTAAGCTTGTGACAAATAGGGTCATGCAAGAAAAAAAGATGTGTCTTACAAAGATTTTGTCACCAAAGGTTGAGTGCAATTGGTGGTGTGTGAAAAGTCAGGCAAGACTAAAATTAGCTTTGAAGGGGGAAGAAAAACAGACCAGGTCAAAATTTACTTGTGAAGTAACTGAAGGCTTAGCATTTCTAAAATTATTTTTTTCTCTTTTTTCCTCAGCTTTGTCCAGTCCCCTTTCTACACCAAGCATGTCCTCTTCTCCTGCATATTCACCATCCTTGCCAGCTGGATTGTCTCCAATTCCTCCTCCTCCTCCTCCTCCTCCTCCTCCTCCTCCGATGACTTCGGCTTCTCTCCCACCTGTGCCTTTTGCAACGATTTCTTCACTTGCACCATCTCAAAGTCCTGCCCTACCTCTTGCTTCCCCTTTAGCCTTTAGTACCCCCATGTCCCAGTTCTCTGCTCCTCCTGCCGTCAAGTTTACTGCTAGCCCTGGTCTTCCTGCACCTCCCACTGGTCCCCCCATTTCAGGTTTTTCCATATCCTCAACCTATGATATCACCAGGGGTCATGCTGGTCGAGCACCACAGAGCCCACTGATGCCTTCATTTTCTGCAACTCCAGTCACAGGTAACTCTGTTTATATGATTTCCTGTTTGTGAGACAGGATGAGTGGTCTCCTGGGTGGCTTTTTTACACCACTCTGCTACTTCAGCTTCTTTACAATTATAGGTACACTTAATTAGCATAGTTGCACTCAGGAGAAGGGATAGTAGCCTTTAAAATACAGTCATGGTCCAGGACAGCGAGTCCATTTTAGTGGTGTTCTAGTAGTGTTCAGGTTCACAGAAAAATCTTTAAAAACTTTATTTTTTGTTAACTTGCACAGGAAAGCCTTGCTGAACATACATACATAGCTTTTGTCTAACTCAGAGAGCCACCTTCACCTATTTTATTTCCCCAGAATGGTATATCTCAGACTGTAGTTTCATAATTTTCAGGGTTTTGTTCTCAAAATCTATCTACAACAAGCTGTACATCGCATGACAGCAGTCTTTTTTATTGTTTCCAGTCTCTAAATTGCATTAGGACAGTTGAAAACACATACCTTCCATGAAAACAGTTGCTGTTGTTGCTGAACTGATGTCATTTTAAGCTAGTGGAGTGGAATGGAAACTTGACTCTCAGCTGCATTTGGGCCAGGCTTTTACTGTTATTGGTGATACCTCTTTTAAGTAGTCCGTATTAGGAAAATGTCTAAAAAGAGCTATCAGTTGTGCAGTGTAAAATAAAAATAACTCTTGATTAAGGCTAGGTTGGAAAATCAGTTGAAAATGGGCAAAGGCTCATGCTTTATTTTTCTACTCTTTAGTTTCTTTTGTTTTCCTTTGAAATATGTAAACCTTTCTCCTTTTTCTACTGATACTAATTTCCACCACCCACTGTTAGAAAATTTCATACTTCTCTTATTGTATGAGAACATTCCTATCTCTTTGTTTAGAGAGTAACACCTATTGCTCTCTTTGCTCTATGGAGGGTTTATTTTGAAAATTTGAAAACGATTAAAAGAACAACTTTTAAATTAACCTGATAAGAAAAAAAATCGTTTAACTTTGTACGTAATGTACAGCAGTCTCAGTTCTTTTAGAAGATATTGTTGAAGTAGTTTTTAACAAGCAGAATTGTTCTGAGACCTTCAAGAAGTGAAGTGAATCAGCCCAGTATTCTTCTCTTCTTCCTGCAGTTTTCCTGTCAAACAATTGCACATTGCTACAATATAACAAATTAACTGCAGTAAAATAAGTGAAGGCTTGTATTTTGTTTGTCCCTCTTAGGAGGTGTTTTGGCTGATCCCATCACTCAACAAGCAACTTTGTCATCATCTTTGCCTCCTGGGGTTGGCTCTGCAATCACTTTTCCTGAGGAGCATGAAGACCCCAGAGTATCTACTGCCCATGGTGGAGCACCTGCTGGAGGGCTGTGGGGGTTTATAAAGGTATGGGAGTTTGTTACCTTCATGAGGAATTACCATTTTTTACTGACTATAATAAGATGTACCTTATTTTTTAAATACTCGTTGCTACAAATCCTGTTTATTTTCCAGTCTCATGTGCAAGGTGACTGTTTTTAATAGTGGTGTTTGCTGAAACGATGCTTTTGCTCTTCCTCTGTATAGAAGAGAAGGGATTAGACAAATGGAGGTGTTCTAGGTTAATTTTAGTCCTGTGATAGGAACATATCTATCAGGTTCTGTCACATGTTCTTAAGTCAGATGAAGTTTTAGAACCTCTGAAAGACCTGAAAAGTAACTTTTACTTCACAGTGACTGAATGCAGAAGAAGATGGTCTGGTTACCTCACCTGAATGCTTTGCATATCACATTTATAATTTCCTAATTAACTGAGTTTGATTTCTATGGGGTGCAAACCATGCTTGTTCTGTAACAAATAAGATATTCTGTAACAGGTCTTTTTTCAAAGAAAGACAAACTGTATATTTTCTCAATCACAAAGAAGTGTCTAAGATATTTTGTAAGATTGTTCTGCTAGAAAGCATGGAATATATAGTGCAGAGCAGATTCTCCTTGTGGTGCAATCTAATCAGACAGACGAAATAAGCAGCGACATCAACTAGTAGAATATCATTAGCCTGTAACCTGTTTGGAGCTGTAACAGATGCTACATATAAGTAGCATCATGAAGATTGTGGGGAAAAAAACTATCCTCAAGAGCAACACCATTTTCTGTACTGTCTCATACTAAACGTGAAAGAATCAAGTTTAATATCCCAGCAGGGTTGCAGAGTTTTCAAGGGAGTTGCAAGCCCTTTTGAACATGAAAAGCTGGGAGGAAAAGTTGTGTGTGACATGGCAAACTGAGCCCTCCCCTACTATTGAATTACACAGTGATACAGTCTTGAAGAGCAAGATTAATTCCCCATCAGTACAGCAAGAGCAGAGTTGTTATGCTGCCCTTTTCAAGGAGAGATGTCTTCTTATGATCATAAAAACACATCTTCTTTCATCCTTTAAATATCAATGTCCTCCTTTCAGTCATTACTTTCGTCTTAATATTTGCAGTTTTCCAGAAGGGAATATTTTACTTGTGACATGATTCTGTAGCCCTTTTTAGAGTACCAGAGCTTTCCATTGCAAATCAGTTGGAAAACCAATCTCTTCCACATTGGTGTTATCTAGTGTTGCTACTAGGATCCAGAAGGTGTCCTGTTTGTATTTATGGAGAAGGTCAGTATTATTGACTTCAATAATGAAGCCCAGATTGTGGTTGAAGTATGAAGCGTTCCATGTGCTTTGCGTGTTCAGTGACCTCTTCTTGAGAATTTCCCAGGTGAATGAGGAAAGAATGAAGAATTGTTAATTACACTGAAAGCAGCAAGTTCTTGATATATGTAAGGACACCTCAGTCTGTGTTTTTTAAAGGTCAGACAGAATATGGGACTTAAACTGGTAGTTATTACAGAAATGCATCTGGAATTCCCTACTGAAGAGCTTAGACAATAGTTGCAGCAGTTATCTTTAATTCTGTTCTTGAAATAGTTTGAAATACCCTTTTTCCCTTGGTATTCTTAAGAAATCATACACTGTTCTTCCAGATTTCCTTCAAGCTAGATAATACCCCAAACTATGACAATAATCTAAAATTGACAAGTTAATGATCTAGAATCAAATGAGATTGTGTCAGTTCCAAGATTGATTTCTACCTAATGTATCAGAGGCAAAGTTGCATATTATTGCAATCATTGCACCTGACACCTTGCAGGTTTGACTGTTTGAGCAATGAAGGCACCCAGGACCTGAATTTTCAACTTTTATTTTGTGCACTGCTTACATGGAAGATCTTCCATTTGAGCAATCTGGGTTTATGTTGCCTTAGAATTGGCTGATAGGAATTTCAAGTTTAACTGCATTGTAGTTCACAGTATGGTGGTAAATTCATGTTTTACATTGGTATAAAAGTGTGGATTATTTCTCCCTGTTTGTGCTTGGCAGATGAACACATTAAGGCATCTTCCATAGGTAGAAGCTGCTCAGGAACCATCTCTATAATGACTTTGTGTTAGTTAGGCAGCCAGTGTGCTAATTGGAGAAGCACTGCTTGGCTTTGCAAGATGATGGAGCTGTTTCTGCATTAATGCAGAAGATAATATTTAAACTTCCTGGTGTAACTGAAAAGCTGTGATAGTCATATTATGTAGTGTTTGTGCTGAGTTATGACATACAACAAGCCATTAAAAAGTGTAATGGTTAGAAACATACAAAGCAGCTTAGTATTTTTCGTTTCTTTCTTTTTAACTGTAACATTTTGAATTTCTTGAAGGGAGGGAAAGAAAACAGAAGATAATATGGAAATGTATTTGCTTAAATTTAGGGTGTAGCTGAGAATCCCGTGGTGAAGTCTGTTCTTGATAAAACCAAACATTCAGTGGAGACCATGATCACAACACTGGATCCTGGCATGGTTCCCTATATCAGTAAGTGTTTATAACAAAACATTGGATGTTGCATATAAATGCCAGAGAAGTCAATATAATAGCATACTACTTTTATACTTGAAATGTAAAAGTATTTCAATTACATCTTGAAAATGAACAGGAAGGATAAGCACTGTGGTATTCACCATTTTTTTATTTTACTGGATTCCATTGCATGTCACATACAAGCTGACCTGAGATTCCTGCTTTGTTGAAATGGGGAAGCAAAATGCATCATTTGTACAGGGTGATGGTGTGGTTTCGTTTTTTTGGCTTGGCTTTTTTCTCCTTCTAGCAGTGTGATAAGCAGTCCTCCTCCTTAGGTGTGCCAGTACTGCCCTTGGTCTGCATATAAATGAAGCTGGTCAGGAAACTGCCAAGACTGAGAAGAAACCATTAAAATGATTTTTTTTTTAAATTTTGTTTTTCTGAGATTTTTTTTTCAGCTGGACCTGTTCTGTGACCCAGTAACTACATTGCTGCAGTGCAAAGCTACAGTGCAAAGCTACAGTAAATGTTGATTATATACAGTTTGGCAAACTGTATTTAAGCTTTATGTTACAGTCATGACTGTCCCTTTGTAATATGTCAGTATCCTGTCTAGTTTGACACAGTATGTATTGACAGATCAACTTTATTTAGAGGATGAATTATTTCTAATAAAATGCTTTGCTTGTAAGATTCAGGTCAAGTAAGCTAATTCAGTAGTTATCTCAAAGTTCTCTAAAGTCCTGTTGGAAGGAAAAGCATCTGTATACATCTTGGACAACTTGGACATTTATCTGCTGCATTGTTTTTGTAGTTGCAGTTGTGGAAATAGGGCAGAGATTCATGTGTACTTCCTTGTAAAAATGTATTCTGGCATCAACAAAAACCATGTGCTCAACAACAAATGGCCTCACTTCTCACTGCTCTCTCTCCATTACTGCAGTGCCCAAGAAATGTGATCTTCCTCATGCCAAAACCTGACATTACCAAAGCTTCTGGATGAGGTGGTTGAAATTATTTTTTTTCATCTAAGCAAATAGTATTTCTGTAGTCTCTTTCTTGAAAAGAGCTGAACTGTTTTCATTGGCACATTGTGAAGATGTCATCTGAGTCATGCACCTGGAATAGACAATTTCTGTCTGCCTAGGAGATGGTCACCCTGTAAGCATAAACATCAATGCTTTTATAACAAAAGATGTCAGGGAATCTTAAATTGAGTGTGTAAATGTTATTTCAGTTTATAATACACAGTGAAATTTCACAGTCAAGTGTCAGAGCTTAACTTGATGTGACAGTTCTGTCCCTGATTTTACCAGGGTATACCTAGTTCTTATATTTGAGATTTTAGTATTTCCATATTGTCCTAATGTGTGGCAGATGTTATCACAAATGTTTTCATTTAATGCATGTAATATCCTTGTTTCTCTTTTGTAGTAGTATCTGTGATGAACAAAGATATGCTTTTGCTATTTGATGATCCTTAATACAAAAGAACATATTCTGTATTCTCCATCTAAACATGGGGCACAGTTACTGTTCTTAATGTTGTTATGCAGTAATTTACTAGATCTGTTATGGATTAGTTTTGAGCTTCATTAGAAGCTCTTTAACAGTATTTCTGTTCCTGGATGCTCAAACAAGGCTAACTTCAGTAAATACCTGCAGTCAATTTTAAGCACTTGTTTAATTATATTAAATTCATTTGTATCCAGAAGGAATCCATGAAAATTATACTCTCAATTATTTTTTAATCCAGTAATTAACCAGTGTTTAAAACAATTGCCCGAAGTTCAGTGATGTGTACGTTCAATTCCATTCAGTAAAGCAATTGATAAATAAAGTTAAAAATTTACCCCCAAAACCCCAAATAGTATGTTTTACTACTGTTCTGGCATATCTCTGGTGATTCTTCATAAAAATAAGACGATTCCTGTAACTGAGATCTGCTGTGTAATATGAGCAAAAGAGCAAATTGTTCTTTTCTTTGAAATTTAAGCTTTGGGTTTACCATTATCACTGGGGGAACTTTTGCTGTGATAGACAGATGTGAGGTATGATTGAGCTCATCAGTCTTTTGTAGTAGTTTATGATTTCTTTTAATTCATTAATTGCTTTGTTTTATTCTAAAAAAGCTTAGTGAAAACTCCTGCTTCTTTATGGAGATACCCCCCGCTGGAAAACACTCCGAACTGTATGCAAGTTTTTGGTTCTATAGATATTTAGCATCAAAAAACAGGATAAAGCATTAGGGAGGAAGACAAGTTTACACTCCAAGGGCGACTAAAAAGTAATGTGAGCCTTTTTTTAAAAAATGATGTAATTTGACAGCTGTTCACTGGATTTTATGTTCTTGATCCCTATCATAAGGAAGAGTTTGTGTGTGACACCAGCATTCCTTACTGCTTCCCAGGACACCAACACGTCCTTAGAAATGGATGTCAGTTTTCCTAAATCTCTATAAATTGTCATCTTATATGGGTGCTCTGGTTTCTTTCAGGTGCTGAACAACCATCAGTTCCTGTTATCTCTCTTTCATCCATGCTTCACTTACCTATTCATCTAACTTTTACCTACTAGCTTAAGTTACTTCTGTTTCATAAAATAACTATTGTACAGTGCATGAGAAAGAGGAGAGCAGCTGAAAAATACTGTTGAGATGGAAAATGTATTTGAACTGTCTAATAATGGGAATGAGGAAAAATACATGCACATGTGTATTTTACGGATTACAAAATTATTTTACAGGAACTGGGGGAGAACTGGACATAGTGGTCACTTCTAATAAAGAGGTAAAAGTGGCAGCAATTCGGGATGCCTTTCAAGAAGTCTTTGGAATGGCTGTTGTTACTGGAGAGGCTGCACAGTCTAACATTGCACCCCAACCTGTGGGATATGCTGCAGGTTTAAGGGTAAGTTGATATGTAACAGTACCCAAGTACCACCAACACAGAGATTCATCCAGAAGAATCTCATTTTCCGTGAAGTGGAAGTCAGTTTGGGGGATAGGTAAACATTTTCTTTTGGGTTTGTTTTTTTTTTGTGTGTGTGTTTGGTTGGTTGGTTTGTTGTTGTTTTTTGGGGGGTGAGGGTTTTGTTTGTTTGGTTTGGTTTAGGATTTTTTCCCATTTGAATCATCAGACCAGTTTAGAGCTGCTTGTTGAAAGATTTTTTTGAGTTTTTTTGCAAACACATTCACAGCAAGTTAAGATTATTTATGTCAGTTTTCTTATACTATCATTGATTGCCATCGCATCTTGTGTACATTGTGATATTACTGTAGTTTGAAAGTACATCAGGCATTTTTGGATAGTCTGTGACTAGCAAATCATGTTGGGAATACTAGAAATTAAAAGAGATTCTTTGAGACTGAATTGCCTCCCTGATAATTCTGTAGATGAAAGATTGTTTGATTAACACTTGTCAGGGATCATCGCAAACAGATCTATGTTCTGTTTGAAAAGTAATTCACTGTGCAGCCTTGCAGACTGCTGTGCTGCCCCAGAGGAAGGGTTAGCAAGGGTTTGGCCAATAACTAAAAATCCTGAAAACAGCTATTTAGCATTGCATTTTTTAAATGTTAGCAAAAACTCATGAAAAATGAAGTCTGTTCCCCTGACTGTTGTGGCAGTGTTTGCAGCAGAGTAAAGCCTGTTCTCACAGTAATGTATTAGCTGATACAATTGTATATGGAGGTAAAGCAGAACATCCAGAATATGGATGTTCCTTTACTTATTTAGCTACTGTAGTGTAATGGTAGTAATATTTCTATTACAACTTCAGAGTGATAATAGTTTTCAAGTGAATGATTCCTACATTTTAGTTGGATATGTACCACAACAAATTGATTCTTTGCCTTGGTCTTCCAAAGCACTCAAAGGCTCTAAACCCAAGAAATCTTAAGTTGCAAAATTGTCAGTGTGAGTAACAGAAATATGTACTGATGCTTTCACTAATAGTGAGACTTGGCACAGTTACAGATTAGGAATTCTTTACCTGCTGCTCTGGGCTTTTTTTTGGAAAACAAAAAACTAAAAATATTTAATTAGTTTTATCATAGTGTTTGTTACTGTTTGGGATTCCATTATGGCTTTTATGAGTTTGGTTGCTTTTTTTTCCCTAACATTGAAATAAGAGTAATTTTCAAAATCTCTCATATTTTCTGTTTAACTTGAAAAGTATGTTCCAGAGTTCTTCTGGGATTAATCTGTAAACATTGTACTGTGTTGTGGTTCAAAGAGAGTGTTGTCTAACAGCTCATGTCACCATTCAGGGAGCACAGGAAAGGATAGACAGCTTGCGTCGGGCAGGAGTCATCCATGAGAAGCAGCCTGTTGTATCTGTGGAAAACTTCATTGAGGAATTGCTTCCTGACAAGTGAGAACATCAAATATATTGCTGGGGAGTCGGGAATATTCTTTGTTGACTCAGAGGAGTTGGTATCAGTATCACTCTGAGCAGAAGAAAGGAGATGGTCTGTCTTCAGTTTTGCTTTGGCAGATTTGATTTTGGTGATGATGTTCAGCAATTTGTCCAGACATCTTGAGACTTTTAATATATAAAAATCATTGTCAGGTTTTTCCAGATTCACAGTATAAAAACACAATGAAGTTATACCGAACTGAAAAAATTAAGGAGCTGTAAAAGTTGGAATTTGGCTAGTGGTTTGTGCAGTCCTGTGTGCATCCTCTCTTCTCTTTTTCTGAAATTGCATCAGAAGGGATGTTGGGAAATACTCTGGGAGGAGCAGAAGTGTTTTTCTGAATAAATCATTTAAGGAGTTGTTATAGCATTAGACATGCCAAAAAATCTTCTGAATATAGAACATGAGTGATAAATACGTATATTTTTTAATTGTTAGGGAAGGTTATTTTAATGAGAAATGTTCTTTCAAAGATTGAATGAAAATTATAGCATAATAACTATGGCCAAAGGAATGTATCTGCATGCACACCCAACCCCTCAGCTTTTTTTGTGTCCTTGATTTGTAAGTTTCATATTTTTTATATATTTCTATGTATATTATGTATTTTACATACATACACATGCACTATAATGTTATATATGAGAAAACTGATACATGCAAACTTTACTTGAAAAATACCAGAACGCTTTGATGAGTCTCATTATGACATTATTACTGCATTTGAAGTAGATTTTGTAAAATGGTCATAATTTAACTGCTAATCTGTTGGTTTTCAGTTGCGTGATACTCAATACTCAGAAATAAAGTAATACGCATGTCATTGCAGGTGGTTTGACATTGGATGTCTGATTATTGAGGATCCAGTTCATGGAATTCACCTGGAAGCATTTACCCAAGCAACACCCGTACCTTTGCAATATGTTCAGCAGGTGAGTTTTCAGTTTTCTTACCAATTAACAGTAAGATTTAAGTTTTAATTTTATTTATGATGTCAATTCTTACTGGCAGTTGCTCCACTTGAATGTTTTCATTTATGAAATGAGGATAAAAACTGTTTTTGAATCACGTTAATGTATTACCTAAAAGTTTTCAGGCATTTATGGCAAAGCATTTCTTGATCAAAGGTGTCATTCTGTGTCACTTTGGAGCACTAGTTTTACTTTCCTATTAAAAAAGAAGAAATACTGATCAAGAAGAAATCAACCAGAGAGAATTACTTCCTCAAAAAGGAAATACAACAATTCCCTATGAGCATATAGACTCCCACCTAAACAGCAAGGCTGATTTCCTCTTCTGAGTGTGCTATTCTGACAAGGATGTAAAATATCTGAAATCAAAAGGCTTCAATCTAGGAAATATCATGGTTCATCTAATTGAAAATAATGTACAGCTCTTAAATATCCCCAATAGAAGGTTTTCATGAGATGGTTTAAGTTTCTCTGGATGCAGGCTGGGAATTACTCCAGTCACTGCATGTCTCTTGACAGCAGATGAGAGTCATACATTAATTAGCTCTGGTCTGAAAATTTGTTTTAAATAAATATTTCTATGAAGAATGTAAAACCAAAACTGTTTGGGGTTTGATCCCTGGGGGTTGTTTTGAGAAAACAAATAGTAACTGTTTTTTTTTTTTTTTCAGTAGTACCCATTTCAATAAGTGAGCATTTGTGGGATTGGTTCTTATTTTCCTGAGTTCTTGCAGCCTTGAAAAGCTGATGAGTGGCAAAACGAGAAATATTGCTCTGTCTCTGTAGTTTTCCAAAATGCTTTTCAAAAACAGTGGAGAAAGACATGAAGCTACAGGAACAATGTTCAAGGGTCCCTTTCAAACCCAAAGTATTCTGCATATTCTGACAAACCTATGCTGTTGTAGTTGCAAGACAGTAGTTTTAGGAAGGGCACAGTACACTGATGCTCTTGATCTGCTGTACATGCACTGGAAACGGACTAATTCAAAATCTGTATGAAGGAGGTGGTTGCCTGTGATGAGCATCAGACCAGAGAAATGCAGTGATGCTTACCCCACTGTTTCCCTTCTGGTTCCAATTGCACAATGAGGGCTACAGATGTCATTTACCTGGACTTCTTGACACAGTCCCCCACTCAAAATTAGAGATGGATTCAGTGGATGGACTGTTCAGTGGATAAGGAATTGATTGAACAGTCACATCCAGAGGGTCATGGTCAGTGGCTCAGAGTCCTGATGGACATCAGTGACCAGTGGTGCCCTCAGGGGTCTGTATTGGTACCTATGTGATTTAACATCTTCATTAATGACATGGATGAAGGGACTGAGAGCTTCCTCAGCAGGTTTGCAGGAGACACCAAACTGAGGGTGCAGTGACACACCTGAAGGACGGGGCCATTCAGAGGGACATGAACAAGCTCCAGAAGCAGCCCCTGGGAATCTCCTGAGGTTTAACAAGGCCAAGGGCAGGTGCACCTGTGTTGGGGCACCTCCAGGATCAGTCCAGGCTGGGGATGAGCAGATGAAGCAGCCCTGGGGAGAAGGACTTGGGGGTGCTGATGGGGGAGAGGCTGGACATGGCCCAGCACAGAAACCTCCCTGTGCCCTGGGCTGATCCCACAGCGGGGGCAGCAGGGCAAGGGAGGATTCTGCCCCTCTACCCCCTCAGTTGAGACCCCACCTGCAGAGCTGCCTCCAGCCCTGGGGGCCCAGCACAGCAAGGACATGGAGCTGCTGGAGCGAGTCCAGAGGAGGCACCAAGATGATGAGAGGGATGGAGCAGCTCTGCTGTGAGGAAAGACTGGGAGAGTTGGGAGTGTTCAGCCTGGAGAAAAGAAGCTTTAGGGTGACCTAATTGTGGCCTTCCAGGACGTGAAGGGGCTACAAGAAGGATGGAGAGAGTCTATTTACAAAGGCCTGGGGTGACAGGACAGGAAGGAATGGTTTCACACTGACAGACAGAATGTTTAGCTTAGATAGTAGGAAGAAATTGTTACCTGTGAGGACGGTGAGGCCCTGGCACAGGTTGTCCAGAGAAGCTGTGGCTACCTCATCCCTGGAAGTGTTCAAGGCCAGGTTGGATGGGCTTGGAGCAACCTGGTCTGGTGTAAGGTGTCCCTGCCCATGGCAAGGGAGTTGGAACTACGTGAGCTTTAAGGTCTCTTCCAATCCAAACCATTCTACAATTCTGTGAAATGACACTATATAATCCCTTTGTGATCTCATGCAAATCTCTCAGCCCTTCTTTTCTGCCAGGCTCAGCTTTCTCCTTGCATTTGGCTACTTGCCTGCTTCAGAGGGACATTTTAACTGTTTTTAAAGCTTTTGGAGGGTATGTATTGTATAAATACATACTGTTATTGATTCCATCTATTGGCTACTTTATACGAGAATGGCAGTATGTCTTTACTCTCTTAAGCTTTGTATTTTAGTTTATACTCTTCAGATTCAACATTCTTCAGATGTTGCTTGCATCATGATACATAGAAATCCAAATAATTTGCTTGGCAAATTATGGGGCAATCTGAAATCTGATTCTGATACCCTTTGATTTGCCATATAAGTCTGTTGATATAAAATGATCACTTGTGAAAGTTGGTGAAAATAGAAGTAAAACTACTAATTTCAATCTCTCTAAGTAATCTCTTCTCACAATGTTGCACAGGCCAAGAGTCTCACTCCTCAGGACTACAATCTGAGATGGTCAGGCCTTCTGGTGACCTTGGGCGAGGTGCTGGAGAAGAGTGTCGTGAACGTGAACAGGACAGACTGGCATGTGGTGTTCACGGGCATGTCCCGCCGGCAGATGATCTACAGCGCGGCCAAGGCCCTGGCAGGGATGTACAAACAGCAGCTGCCACCCACAACCGTGTGAGAGTGGCTGGTCTGTCAGAGCAAGGAGTACTGGGCTTGGTTCTGAAGTTGATATGAAGGCTACACACTCTTTAATTCGCAGTGGATGCAACACAGATTTGTAATCTTAACTCTAAACTGCTTCTACTTTTTAAGAAGCGAAGGTGATTTCTGGTAGTGGAAGTGAGCAATTACATTTTTTGGCTATTATATGATTTCCAGTATGATTCACAAAGCAGGAAATTGAGACAAATGCATATATTTATAACTGGTACAAGTAGCATTACAATTTTTCAAGTGTAACGTGCTATGATTTGACACCTTACTAGGCATTTGCTGAGATACTTTAGTTAGTATACTTTTGAAAGGGGATATTTGTTTAGCTGTTTCTATTATATTAGTAATATAAACATGTTGACAGCATAACATGTATGTTATATATATGCATTTCAATCCAGAGAGACTACCTTCTGTATTACATGTTATCTTGGGGCACGTATTTAGGGGATACTTAAGACCTCATGAGTTTGGTGTCTGTATATAGTTCTCAGGAGTGATGCCAAGTAGTTTCTACAGCACATAACAGTGAGGTGCTGAAGAGCACAAATCCATGCCCTGTTAGCTGAAGTCTTTGCTAAATAGTTCTGAATTCTCATTTTCCATGCTGCATCTTTTTTTCTTTTTTATGTAGCAGTAATGAAATTCGTGGTCAGTTGAAACACCACAGACAAATTTCAAGTCGCTTCAGTGGGTTTTATATCGGGTACCGCATATGCCACATGAAATCATCTCAGCAGTTTCAATAACATCGTTTACTCCAATGCTTCCAAACTTCACATTTTATATGGAATTATATAGTTTATCTAGTTACAGCTGTCAGCAATTTGATTATGGAAAATGGTGATGTGTGTATCACTTGCTTTGCTAGCCTGGGTTTCTTAAACACTTCGAAGTCTTAAAAGCTTTCTTGATGTCATGAGCTCACTGTCTCTCATATAAGTTTTTGGTGTGTCTGACGTTTTTCATGGCTGTAAAGGTCCTCCATCAATGCTCATGCAATCCTAAAATCTGTATTTAGAAATATGGAAGTAATTGTGAAGAAAATATTTTGGTAACACTTTTTTAAGAAACAAAGAATAAACAAATACTTTTTGTTTGCCTTAAGCAGTTTTTCAGCTTATATTGCTCTGCCTTTACCTTTATTAGATGCTTTCAAAGAGCATTTTTATATACAATATACTTTTAAGCCAGCTCATGATTGTACCCAGTGGAAATCTATCTATGTCCAAGTATTTGACCTTAATGGGTTTACTCTGTAAAGTAGTTGAATAGATGTTTTCAGCTTTTTACCATCTGCTGGGTTGTGTTGCGGGCAATAATACAAGAGGAAGTTCAACAGGTAAGACATTGACATCCTGTTTTAAATTTATATTGAGATCAGCTTAGAAAAGCAGAGACACATTTGGACATGTGACTTTTATTACATGTACAGACAATTCCCAATTGCTTCATCACTGTAGATACAGCTGCAGAAGCCATTTCTGCTACTTTATGAGGGGGTATGTTTGTTCAAATATTAGCGTCATGAACAAAAGATCAAGAAAGCTACTACATATACTACTATTATACTACATATACTACTCTTTTTAGGTGTGTCTCACATAGATGCAGCCAAGTTTTTTGAGTTTGCATTACTTTAAAAGAGATCTCCCTGGTCCTTAAACTAAGGTTCTTCAAAATGTTGGAGATGGTTCATTAACTGCACTTGTTGCTGGCTTTTGTACACTTAAGGCAATGGTTCTTTAAGTCCCCTGTGCATTGTACAGTGGCAGGGTTTTAACTGTTATTGTGAGAAAGGAGCAGAGCAGTGATAAATTCAGGCTGAACTTTAGAAGGTATGTATAGGCTGATGAGAGATGGGTGAGCCTTCAGAAATATCAGCACAAGGGTTTTGTATATAGGAAGAATACTGGATTTTTTTTTTAAGGCTGAAAAATAATTTCAGGACTCTGTATATACATGCACGTGTATAAGTACTTTGTAGAACTGACACACCCTCTCTGCAAGATTTGATATATGAATTTTAGGCATGGTGTCACAAGTAGGGATTTTGAAGGAGACTGTGACTGGGTTATTGTTAGAGAAGAGCTGAAAATTTAAAGTGTGCAGAAACCGCTTTGCTCAAATGAAACTTTTTCTCCTAGACTTCATTTGCACATTCTAATCAGCTTTTTGGTTTAGAAAGTGTACCGTTATCCCAGTTCTTAGTCTGTGCCCTTAGAGATTGACTTTGCAAGCAGCTGTAGTGGCTTAAGGTGTTACAGCCCTGTCAGTGGAAGTTTCTGCCCCTGCAGATTTTCTTGTGGAATTAGCTCTGAATGCTAATTATGAGCTGAAGTTACCTGTGACTGCTCTCCCACTCTTGTTTTAACAGCAGCAAACCTGAGTTGAAAAGTTTCTGCTCTGGGCCTGGCCTTAGTTTTTTCATCACAACACTACTCAGAACATTGTGGCTCTGTCAGAAAAATCCTGGTTATGAAGTTCCCCACACAATTTTGTTGAAACTAGTCTGATAACTTCCACCCAGCTGCCCCTCTCAAGGTTTTCCATGCACATCTGTTGAAGAAGGAACGGGGCATGTGGGGTCTGATGAAGCAACAAATACAGTTTAGTGGAACATATTGGTCCAAAAACAGAACAGCCTCAATGGCTGCTCATGTACAGAGTACATGAGCAGAGTATTCTCCTTTAATTGAAAGCTTTTAAAATTATCTTCCAATTCCAGTCTTCTTCTTTAGACATCTCAATTTGGTGAAGATAGTGAGGAATGGCAGAAGAGGGCAAAAATAAGAATGAAGTATGAACGGATGTGAAGGCGATCAGGAGAGTACCAGAGAAGTAGGAATATCTAGTGAGCAGGTACAGGAGCTTAATTGTATTTAATGCAATGTCCTGGATGCAGGAAGTGGTAGAGGGTAGTTGAGAAATCAGGTGGGAATATGGAATAACTTGGGTCTGTCTGCTGCTGTTTATTTTGGCCAGCTTTAGAAGACCACCAGCATATACATGGATATCTTGCAGCAGAGAGGTTTAGCCCAATCGTGATTCAGATTCTTCAGGACATTTGTAAAAGCAGCTTTTCTTTCCCCGTAGTAGTATAATGTGAGGTAAACATTGCAGATGGAGGTAAGACATTATCCCTGAACAGTTGACTCTGAAACAGAACTCTGTGTGTCTAGTTTACAATTACATTTAATAATTTTGACCAAGCAAATTTAAAAAAAGGAAAAAACATTGTTCTTCATTTCCTACTGTTAACAGACACAGGAACAAGTAGTAAATGAGAACATTCTGTATCCCATCAAAAGTTGTTAATAGACTTGAAAATCAGAATAAAATAGCTTCAAACTTGGTTATTTTTCCAATGTGTATTTTAACGTCAACAATTAAATCTGTCTGTAACTTATCAAAAACTCAAATTCTGACATCCTGAATCCCTGAACCGTTTGGCTTTGACTTCATGATTCTGTTCCATCCATAGTTACACAATTCAGGAAA
This sequence comes from Lepidothrix coronata, assembly GCF_001604755.1. Lineage (NCBI taxonomy): Eukaryota > Metazoa > Chordata > Aves > Passeriformes > Pipridae > Lepidothrix > Lepidothrix coronata. Next base: position 9,211,307 of record NW_016690194.1, on the reverse strand, counting down.
AGCTAGTTGCATAAAAGCAATAGTGTATAGAATTACAGTTTCTAAAAGGAAAAAAAGGCCAATTGGTTTGATTTATCATCTCATTGTGCAGAATTCTGTCAAAGCTTTAGATACTCTAGCCAGCTGATTTTGTAAAGCAGCCAGACTATGACCTGGCAATTAAATTGTGAATACACAGTTTTGCAGAGGAATAACAGATCCAAAACCACTCAGCAGCTTCTTCTGAGCTAACACAGAGATTTGTCATGTACTGGAATCAAAGGAGATGCAGCTCTAAGGTTACAAGCAAAATTAAAATATTTAGTATTGAGCAAGTGATTTCCAACTATCTTTGCATTCTACGAGTGTGAGTGAATATGGCACTGACCTTCTCTGTAATTTAGAGAAGTACCTCATAGTAGAGGAGAAAGCAGATGGGTTGGTTTTGCAAGATTTGGTGGCTATTTTAATGCAAAATTACATGGAATTCTGTGTAAAGCCTGGAGTTTTTTGATATTAATCACAAAAACATGCTTCTTGTTAAAGGATACTCCATGACAGGAGTGAATGTAGGTTTTTTTTTTTTTAAATAAGAATTATAGTGTTGGAAATTGTTGATCACAGCTTTCAAGCATCTTTTATTCTACTTGGTCAGATCGGCATGTATTTGAAAATGCTGAAACTAAAAAATAGCTAATGTAGTAGCTTCGTTGTGAATAATGCAGTGAACCACTCAGTCAAATTCCTCCCTCAGTTTAGTCTCGAATGCCATTAAAAGTTCCCCGAGTTTTAAAAGCTTCACTAGATTTAGTTTGAGTATCTGTATGTTCATGCTTGTGCAGTTCAGTTCGTTCTGCTCAGAATTTTATAGGACAATTTCCCTGTAAAACACAGTTCTCCTCTAACAGGATACTATAGGGAACTGCTTTCTTCTCAGCTCAGAAACAGAAAAAAAAGTATAGCTGTTGCCTTGCTTGCACGCTAAAATTGAATCTGTTATGTCTTCTGGTGAGAAAATTAGTAGATAAGAGATAATAGGCTTAATTAAACTTACTTGAATTGGTGTATTTAGCAAACTTGGGATAGGTTGTGAAACCAACAGTATTTAACCACAGTGAGCATCCTAATTTATTTTTTCCTCAGGTATCAAACAGAGAGCTGTTCTGTCTGCTTTTAGAATAAAGGACACATGAATGCATATTACTGAGGGATCATTTTCATGATCTAATTCTTACAGTTGCAGGAGCAGCTGTTCCAAGTAAGTGGTGAATATTCTGCAACTTCTTGGAAAAGTGCAGGAAGTTGCATTTTGTATAAGGAATAGTATTTTGATCAGTAGTGGGATTCTGAAATAGCTGTGGCATCAAACAAAACCCAGCAGATTTAGAAAGAATTCCCAAACAGAGCAGTTATCCTAAAATCAGTGCTGGTCTTGGGACGTTGTTCTGGGATAAGTGACTACAGTTATGCACATGCAAGGCAGATTCTAGGGGTTTTGTTAAAATGTACTAAAACTAAAAATCAACAAACTTGTGTCTGCAGGGGAAAGAACAGGAGAATTTTTCTTTTTAACATAATAGGAATTACTGTAATCAGTAATCACACTGTTACATAGTTCTTTTTGTCTGTGGTTCTGAGAATATTTGCAAAAAAGCACATCCCAATACTTAGAAGGTCGTAAGCATTATAATGAAAACATTTTAAGTTCTCTCTGTCCTGTGTAGATGCAGACTTTTGTATCTGAAGAGCTTATTTTCTTGGACATTGCAAGTCAGTAATACCAGACACGCAAACCCCTGAATTGATAAATATAATAAATTAAAATTATTACTAGGGATAAGGTACTTTGATTTTCTCTTTTTTGGAGAGCTACAAATCCCATGAATCTCTGAGGGGAGGTTCTCTTATCATCAGTGACAGCCAAAGTATTAAGTGAGCGCCTCTGAACCACTGTAAACTTGGGTGTGAGCTCCCAATTTCTTGTTGTTTTCTGAGTTCTTAAATGCAAGCAAGACAGCAAAAGCTGATTCTGCAGTTGCCAGGCTGACTATAAGTGGATTTTGGAGCTTGTTTCTCATTGCCATTCGCTCTGTAATAATCTGTCCATGCTGGGAGCAGCACCATAGGAAGGTATAGAAGACTTAGGAAACGAAGTGAGAAGACTTAGAAAATGAAGTGTGTAGCACAAAACTGAAGAGGGAAAGAGTGCTGCCTTTTCTTAGATTTTTTTCCAGTGGTTACGTTTCTCCTGATGTGAATGGGAAAGTTTTATCATTCTGCCCACAAAAGAACTTTGTAACATTTTTGAATGATTTGTTTAATTTGTTCTGCTAATCTGTTTCCTCTTGCTGCAGGTTGTTTATATTACCTGTACACAATTTGCTCTCTATTTTCTTGATGCAGAAGCCCACCTCTCCCATTTTTGTTGAATTAAACGTGACTGGTTTTAGTCAAACTCTCAGTTCTTTGCCAGTTTAAATCGGTTGTTTTATTAACACAAGTGGAAACTTAGCAATTCATGCAGGCTGATAAGGTAGCTCCATGTTTTCATAATTTTGATTTGATTTCTTTTAGAGACAGCAGGTCATAAGAGCTGTTTTCTGAGTTCTGCAGAACTGGATAATACCAAACCATTGGTCTCACACACTTAATTAAACAGGAAAAAAGGTTTCTTTGCAGTTTGTTTTGACTTTTGAGTTATGGCAAAACGAACAAACTGTGTTTGAATCCACATATTGGAAAAAGGTTTAATAGAACCCACAAAAACCTAAGCTTGCAAATTTCTCATAGTTTTGAGAATTGAGAGTTCATATACTGCCCACTATTTTGGAGCCTTAGAAATTAATCTGGCTGCTCATTGGCTGTGATCAAATCCACCCTTCTACTTGGACCTCATCTGGCATTAAAAAGAAGAGCTGAATAAACACTGCTTTGTGAGAGCAGATCTCTCCAGGCAGTGTTGACACATTTTCCAGATGAGCTTGAGGAGAACATTCTGCCTCTGCTACATCCTCCCAACTGATGAGTTACTTAAATACCTTTAAATTTTGTTTTTTTAAGAAAGATGTATTGTTGCTGAGGTGGTTTTCTTAAGTCATTGGAAGTATCTGCTCTGAAAATTGCTCCTTGTAGGGGGCAGTTCTAGCAAATTCCTGGTAACCTGGTGTGAACAAAACAGTTACAGTAATATAGTTTCAGTGCATATCTTTTTATTTACTTAGGTCTGTATATTGAGAGGGAAAAATTTCTTGGTAAAGAATATAACTGTGTCTTCTACACATCCTCAGTGCAGTGGGTGCTGTAGGAAAACAGTTCAGAGGCAGAAAACATGTCGCCTGTAAGCAGTCACAAACACCAAATAGCTTTGCACACTCTACCAAGGTATTTCCTTAAAAGTGACTTGCAAAGGTCTTGCAAAAGTATCAGAACAGGGAGAAGTTGTATCTGTCCATGTGTTTATTCATAACTATTTATTCAAGGTCATCCCATTTTTCTGAGTGCTTTAACACATTAAAGAACTTATATCTCTTTCTCTGGCAAAGAAATATTATAAATGAGAATCACAAAATCACAGAATCATTTAGGCTGGAAAACACATCCAAGATCATCGAGTCCAACCTGTGACCAATCACCACCTTGTCTAAACCACAGCATTAAATGCCAAGTCCAGTCATTTCTTGAGCCTCTCCAGGGATGTTGGGTCCACGCCCTCAATTGAAAGAAACCAAATTGTTTGGCATTCCTCTGATGGGATGTGGGGCTGTTTGCTGAGCAAGTTAGATCAGAGTATGCATTGCAACAGCAATTCCTTCCAGTTTGACCGTGCCAGTGTTTAGGTGATGGCAAGTCCCCATGGACCAGATGCTGGTATTCAGTCTCTCCCCTCTGTTCATGCATTTTCACAAGCAGCCTTAGTGCTGTAGTTCTGTATGAATTTTCTGGATTGCACATGCCATGTACTGGGCTGAAAGCGTTTGGTATTTTACATTTTGAATATGTAATCCCTGACTGTGTGTTTTCTTCTGTGTACTTCTCTAAAAAGGGACATGAGCTACTCTGGAAACTGTCCTGTAATTATCCACTCAAGGGATACCAAAGCCAAAAAAAGAAAGGGAAAACACAGGAGGTGCCAGACTACCCTGTGAATGTTTGCGGGTGGTGCAGCTCTGTGTTTCTGGTGTGCCTTCCATAAATCTGCCATGATCTGCTACAGCCAAAGCCAAGGACAGGTTTACAGCAGTTCATTTGGGTGGATGTTGGTGCTATTTCACAAGCACAGCTGATGAAAAATTCAAAATAAAACACAAGGTATGTGATACGTGTAGATACTATCTGAACACATAGTCTTTGTGACTTATGACTTCCTCACACTGGTTATGCTGTCTCAAAATGAAACACTACTGGTTTTGTTGTTTTTCTGGGTTGGTCATGTCAGTATTCTTTTAACCACAGTGCTTCTGTGGTTCTCTCTTATATGTACAGTTTCAAACTCATGTTATCTGCAAACCTCTTTAACAAGCAGCAGAGCACAAGAAAAAAATAATTTTTGTGCTTCTGACAGATTTGTTCAGCAGTACCTTTAACCCGTAATATTTACACCATCCTAGTCTTTATTTCTGTTAATTTCTCTTCAACTTAGTGTGATTCACTGAAGCTTCCTTACCTCACCTTCATTTCTTTTAATTCTCTTCTAGTTTTATTGGCTTTCTTTAATTTTAGGCAAGTCCTGCTGCTATGGTAGGTCTGTCATCCTCTCCATGGATGCTGTTAAGGAGTCTTGATTCTTCCAGCCTTTGACAATGCTTCTCTCTACGTTATTCTTCAAAGAACAACTCAACACTTCAAAACTGCCAAATGAGCAACAACATAGACTCTGAGGATTTAGCGGATTCATGTAGATCTGTAGATGGGTTTTGAGCCATATTCTTTATTTCAGTTTATTTCATAAACTTAAGCAGAAAAATGAATTTTGGTGTTTTCTGAATGATTCTTGTATCATTCTTGGAAAATAAGGGTGCGAGAAAGGATCAAATTTTGGTTTATACAGAAGTATAAATGTAAAAGAAAACCACAAAATGCCATTACTCACAAAGATGCAGATACAGCTCTATCTCTACATCTGCTAGAAAATGGGAGACCTTAGCATGAGAAGCATCATTCCTGTGTTACTCTGTTAAGAGGGTGATGCTGACCAGTGTCAGAAATAGGATGCATAGGTAGAGAAATAACTTGACCCAGCATGGCTATTGTGACCTTACATTACAAGAGAACCACTGGCAAAATGCTCTAAAACTCTCTGGAGAGGTTGTGTAAGAAATTGGGTTTTCTAGTGTTTCTCCATAATTTTCCTAAAAACTAGAAATAAAATATTCATCCACAATGGAATTAGTGGATGAATAAGAACTATGTCCTAGTATATCCTAGTTCTTATTCATGACTGACAAGGAAGATGATAGTTACTTGTTTTCTTCAACTCTACTGCACTCTCCACAGCATTATCTGTACCTGCAAGACCACATACTGTGGCTTACTGTTATTTCTTTCTCTCGTTTCTTCTGAAATCAAATACCTCTTGGCTTCCTCCTGCTCTTTTCTCATGTTCACCCTTTTGTCTGCTGCTATCAAGTTAACCACATCTGAAATATTTGGGTTTTACCACTGGATACCAAATAGCCTCACTCTTTCCATTTGTTCCTTTTCTTGTTTGCCTGACAAGGTAGCAAGAAAGCAACTAATTAAAAGAAGTCTGTGCCCCAGAACCTGTTCCCTAGGTGGTGTCTGATTCCCCTTAAATCTGAGATTCCTGCAGGGTTGCACCGTGAGTGAAGATTCAGTGGTGGACTGGAGAGTAGCCTTGTTACTGGAGGATCAAGTAAAGAAGTGGTTCCTTATTTAGATTTTGGAGAATGAACTCTAGGAGGCAATTCTGCTCCACTTATTTTATTGTGGGGGAGAACAATTTTAACCCATCTGCTGAACACCAAATCAAGATCTCAATTTTTAGCAGTGCCAGTTTTCTAAAGCAGTCTAAATTGCAATTATTACTTGTCTTACATTGTCAGTTACCAGCTTGCTAAGCAAAGGAAAATACTGTCCAGCCCTCTAAATCACTAAAATGAAATGCCTATGGAAATATATCCATCAGTCAGGACTGCTAAAAGAAAAGGTACTGGCAAGCATTCAGAAGGTACCAGAATAAATCATCGTATAAAATAAAATTAGGATGTGCAGGGCTGATATTAAGCACAGGCAAGCAGATTGAGTTCAGTAACTTCACAAGAAATTTTGTGGTGGAAGAAAAAACTGTGAAACGGATGGAGAGCATGAAAAAGAGTTGTGGCCCTTGTCTTCTAGACTTAAACTAGGCATAGAATCATCAAATTCTTAAGGTTGTAAAAGACCTCAAAGACCATCAAGTCCCACCACTCACTCTGGAACCCACACGGGTTGAAATCCGGGCTCAGGAAAGTTGAAATGTCTGGTGACCACAAAAAGAGCAGCATATCCCCCAAATTCTATCTCAAGGTTAAACATTTTTGTGTGTGTTTATGTATGTGTGCATGTGATTATGTGTGTGTGTGTATATATATGAGTGTATATTTATATATGAATGAAAGATAAAACAGATTTCTTCTTGAAGAAGGAATCTGTAGCCTTGTCCTTGACGAAAGACACTGAAAAGTATAATACCAAGTAAAAGAGGATGATGTTTTCACACCATTTTAGAAGATTAGAGCAAACAGGACTCCTATCTGTGTATTTTAACCTAGGGGGAAGACGTGGCAGCCAGCAGAACAGAACTCAGGCATTAAGGATGATCTTAATAGCCAAGAAGATCTTAACTGCCAAGCACCTTAGCAGTGTGATTTTTTTTTCCTCCTCCAAAGTTGGTTTCATTATTGCAAATACAAGATTTTAAGGGAATACTGTTTTGTCCCTAGACAAAGCTCCTCCTCAGTGCTCTGGGGTTTCATGGCTCGGCTTCGCGAGCGAAGATTTGGGAAGGCTCTATCCACATTTGCTACAGGCACGCTAGTGGCTTATGAGGCCAATACGTGACAGACATATCCGATTGCAAAAGGCACAGCAGAAAGACTCCTTAGATGGTGTATTCTGCAATACACGGTTCTTTCTGCGTTGCCTTTTTTCCTCGAGAGTGATCCTGCGTGTGTTCTCAAAGGAGACAGCTGCGTTACAGATGGTGTGTCTCCAGGCCTCCCAATTTGAGGCCAGAGTAGACCAGTTATGGTGATCAATATGGCCAAGGCTGAGATGTTGTTTCAAGGAGTCCTTGTATCTTTTCTTCGGGGCTCCTCTCAAGCAGCTGCCAGTGGCAAGTTCACCATAGAGCAGGATCTTAGGGAGGCGGTGGTCCTTCATCCTTGAGACGTGCCCTGCCCATCGCAGCTGCGTTCTCAGTAACATGACCTCAATACTTGTGACAGCTGCTTGTTCTAGAACAGATGTATTGGTCACATAATCTGACCATTTTAAGGGAATACTGTTTTGTCCCTAGACAAAGCTCCTCCTCAGTGCTCTGGGGTATCCAGATGGAAACAGTTCGTGTCTCCACATGATGGCGCTGATGTCCGGGGACTGCAGGGTCCAGCCCTGGGAGGAACAAATGGCTTTCATTAACCAGGAGTAGGGAATCCAAGTGACACATGAATGATATGGCTTAAAAAACTGAGCTCTCCTTGTCAGTCATGACTCTGAACAGAAGAGCTCAGTCATGGTAGTGAAAAAGTACATTTAGATCCTTTCAGTGCTAGAAGTGCAGTTAACTTCTGCCTAAAATTTTTATGTATTTCAAAAATTGTTTCCCACTGGAAATGTTGCCCTTGAAACACTACCTCAGAGATAACTCAAGTGTCAGTTCTGTTTCCTGTAGTTTGAAACCAAGATCAACTACTTGGAAAAAGTACTCTTGCAGTTTGATGGGAATGTAGTAAAGCTCTATTGAATATTTGTCTTAAATTGATAGGAAATGTTCAGAAAGTTTTGGACAAAAACCTATGAAAATACTGAAAGAATTTGGGCAGGTATTTTTATTTAGGCTATGAGAGTCTCATAAGTAAGACTAGCTTTTTAGTCAGTTTTGCTTTATAGCAAAAAAGTTATTAAAAAACCTGATTAAAAAATCAAAAGGATCATTCCCCCGAGATGACACATCGTCCTATCTGCAGGAAGTATCACAATCTCCTATCCTTCCTTCTGTGAGGGAATCTTTCTCTAAATGTTTCTTTAATTTAAACATTCTGTTCTTTTCAAGGCCTCAGAAATGTTTTTCTTCTTTTTTTTTCTTTGATTTTTTTATTCTTGGAGGGATGTTTTAGCACGTGGTCCAAAGAAATGAAAACTCACTGGATCAATAGTGGTAGAGAGGTATTTTTTAAATTGAAGGAATTAATTAAAACAAGCTATTTTTAATAGTCCTCTGTATTTCAGATTTAACCTGCTCCTTGGAGATCCTTAGGCAGTTTAAATGCATATAAAATCAGGGAAGTATAATTAATCTCTGAGTATTTATCTGAGTGTTTATCCCATTGTTTCAGGCTTCTGCAGAAAATACTGGAAGTAATTCTTTTTTATTGGAAGGTCTTAAATAGAAGCTGTGGCAGATAAAATTCATGTCCATAATTTCCACTAGCCATATTTATCAGTATCTCTTCTTTCTCTTCCAGCTGGGACTCCAAACTGCTATGACAATGTCACCTCACTGTGTTGATAGTGCTCCTCCTGTAAGTTAAATAATTTGCAAAATTTTTCTCTCTTATACAACAGACATCTTTTCTTAGGTTTTCAACTAGATGGAAAAGAAAATATCAGTTTTCAGTATTTTTTAAGAAATATGTATGGAAAAAGCCAAGTCTGTTAAGTATCTCAGTGTGGTGGCTCTTTGCAAAGACATTCAGATAGTGTGCATTCAGCTGATTCATTTCAGCTAAATGTTCATTTCATGTACAACTACATCTACTAGATGTAGCTGGTGATGTTATTGAGATCTCAGTCATCAGCCTAGGATAATAATTTCTCTAAAAATCAAGAAGTAAATGTCAGGTTATTTTCTGTTCCTAGTAGCCCCGTGCCTATTCCTGTTCAGGAGTGCACACTTGAGTACAAAACTTCCATTTCCTCCAGTGTGGACCAGAACTCTTGGGAAACAACACAAAGACAAGTTTTTCAAGCCCACATCTGTGGCATTTACTCCCATCCTGTCACTGCTGTCGAAATACAAGTTTGTGGTTAACAAACAGCCACAATGGAGTCATTGAACAAGAGGAAGCACCTGGATCCAAGCACAGCCGGTGAGGAAACGTGGTTCATGTCCATTCCAGGCAAATGCTGAGAGGCTGCCTGACCTCAAAGAGTTTGTGAGGAAACCCTATTTATTCCCAACACCATCCTTAGGGGAAAAATGTCAGTGGTCACACACTGGGGAATGGATCTCCCCAGAAGGGGCATCCTTGCCCACCAATTCAGCATGTTCACATTGCAGGATTTTTTAATAAAATTCGAATGCAGTATTCTGTACCTCACCTTGAATTTAATGTTGTATTATTTTTAACATATTAAAAAATAAAACAATCTGAATTTCAGCCCATTTCATAGGGAAAAAACTGGAAAAATCAGGCTAATTAGTTTGTTATGCAGAGGCAGCTAGGATAGACTGTGAGAACTAGGGAGGACAGCTCCTAATGCTAAAGTTCTGACTACATTTTATAAAGTTAGAACTGTGTTTATTTCCAGTCTTCTTGTGTTTTCACAGAGCTGCATGGAATTTCTGAGGAAGTAGCAAATAATAAAGAATCAGTGTAGCATCTGATAAGAGTTATTGCACAGCTTTTTCTCATTGCTTTTTTAACATTTCTACCCACAGATATGAGTAGAGGGTTTAACTGGTTAATTTTATTATCCAGGTAAATATCTGAACTATCTTTTGATGCTGAGCCCACCCATAACCAAAAAGGACTTATGGGACGCAGTTTCCTCTGTGGTCTATAGAGGTGGATAGCTGTATAAAGTGACATGAAGAACCTAATTTAAGCGCTTTAAGTCAGTATCTGGAGTACTTGTGCCCATCTGCTGATCAGATGCATACTGCCAGGTCTTTTCATTCACTTTTTAGCCAGTTCTCAGCTTCAAACAGAAGTTTTCCATTGTTTCTGAGTGCATAGCAGGGGTCTCTATTCTAAAAATTAAATAATGTTGCAGTTACTTGTGTCCTCAAGTTTTCTCAGTTCTTATGAGACAAGTTGTTCTCTCTTCAGAAATATCTTTGTGCTCTGCTTCTCCTGTTAGTTTTATTTTATAAGTGTATTTCAGACTTTTGTGTTCTTACTGTCTCTCTTCTATGTACAGACTGGAGAAGAAAGTATTAGCGTGCTCAGTTATTCCTAGGGCTAATATCCAGTTTTATTCTTTACCAAACATTATAAGAGCAAAAGGTCACTGTACTTACACTGTACTTAGGCTTGTCTTTAGTAACCTGAAAACATAAAATAACTTTAGATTTTTTCTTAATCCTTCTTCCAGATCTATCAGCTAAATTAAAGCAACCTAAGAATTCGGGTAGAGTCCATTCTCTGAGAAGATAAAGCTTTACCCCCAGCCATATCTTAGGGATCCAAACACAGAGCAACCTATTGACCTTCCTTCTGTTGTCCTACTTTTTGCTGTTTTCCTCCAAGAAGAAAATTACTTCCCTTGGAGATAACTTTAATCTTCATTGTCAGTTATGCACAATGCACTTGTGCTTGGCATATTCTTCCATAGCACTGGGACTTTAACAATGTGATTTGTCAGAAGGCCATTTTGTTTTGGGGTCTCTCCTGAGCCTTTGCCTGCTCAGTTCTCTTTACTTGAGCCCTGATTTTCAAAAAACTATGAAATTTAATTTAAAGATGGTACATTTCCAAAATCATATTTGATGAGTCCAAAAGTAATTTTCTTTTTTATTGTTATTTTGGTCATAAGGACAATGGGAGAACAGAGAACCTATCCACAGATGTCTGGTGGGTATCTTGGCAGGAAAAGCACAACCTTTTTCATCTCAGCATTACAACTGCACTGGAAAGTCAGTCAGTTAGTCACAGATTCAGTGATTTGTGATGAGCTGCACACAGTTCTTGTTTAAACATTTCTGTGAAGCTTGTATGTGTACTGTGAGGGACATCTGATGTGGAGTTCAAAGTGTTTCCAAACAAACTTGTGTCAGAAGAAGACAGTTCTATAACACAGTGTCTTTTTCTCAGTGGGTAAGGGCTGAAATGACAGTGATTTGTGGTACTGCTCTTCTGAAAACCAGCTGAGCCCCTGGACTGCCAAATTAGAATAATGTGGGTAGCATTTTCAATATTCATTGCTGCAACCTGCAGTTAGAAATCACCCCAGTACCTTTCCTGTGCCTGCTTTTAACAAGGCTGAAAGTCAAGATCCTCGAAGCTGGTTTGCGAACTACTCTACTGACATTAATCGGAACAAATTAAGAGTATTGAAAACATTTCAAAACAAGGCTGTGTGTTTTCCTTCTGTGTGAGTCAGAACCCCACTTGACAGCCTCTGGCTACTCAAAAACTTGCCTGCTTTTCTTTCTCAGTGAGTTAAGACAGTGCTGCCAACTCCAGCAATTCAATTATGGCTATTTGATGTTTTAGTTAAAACCCAGTTCCTAATGACATGTGACCATATGAGAACTTCAGCTTCCACTTAGAGAAAAATGAAGATTCAAGCCATCAAAATGCAGAATTTAAGGGCAAGTGAGACCTAAATGCACAAAATGAGTTCACAAAATGAAAGAGGAGGAGGACAAGGAGAAACATCCTTTGCTGAATGTCAAACATCTGCCACAGCAACTTTGCTGTAAGTGGTTTTGCCTTGGGAAAATCTCATGTTGGCTTCAAATAATGTACTGAAAAGACATAAATTTCAAGTTTTGTTTGTAATGACAGGAGTAGGCTGTGAATGGGACAATGAGATTTGCATCCCTATTTTTACGTTTTGAAGGAGATGTCATTTTGGTATTTTTAGTCAATTAATAAACTTTTTTGAGAATTTTCAGATAAATGCCTTTCACTGGAAAATGCCATATCTCCAGGATCAAAATTCTCTGCAGGAAACAAAATTTACATTTACTTTTTACACATTTTAGAGTCTCTTGTCTTTCCCTTATTGCTGAAGTGGCCTTTTATCTGTGACATTTTGGTAACAGAAAAGTGAAATAGTTCAAGTCTACCAAGAAACCTGCACGGCAGATTCTTCTGAACTGGAAACAATCAAAGAGAATGTAATAATAGCTCCCTTAATTGTGATGAAGAATTATGTGAAACCTGAAAATATTGATTTCAGCCAAAATATTGATGTGGGCATTTAGAATTCACTGAAATGAAAGACAGTGAGGCAAGCAACATAGCAGGATAAACAACAGAAATAGATGATTTTGCAGTTGTTTCTAATATCTACGGTAATTGCAGCTGTGGCAAGCCAAGGCTGTATTTTGCTGCCTCTTAATGTGCTTTGAGTGTAGGAGAAGAGGCTGTGATATATGACTAGGCACTGCTAGGCTGTGAGTTTTACTACTCACCCCTCAAAAGGAAGTATTTCAAATAATTCCTGTTAGTAGGAAAGAAACAAACTGTTAAATAAACTGGCTGGCTAGCATTGACAGCAGTATTGAGATCCATGCTGTTAGCTATACAGCATATAGCCCAGTGAAGTTTTTATTTTAAATAAAAAACCCAGGGTCCCTGTTTGAAGTCAGACGAGGATTTTGTTTAATATCTCATTTTATTTGCTGGCAATAAAGGAATAAATTAAAATTAATGAATCAATATGAGCATTTTTTCTAGTTTGATGTCCCATCAAACCAGAGCAAAGTTACCTTGAGGGGCATCATGGGAGAGATACCATATGTCGTACCATTGCCAACCCTGAGATAAAAAAAATTAAGTCTCCAGTTCTGTTAAACCAGTTGTCTCAATATTATTTTATATCTCAGTTTTACATGCAACTCATGTGAAATGTGGTTTCATAATCTGGAAGGCCTTGAGGGCTACAGAGGGCTAATGGCATCAGAAAGTTTTCCTGATAAATGCTTGTGTTCATGAAGGCAATGATACTCTCTTTGGGCAACACTTTCAATATTCATTGCTGCAACCTGCAGTTAGAAATCACCCCTGTGTACCTTTCCTGTGCCTGCTTTTAACAAGACTGAAAGTCAAGATACTTGAAGCTGGTTTGGAAACTACTCTATTGACATTAATCAGAACAAATTAAGAGTATTGAAAACATTTTGAAAATATTGGGGATAATTTTTTGCAGCTTTTTGATGTGTAACGAGATGTCCCAGCAAAAGGCTTATTGTTCCTCTTCTTTTTGCTCTGTTTTTAGTTTTTGACATATCAGATGTTTCAAATAATCACAGAATAACTCAGGTTGGAAGGGACTTTAGAAGCCCTTTTGTGGGAAAATCAGCATCAATGAGATTATCCAGCACCTTGTCCAATCTCATCTTGAAAACCTCCAGCAATGGGGGCTCCACCACATCCCTAGGGAGATTGTTGCAGTGTTTGATTGTTCTCACTGCAAAAAAAATTCTGTCTTATTTCAAATGAAATGGTTTCCATTTCTTACTGAAATAATTTAAGAAGCATAAAGAACATGAGGAAGACTTTTAGATATTCCTTTTTTTTCCCCCTTTAAATGGATAAATAACCTTCTGGAGCTTTAGCAAGTATGTGATAGATAAACCACCTCCCAGAACTCCAGCACTGGAGTTTTCCCCTTGTTTTGCCTTGTGATCTTACAGTCCGACCATAAGAAATGTGACTGCTGGAGATGATAGGGCATGTACAAACAGTGTAGGGAAGTGTGGGTATGGATTATTATTTGCCATAGTAATTCTGCTTCTTCACCAGATGCACCTTCAGTTTATGGCATGATTACAGCCCAAATACCTTCAGATATATATTTGTGTCTTCAAGTATGCACTCTTAGCTGATGTTTTCTTGTGGCTTCTTCACCAGTGTTTTGATTTGCAGAAGAATTCTCTTCCTCCCTTTCAGTCATTAGACCCTTCTCTTGTTCTCATGTGCACTTAACTGAAACCACAGTTTTGCAATTCCCTGCCCTCCAGGTGTTTTCTGTCTTCAGCCTTCTTTCCTACAGCTTCTCCCTATCTCCTCCCACAGCTGCTTTCACCCCTCTCCATGCCTGCAGCCTCATTGCCACTGCTGAAATCACCCCTTTCAACCCAGATCTGCTGCAATCCTGCTGCAGATCTGGTACCCACAGCTCTGGCACACCAAGGGATCCTCCCATCTGGTTTAATCTCTTCCTTTGTTTCTAAGAAGAGGTGACTGCACAGTCATTTTTCTCCCCACTTTTGCATGAAGGGCTTAGGATGAAGTTTCAAGCTGCAGCCTAAGCCAATTTAATAAGCTGGTGCTGAAAGAGGTAGTCCTGCTCCTCTGTCTTCTCTCTGTGCCCATCTCTCGTGATGCTAACTGATTGGGTGATAACTTATTTGGTTTTTTTTTAACTTTTATTCCTCAGATGGATTTTCCATACCTAATTTATGCTGTAGTTGCACAAGAGCTGTGCCTGATGCAGAGGGAATGATGACAGCCTTTGGGGCTGGAAGGTGGGGTGGGGGTGAGTTTGCCCCATTTTGTCACCTACTGTCTTTCTTGCAGTGTGAAAAGTATGTCTCAAAGTAGGGAGATAGATGGCTGGCTGCAGATTTTTCTGGAAGAAAAACTCATCAGTTCCTTGTGGCTGCAGTGGAAGTACCAATATATGGACAACCTGGACGAGATTATAGGAGGGAGTGGAAAGGGAGGGGAATTTCTTTTCACTGCTGCTTGTTCAAAAGCAGTCTACAGTAACTTAAATGCTGTTTATGGCTTTGGTGGTTTTTCATTAAGGCTTCAAAGCAAAGGCAAATGCAGAAAAAAAATGTGTAATTTGAGTTGATTGCTGATTTTTTAACTATCAGCGTAAACAAAGTTAAGGTTGTATAAAACAATTCCTTTTCAAAATAGGAATGTAGATGGGTTTTGTTAATATATTAGCAGTTATAATATGATTCAAGTTAGTAGTTATATATTTTTAGTGTATTTCTATTAGTAAATGAAAACATTGCTCACGTTGGAAAATGTAGTAGTATGTACTGAACCTTTCCTGCTTTTCAAATATCTTTTCCAGTGGACCTTTTAGAGCTTAGCATACGTTTCCCTTGCTTGTCACTGTTCAAGAGCATGCTCCCTTTAGCACAGAATCCTTCAGATTAATTTTAATTAATGTGTTAAGGGCATTTAAAAGAAAACCTTACATTCCTTACTACCTTCTAAAATAGAATTAAGTCAGTTGCCCCAGTCTGGGGAAATGTGAGCTTATCTTGAATATAAATTACCTGCAGTGGTAAATAGCTCTGTTGGTGTGTGTTTCTTTATGTGGGTTCACATGATTTAGCTTTAATTAAGGAGACTAATTTTACTTTTGGAGGATTATAAATTCCACAAGACAGGATAGTAAGAAGTGGCATTAAGGTACGCTAATTATTATTCGATTTGGCAAAGAGAATTGCATAACTAAAATTTTGTCACATTAAATCTTTATGCTCACATCTGAAATGTTTGCAGCCTTTGTGCAAGTAGTATTCTTTACATTAACTGTTTTTATGAACATTTTCTTAAATTACGTGATATATTCTGTTGTTTTCCACTCTAAATACAAAACATTTGTGTGTGACATTAGATCAATGACAACAGTTAACTATGGGGAAAAAAAAATCTAATTTTAGCTGTCTCAGTGTGAGCTGTTGCATTGCTGGATGTGTAAAATATTCAAAGTCACCTTTGGCATTTCTGGGTCAGCCAGCAGGAATGATTTTCATTCCTTTAAGACCCTAATTTAACCAAAACAGTGGATAAGAATCACTTGGGCGTTACCACCTTCTTCCTCTGGAATTCTGTAGCACATTGTATAGAAATTTTAACTATATGGGTTTATTTAAGGGATCTACCTCTTGCTTTCATGACACACTCTCAGAGGATGACATCATTGTGAAAAGGGGCAGCTTTTGTAAAGAAAGAAGAAGTCCTGAAAGGGAAAAACATACTCATCATTCCAAATTGCTCTAAAGGTCAGCAATTGTATGGCCGGAACACTCAACATTTCTGCCGAGACAATCCTATCTCACTCCTCAGCAGTAGCTCTCAGGTCTGCAAAGTTACTGATAATCAGGTCAAAATCAAACAGCAAGAAAGCCAGCAGCCTGCTCATTAAGCTTTCACATGTCTCTTCATACTCGTTATTCCAAAGCTCTTTATGTTATTCTGAGATGACTTTTAAGCCAAGCTAACTAATGTGGGAATGTGAATGTTAGGTAGTGTTTATAATGTCTTACTAAAATCTGTTCAGTGATGTTATTCTGGGGTTATTTTAATGAGACTTAGACATAAAATATGTCTTGGCTGACCTTACTGAACTCTATCATACCAAATCACAATTCCTATATAAAGCAGTGATGTCTTTTGGAAGGCATCCTAATTCAATCTCTTAATCTTTAGCATTGCATTAATAAAATTCCACATTGCTTGTTTGATTACCAGTAAGACTGTGGACTAAAGACAAAACTATCTGTACATTTTTATTCTGCTGTGTCCATGCAAAGTATAAGTTTAAATCAGTGCTTTTCTGGAGCTGCCAGTCACAAGATATGTAGACACCACCCAAATTTTATGCAGCTGCCTGCATAAATCAGCTATAGGAAGAGAAGTAGAAGTTTTTACAAACGTTTATGTTTTGGCAGCAGAACTGCAGTCATGTTATGTTAGGTGTCACATCTAGGCTGCATTAAAACAAAATTGGAAAGTAGAGAGGAATGAATGCCACCCCTGGTTTAAGATGATGGCATAAGGCAACTCGTAGACATCCCACTGCACTCTGCTGTCTGTGGCTGGTCCCCATTCCTGCCAGCCTTCAATGTCAGGAAGAGGTGAGTGACTCAATTTCCAAGCAGTTCAAAGCAGGATAGAGTTTGTCATCTTCTGTGGCAAAGCCATAATGGAGAAGCTTGGGAGGAATCTGAAATGGGCTTGATGCAGCATGGTTACATAAAAGTAAAACACAAAAATAGGAAATGTGAAAGCTCAGTTTAAAGCTATCTATATCATACTGATGCTTTAGACACCCCCAGAAGTACCTTCCTTCTCCAAGAAGCTAAAACAGGCCTGCCTGCCCCAACATTTGCTGTTTCCTCCTTGTTCTTAGCCAGGTTTTAGAAGTCTCTGTAGGTTAGGACCATATAAACATACGTCAGCATTGACCATCAGAATATGAATGATGTTTACACTGAGAGTAAAATGAAATCTCTCACAGCTTTCTCTGGCCAAGCTGGGATTCCAGGCTCTCCAATTTATGCACTGGATGGGGCAAAAATTACAGCAATAGATGCAAACATGAGATACCTGCTTGTGTTAGAACAGGAGAAGCTACATAGTTTCCAAAGTAAATCTCCATTATAATATGACTTTTCCCTCAGACTTCTGAACATTTTATCCTCCCCAATATTTCATCCTTCCCACTTTGCCCTGACAATGGTAGGTATTTGCTGTCTAGTTTGAGGTGCCCTTTAGAAATGCTCCATTTTTTTATTGTTTTCAGTTTTACTTGGTTTCCCCCCCCCCCCCAAAAAAAAAGAGTTTTAATTTGGCAAACTGAATGTATGTGGGAGAGCTGAAGCAACTGCCATGGAAAATGCTAGCTGATATTTGGATCACAGGGATGTAATTCCGGTATAGAATGTGATGAATACACAAGGCAGTGAAACAGGTTGAGTCATGTCAAGGTCTTCTTCAGAGGTTACCATAGGGAATATGTGTGATCCAGATAGTTCTACAAATAAGAAGCTGGGAGTCATATTGCTTGGCTACTACCCTCAGATAGTGTCTAAACTACATTGTTATTTTGAATGGCTTATGTTAAGGTAGATATTCATGCACCTTCACACACTTGCGAAGGAAAACTTCCCCACATATTCACAAAACAAGAGATACAATGGAGCTACTCTGAAAACACAGTGCATTTGACTCAGAGGGGACACAGAACCACAGAAAGTGGTTTTCATAGAATCATAGAATCAGCTGGGTTAGAAGGGACCTTCGAGATCATCAAGTCCAACCCTTGATCCACTACCGCTGCAGTTACTAGACCATGGCCCTAAGTGCCACATCCAGTCTCTTTTTAAAAATCTCCAGGGATGGAGAATCCACTACTTCCCTGGGCAGCCCATTCCAATGTCTCATCACCCTCTCTGTAAAGAAATTCTTTCTAATATCTAACCTAAGCTTCCCCTGGCACAACTTGAGACCATGCCCTCTTGTCTTGCTGATAGTTGCCTGGGAAAAGAGACCAACCCCCACCTGGCTACAACCTCCTTTCAGGGAGTTGTAGAGAGTGAGGAGGTCTCCCCTGAGCCTCCCCTTCTCCAGGCTGAACAGCCCCAGCTCCCTCAGCCTCTCCTCTTAGGACTTGTGCTCGAGTCCCTTCACCAGCCTTGTTGCTCTTCTCTGGACCTGCTCCAGCACCTCAATATCCTTCCTGAACTGAGGGGCCCAGAACTGGACACAGCACTCCAGGTGTGGCCTCACCAGCACTGAGTACAGGGGAAGAATCACTGTCCTGGTCCTGCTGGCCACACTGTTCCTGGTACAGGCCAGGATGCCGTTGGCCTTCTTGGCCACCTGGGCACACTGCTGGCTCATGTTCAGCTTCTTGTCAATCCAAACTCCCAGGTCCCTCTCTGCCTGGCTGCTCTCCAGCCACTCTGTCCCCAGCCTGTAGCGCTGCAGGGGGTTGTTGTGGCCAAAGTGCAGGACCCAGCACTTGGCCTTGTTGAACCTCATCCCATTGGAATCAGCCCAACTCTCCAACCAGGTCCCTCTGCAGAGCCCTCCTGCCTTCCAGCTGATCGATGTTCCCCCCCAGCTTGGTGTCATCTGCAAATTTGCTGATGATGGACTCAATCCCCTCATCTAAATCATCGATAAAGATATTAAACAAAACTGGGCCCAACACTGATCCCTAGGGGACACCACTAGTGACCAGCTGCCAACTGGATGCAGCCCCGTTCACCACCACTCTCTGGGCTCAGCCCTCCAGACAGTTCCTAACCCAGCACAGAGTGCCCCTGTCCAAGCCATGGGCTGCAGCTTTTTCAGGAGAATGCTGTGGGAGACGGTGTCAAAGGCTTTGCTGAAGTCCAGGTAGACACATCCACAGCCTTCCCCTCATCCACCAGGAGGGTCACCTGATCATAAAAGGAGATCAGGTTGGTCAGACAGGACCTGCCCTTCCTAAACCTGTGCTGGCTGAGTCTGATCCCTTGTCCATCCTGTAGGTGCTGTGGGATTGCACTTAGGATGATCTGCTCCATAACCTGGCCAGGCACTGGGGTCAGGCTGACAGGCCTGTAGTTTCCTGGGTCCTCCTTCCGACCCTTTTTATGGATTGGCGTGACATTTGCCAACTTCCAGTCATCTGGGACCTCCCCAGTGAGCCAGGACTGTTGGTAGATGATGGAGAGAGGCTTGACGAGCTCTTCTGCCAGCTCCCTCATCACACTTGGGTGGGTCCCATCTGGTCCCATAGACTTGTGGGGATCCAAGCAGCTCAGTAGGTCCCTAACTGTTTCCTTCTGGATTACAAGGGGGCTGTTCAGATTCTTGTCTCTTTCTACAAGCTCCAGAAGCCAGCTGTCCTCAGGACAACCTGTCTTACTGTTGAAAACTGAGACAAAGAAGGTGTTAAATACCTCAGCCTTTTCCTCATCTTTGATAACTATATTCCCGCCCACGTCCAGTAAAGAGTGGAAATTTTCCTTGCCCCTCCTTTTGCTACTGATGTATCCGTAGAAGGACTTTTTGTTATCCTTCACAGAGGTGGCGAGATTCAGTTCAAGTTGTGCCTTTGTTCCTCTAATTTCCTTTCTACACGACCTAACTATATTCCTAAATTCTTCTTGAGTAGTCAACCCTTTTTTCCATAATCGGTAGGCTCTCTTCTTTACCCTAATTTCTTTCAAAATCTCCCTGTTCAGCCAGACCGATTGTCTTCCCTGCCGGCTCGCCTTTTGGCACACTGGGACAGCCTGCTCCTGTGTTTTCAAAACTTGCTTCTTGAAGCACGTCTATCCCTCCTGAACCCCTTTGTTTTCAAGGCTTGTTTCCCAGGGTACCCTCTGAACCAGTCTTCTGAATAGGCTGAAATCTGCCTTCTGGAAGTCCAACGTAGAGGTTTTATTGACAGCCCTCCTTGCATCCCTGAGTATTGAAAACTCTATTATTCCATGATCACTGTGTCCCAGATTTCCACCGACCACCACATCTCCCACCAGCCCCTCTCTGTTTGTGAACAGGAGGTCTAGCGGGGCTCCATCCCTGGTAGGCTCATTTACCAGCTGGAGCAGGAAATTATCCTCTATATACTCTAGGAATCTCCTAGACTGCCTCTTCTCTGCCATGTGGAGTTCCCAGCAGACATCCAGCAGGTTAAAGTTACCCATGAGAACAAGGGCTGGCGATTTTGAGACATCTGCCAGCTGCTTGTAGAATAATTCATCACCCTCATCATCCTGGTTGGGTGGTCTGTAACAGACTCCCACCAGGATATCAGCCTTGTGGGCCTTCCTCCTGATTCTGATCCACAGGCACTCAACCTTATTGTTACTGACTTCAAGTTCTACAGAGTCAAGAGACTCTCTAACATATAGAGCCACCCCTCCACCTCTGCTACCTTGCCTGTCCCTTCTGAAGAGCTTGTAGCCACCCATGGCAGCACTCCAGTCATGTGAGTCATCCCACCACGTTTCCATGATAGCAACTACAGCACAGCTTTCCTGCTGCACGATGGCTTCCAGCTCCTCTTGTTTGTTACCCACACTGTGTGCATTGGTGTACCTGCGCTTCAGCTGGGCTGCTGATTTGGCTCTTAACTTGGGCTGTCCACCCTCGGGCTCCTTTCTGGAGAGCCCAGTTTCAACCCCTTCCCCCTTCAAATCTAGTTTAAAGCCCTCCTCATCAGCCCTGCCAACTTATGGGCTAGAGTCCTTTTGCCTTTGCTAGATAGATGAAGCCCATCTGGTTTGAAGAGACTAGGTATGATGGAATTTGGCCCATGATCAAAAAACCCAAAGTTCTGCTGGTGGCACCGATCCCTTAGCCACCTATTGATAAGATGGGTTTTCCTACTCCTCTCCTCATTTATCTCTGCTACTGCAGGAACTGACACAAACACCACCTGTGCTCCTGTCCCATCAACTAGTCGATCCAGCGCCTTGAAGTCCTTTTTAATTGCCTTAGTACTTCTCCCATTGATGTCATCACTGCCAGCCTGGACTACCAACAGTCGATAATAATCTGAGGGCCGAATTAGCTGAGGGAGTCTCCTACTAATATCCCTCACCCGGGCCCTAGGAAGGCAGCAGGCCTCCCTGTGGGATGGATCCAGTCGACATACAGGGCCCTCAGTTCTCCTCAGAAGGGAGTCACCAACTACAACTACCCTTTTTTTTTTTGTAGCTGTAGTTGTAACCCATCTGGTAGATGGGGGGTGAACAGGAGACCTTCCAAACAGATCTTCCTCTTGTCTGTCCTCTGCCTGGTTCTCTGAGTCCAGGGCCTCATACCTGTTCTCTAAGGGCACCTGGGGAATGGTGGGGGTTGGGAGGGGATTCTTTTACCTCTCCGGTGAGGGACTTGTTTCCATTCTGCCCCATCCACCACGTTTGCTCCAACTGCCTGATGGCAGGAGGGGCAGGGCTTCACCGTCTCCTTCTGGACTTCTTTTGGGGTTGAAAGGGTGCGACTCCACCAGTCTATTTCCCTTTCACTGTCCCTGATACTTCTTAGTCTCTCTACCTCTTCCTTGAGCTCTGCCACCAGGCATAGCAAGTCATTCACCTGCTCTCATCGCACACAGACCCCACTCACACTGTCCTCTGGTGCTAACACCAGGCTCAGACACTCTGCACAGCCAGAGGCCTGAACAGCTGCGTCCATCTTGATGTCCCTCTTAAAGGGGTCCATCTGTGTGGACACAACCTTCATCTTAGCAGCAACAGCTTTTGGTTTTTTGGAAACCATTGCTGGCTTAAGCTGAGTTATGACAAAAAAAAAAAGGCTCCTTCAAGAGAGCTGGGAGGTGGCTGTGCCCCTCCTGCTTGCCCTGACTGTGCTAACTGCCTCGTTAACTGCCGTGCCATGTTCCTGTTTGTTTGCCTGCTCCTGTTCGCCGCACTCCGGGTTGCTGGTGCTCCCAGCAGCCGTTTAAATCCCTCTTGGTAGTGCTGGGTGGGTGCCACCCCCTTATAAGCTGATTGGCCTCACCTGAGACCTCCAGAGAAATTTTATTTTGCATGGTGTGTTTTGTGGTGGAGGTCAGGGAGCGCCAGTGGGAGCGCTGCATTGCCTGGGAGGAAGAGCAGGGATGGGAATGTCCATGTTCCCTGAAAGGTGCCTGATGCAACTCTGTGCCTGCAGTCAGGATGTTCACAGAACCTGCCAGGATCAGCTCATTCTTCCAGCCAAACACACGTCACAGAGAAGGATCTCTCCAGATGTCAGTGGTAATTAAAGCTATCTGCAGAGAAAAAAGAAGATCCAGCACTTTAAGCAATGGAAATGGTGACCTGTGGACTAAAAGCACCTGGCATTTTTATCTCTGGTCTTGGCTATAACGGTTTGGGAAGCTCAGTAAAAACATCTGTGAGAGCAACTGCTGCAGGAAAAAGAAGCTTGCATAGTCTTTTTCTCCTCTGTGTGAGTATGGTGGCAGAGAATCTGCAAGTAGGATGCTGCTTCATGTTCTCTGGGTGGGAAGCAGCAATTCAGGGCCCCTACCTCCAGCACCCAAATGTAAGTAACAGATCTGTGACCAGGCAAAAATAGAAGCACACTAAAAAGTTGGCAGGAGTGTCTCCTGAGTCACAGTGAACGTCTCAGGATTGCATTTAAAGCTTTTAACCAAAATTAGTTTAATTTTCCTGAAGGGCTCCCTTTATTTACATTATTTGAAATGGATATAGATTTTGGAACTGAAGCACATCTAAATATTAAACATAATTATCTCCAAGTCTCCATTTTCAATAAGTTGTTAAGGGTGAAGCACAACTTCATAGCAAAGCAAGTCAAAGCTATGGAAAATATTTTAATTATATTGACTGAGAAAAAAAGCTTTCTTTGAAGAGAACTAAAGGAACTTTTCTGTTAAATGACTGGAGATGCAAATTTACCTCATTACTATTGCTGTAGGAAATTACTTGAAACAGCAAAGTTTTCTGATATTTATTGCAGAATTTTAAATTATTTTCATTCCAAAACATATTTTCACATGAAATAAGAGTCTTAGGAGTTTGCTGTCTCTGGATTCAGAAGCCCTTTGGGGATATGAGGCACTCTCTGCATGCCCTACAAGAACTGACCCTGTAGCATCTGTTAAACTCAGAAGTCACACCCAAAAGCTTTAGGTGCCTAAAGTAACATTGAGGGTACGATAGGAACATAACTGTGCAACTGAGATCCAAAACACTCCCTGGCTAACAACTGCTTGAACTCACTAGACTGTTTTCCTGTCTTCCCTCTGTGACCAGAGGCACCTCAGGGCTTTTCCACTTATTTCCTGGCTCCTGCTTTAACCTCACTGGTTAAAGATCTTAGGAAAGGCACTGCATGTGCTTCCTCTGAAGTCCAACTCACAGAATGTGGCAGCAGCAACATCCAATTTTTACATGTCAACAAGATGGTTCTCAGGATTATTTCTGACTTTTTTAAAATCCAATGGTCACTTAATATAAAATATATATAAAGTGTTAGGAAAAAACGTCCCCTTCCATGGGAGTTCCCTTGTGCTTAATTTATAGATTCTCACTCTTATGACTGTTCTTCCTCTGAAAAATGAATCATTCTTTCTTTTCTTGCAAACTTGTTCAGTTTCTTAGAACTAAGTGGATGACAACTTTATCACAATGAGAATTGTTTAAAGGGAAGTATTTCCTTTAAAATGATTAAGAGTTTCTTCCTGACAAAAACGTACTCCCAGAAACAACACCAGCTTGCCTGGATCACAGAGCAGTGGCACTGCAGTAATGTGCTACTGAGTCTGTAGGACTTTGTGTGATATGAGAGTACTTAAAGGCAAAATATAAAGCTTCTGTCAGATGTTATGAAATCTCTACGCCAGAAACCCTCTGGAAATGTACTACAGCATCTTTAGTCAAGTCTTGCTATGAATCTTCCAAGCAAGGAGGGGTCATTAAACCTTGTCAATTATCCTTCCAGAAGTTGCTTTCCATATCAATGGGGCCCTAGGATACCCTTTTTGAAGCTCTTCTAGAGAAACAGATCCTGAGGGAGTCAGAGGGTGGAGGAGGAGAACAAGGAGCTGAAAAATCCTTCCTGAAATGTTTTCCTGCAGAGGCATACCTTAATGTGAGCTTAATGAATTCATATGATAGACTGTCTCATGGTTTATTCTGTGCTGTATATTTGTTTGCTCTGCAAAGACACATGCTGGCAACTGAAATAATAGTCACATTCACTCAGAAAGTGTGCCAATGTCCCTGGATAGCCCTTCTTACCTGCTTACCCTGTAAAGAGTAAGGTTCTGAAGGGGCTCTGCATGCAGGTATTTATGTGACAGCAGGAGGAGGTGCTTTCCTCTGTTTATAGTTGTATGAAGCAGAAAAAGTGTCTCGGTTTAGACCTGACTCCACACCAAGTCCCCGAACTACTGCAAACATCTTCCCCCCCCTCTCCCCGTTGGGTAAAGGAGAGAGAAGGGAAAAGGAAAAAAAAATCCAAAGGACCCCAAATAAACTGAACTAAAGCACTATTCATATATTTACACATAATTACAGTTACAAAAAACTGTATACATGTAAGAAAAGAGAACCCGAACCCCAAAAACTGAAAAACAGATACACCTAAATATACACAGCTAATAGAGAGCTAGCAAACAAAAAGAGTCTTAATACTTTCCTTGAGAAATCAGAATTGCGCCAAAAGACTTTTCCTACAAGTCGGAACAAACCAACCGCCTCCCAAGGCCTACAAGACTCACAACCTCCTCACACAAGAGCTCAGCAAGGCTGCCCCTTCTCTCCAACTCAACCAGAAGAGGTCTTACCAACCAATTTCCTCCCCCTTGTATTAATACGTCTGCTTACATAAGAAATAGAATGGAATATTGGGAACATACAGGGAACATCCTGGGAACATACTGGGAATATACAGGGAACATGGCA
>NW_016690194.1:9125767-9185899 GCF_001604755.1 Lepidothrix coronata | reverse complement strand
GTAATCAACTTGCCATGCCTCCCTGTATTTATACTTATCCCAGTGTCCACCATACCACAGGGGCTTCAATCTTTTCACCTGTTTAGTAGCAGCATAGGTTTCACAATCGTGGATAACCTGGGAAATAGTGTCCATGGTTCAATCCACCCCTCGGTTTCGTGCCCATCTATAGGTCGCATCTTGGCCCTGATGGCCTGAAGCACCATGGGCCCATTGAGCTAGGAAGAATTCGCTCTTATGCTGCCAGTCTAGGTCTACTTATGACACCTAGACATGTGCAGCTCAGTCTGCTTGTCTGTTGTTATGATGTTCCTCATTGGCTCGACCCTTGGGTACATGGGCATCTTCATGGCAGACTCTCATAGTAAGCTTTTTAACTCTAGCAGCAATGTCTTGCCGCAAATCAGCAGCCCAAACGGGTTTTCCTTTACGCTTCCAATTCATTTTCTTCCATCCGTCCAGCCATCCCCACAGAGCATTGGCTATCATCCATGAGTCGGAGTAAAGGTAAAGCCTTGGCCATCCTTCTCGTTCAGCAATGTTCAGGGCCAATTGAATGGCCTTGAGCTCTGTGAACGGACTAGATTCACCTTTTCCTTCGGTAGCTTCTACCACTTGTCGGGTGGAACTCCAAACAGCTGCTTTGCACTTCCAGTTCTTCCCTACAATATAGCAAGAACCATCTATGAAAAGGACATAACACATTTCTTCTTCTGGTAGCTGATTGTATGGTGGAGCTTCTTCAGCTCGATTCATTTGTTCTTCTTACTCCTCATCTGCCAGACTGAAGTTTCCACCTTCAGGCCAATTTGTTATAATCTCTAAAATTCCAGGGTGATTAGAGTTTCCGATTCGGGCACGCTATGTAATCAAAGCAATCCACTTACTCCATGTAGCATCAGTGGCATGATGAGTAGAGGGCACCTTTCCCTTGAACATCTAGCTCAACACTGGCAGTCAGGGTGCCAGGAAGAGCTATGCTTCAGTGCCAATCACCTCTGAGGTTGTTTGTATGCCTTCATATGCTGCTAGGATTTCCTTCTCCGTGGGGGTGTTATACCAAAATTGGCATAAATATAACAGACAGAGAGACAGTTTTGGATCTTTAAGCAGCAAAGGTATTTATTTCGAGCAACACTGGGGGGCTAGCCAGCTCTTGCTGGACAAACTAACTCTGAAGTTCTCAGTGAAAAGTCAGACAATTTATACAATTTTCATGAAGGATTACAACATCTTTACATGCATATTCATTCAGTTTCATAATCTAATTATCATATTCATAATAGGCCAGGTTTAGGTGGAGCTTGAGGCAGAGTCATCCTTTTGGGGAAATCTTTAGTGGTCATTCCAGTTCTTCAGCCTCATGAGCGGCTTTTTTTCTTCTCATCATCTTCAGTGAACATTTCAACTCTTCCCGACTATGTGTTAGAGGCTTGCAAAAACCTCTAGACTCAGTTCCTTTATCTCCCCAGATGCCCACTCTATCTAATTTATGACTACTAAGCTGAACTTTCTGCTGTCTTCTATTAGAACAGAACATACCAAACGTAGGCAGGACACTCAGAGCAAGGTACCATCTCTCTCTGGACTAATCCCTTAATACCTGCTCTCTGCTTCTGCTACCTTTTAACATAAATGTAGCATTCCTCAGAATGAGGTCTGCAAAAACCTTTCTTAAAGCAAGATTCCAGTATCTAAACCCTTGCTCTGTTTCAGGTGTGGTTGGCTTCAGAACCTCTGCAGCTTTGGCTCCAGAAACTGAGCAGTTGCCCTCGGGTCTCACCAGGCACCTTTTGCCAGAGGCTCCAAGGAGGACCTTTATCTCTAGCCACAGAATAGAGTACACTTTTCACACCTGATCCTGTCCGGACTGGTCCAAGAGCCACAGCATGTGCAATCTCTTGCTTGATCTGCTTAAAAACTTGCTGCTGTTCAGGACTGCATTGAAAATTATTCCTTTTACTGGTCATGAAGTAAAGAGGGCTCATAGTTTCGCTGTATTCAGGGATGTGCATCCTCCAAAAGCCTATGGCCCCAGAAAAGCTTGCATCTCTTTCCTGTTAGCCGGTGGAGCCATTGCTACAATCTTGTTGATGACTTCTGTTGGAATCTGGCGAAGTCCATCTTGCTGTTTCACCCCTAGGAACCGGATCTCTCTGGCAGGTCCCTTAATCTTACTCTTCTTGATGGTGAAACTGGCTTTGAGGAGAATTTGGATGATTTTCTTTCCTTTCTCGGAAACTTCCTCTGCTGTATCCCCCCATACAATAGTGTCATCAACGTATTGTATGTGTTCTGAGGCTTCACCTTTTTCTAGTACAGCCTGAATCAGTCCACGGCAAATGGTGGGACTGTGTTTCCACCCCTGGGGCAGTCGGTTCCAGGTAACTGCTTGCCCCTCCATGTGAAAGCAAACTGTGGCCTACACTCTGTTGCTAAGGGAATGGAGAAGAACACATTTGCAGTATTGGTGGTGGCGTACCACTTCGCTGTCTTGGACTCCAGTTTGTACTGGAGCTCCAACATGTCTGGCACAGCAGCACTCAACGGCGACATGACTTCATTCAAGCCACAATAGTCCACAGTCAATCTCCATTCTCCATCAGATTTACATACAGGCCAGATGGGGTTGTTAAGGGTGAGTAAGTTTTACTGACCACCCCTTGGCTCTCCAACTTTCGGATCATTGTATGGAGGGGGATCACAGCATCTCAATTCGTTCGGTACTGTCGTATGTTCACTATTGTAGTGGCTGTTGGCACTTGCTGATGTTTGACTTGCAATAATCCCACAATAGAAGGATCTTGTGAGAGGCCAGGCAGGTGTATTAGGGAGGGTTCGAGACATACCAAATCTTGAAACCAAGACACCGTTAAAAGCTTAACAAAACCCAGTATTTATTACCAAGAGGTGGCCAACAAAACGAACAAACCCAAAAGGGAGGAAGGAGGAGAGAAATAAGCCCCCAGCATGACCTCCCCAGTTACCCAGCTGTTGCCTATAAAGTTATCTTACCGACCTAGCATACCTATAATTACCCATAGTAGAAGCTGCATCCTTGGAGAGTCTGTAAGTTCACAAACTGGCAGGCGTCCCCACCAAAAGGCAACGTTGTCCTTGAAGTAAAGCTAGCTCCTCCAAGAAAGCACTATCTACTTTTATACAATTAACTGAGTGACCGCAACCTCCCAGGTGTGGCCAGCACAGCCCAGCCAGATGCCTCAGCCCCACCTCCCGGTTATGTAAGTGCATCTCTTCTGCGCATGCGTGAGAACTTTGGAAATCCCCTAACGCACGCTCAGTATGCTTTGGTGGTCTTTCTTAATTGAGTCTGGGGGCGCTACTTCATCCTCCTCCTCCTCAAATTTTCCTTCAAGCGACCTTGGAGGACAGTTAGCCAGAACACCAATGAAAACAGTTAATACAAGAAGCTCTCTTCAAGGACAACTTTCCTGTTTATCAGTGCTTGTTTTCCTGTAACTTGGCAGGAAAGAGTAACACTTTCACAGGTGGTGGGGCCAAACACAGACCAAAAGTATCAGCATAATTAACCCCTGATACAGCGGGGCAGATAATTGCTTAGATTTCTCTCCAGTCACTGTGGCTACACAAAAAGCCCACTGGTACCCCTTTGTGTCTTTGAAGTATCCTCTTCCGAGTTAATCAATGCCAAGAATGCAAGGAGCTTCTGGGCCTGTCACAATGGGATGCTTTCCAGTTGGTCTCCAGTCAAACTTATTTCGACCTCTACCATTGACAACTCTTGAGGCTTTCCTGTCACCTCAGAAATGGAAATAGCCTTTGGTCCCACATGTCCTGAGGGCATTAACATAAACTGAGCACCAGTATCTAAGGCTCTGTATCTCTGAGGATCTGATGTGCCATGCTGTCGAACCCACACAGCCCAGTAAACTCGGTTATCTTCTTGGTCCCTCTCCTTCTCCTGACAGGAGGCAGGGCCCCTCTATTGGTCCTGGTTAGAGCATTCACTGTCGGATCTTTGCTTTGGCCTGTCAGAGGCCTTCTTGTCCTCCCGGAAACAGACCTCAGTTTTCTTGCATCTTGGAGATCACGGTTCTTTTTTCAGGACATCTGCATCAACCACATAGACAACCTTCTTATCAGCTTCCTTGAGTCTTAGTTCTCTCACTCTGGCTTTGAGTTTAGAAGTAGGCTCACCATCCCATTTTCTCATATTTTCTCCCTGGTCGTGCAAATAGACCACAGTTCACCACGTGATCTATGTTTTGGACCTTCTCTCCTTCTGCGTGTGAAGAAAGGAGATCGTGAGCTGGACTGGGACCAAGATTGAGATCGTGATTGAGACCAGTCCACTGGTCTATCTCTGCAGCAGTTCTCACATTCAGGGCATTTATAAGGCCTCTCCGTAGTGTGGGTCTGTCAGTGCCAGAGATAGGAGCTTTCTCTGAAATCTAACTTACTGGCCTGGGAGAGTGAAGAGTCTTCCATATTTTCTGCTATACTCTGTATCCAGGCACACATCAAGTCCGCAGTCGGTTCAGTCATCCTTGGATGATATGCTGTTATCAGGCAGTTAATGTATGATGCAGGGGCACCTTTAATTACATTCCTCCACATTGGCTGCATGCAAGGAACACTCTCTGGATCTAGCCAATGGTAATACTCTGGGTCACAATAAATGATTTCCAGCATGGCCAATTCCTGTAGGTACTGGATACCTTCTTCTGCAATAGTCCACCTTCTCAGAGAATTCATAAGATCTTCTTTAAATGGGTACCTTTCCCTCATAGCATGGAGGATCCGGAGCCAAAGACTGTGCGTATATTTCTCTCTTCCAATTTCCAGTTCAATTTCACAATCTTGGGCAATAGATCCTTGTTGCTGCTCTTCATAACCTTCTAATAGGTGACTTCTAGCCCCATTGTCCCAGCATCATAGCAGCCAGGTGAGAATTCCTTCACCAGGCTGGCGGCTAAAATCTCTCTGCAAATCTTGAAGTTCCGCTGGGGTCATTGATCGCATAATTTCACTTTCTCGCACGATTTCCTCTCCACTTCTTCTACATGGAACCGCTTCCGTTTCCTTTCTACTACTACGCTGAACCGCTTCCACTTCCTCTGCATCTCTCACGTGGAGGTGGAGGCTGAGCGCACTGTGGAGATGGGGGCTTATGTGATCCCCCAAAATAATAGTCATAGCCTAGAGGTAGGAGTAATCTTCCCTCATGCTGAGGTAAAGACCTCAGCAATTCCTCCAATGTAGGAAGAGTGCAGTCAGGTTTCAGTTTTCTCTTTGGTGAATCACTGACCATCTGTCCCGCTGCCCCTTCTTCTCTTGGGCCCACTCCTTTTTCTTTTGGACGTGCCCTTTCTCTTGAAGGCTGCTCCTTCTCTTGCAGATGTGGATGGAATAGGTCCTTTTGCTCTTTCTTCTTATCATTCTTTTTCTTCTCCCCTTACTAATCACGGAAGTGAGCCTAGAGGTTCTGCAGACTCCCTTATCCATGTCTTCTTTTTCACTACAGGGGCAATAGTGATTCCAGAGTTTATAGTTTGGGTCCCTGTCTCAGTCATAGCCTTGACTTCAGATGTCATATTTTGGGTTCCAATGTCAATGGGACTAGCAGAAGCCATTCTGCCTTCAAGTTGAGTCTGAGTCCCAATTTCAGTAGACTTAGTAGAGACGGCACTGACTTCAAGTTGTATTTGGACCCCGATTTCTGTGGACTCAATAGGGACAGCACTGGTTTCAGGTGGCATAGTTTGAGTTTCTGTCTCAACCTTAGCCTTTTGAGAGTGGTCTACAGCAGCTTGATAAGCTCTAACCAGGCCCCAGTACAAAGCAAGGATTTGCATATTTGGATCCTCATATGAAAAACACCCTTCTTGTAAACGACGTGCTATCCCATCAGGATCAAACACTTGTTCTGGTGTGAAGTCCCAAGTAATGGGAGGTGTCACACACCCTACCAATTTACCAAAATTCACCCAGGCTCCTTGCCATCCAGTGACTGGCTTTTCCAAACCCCTTCCCAAAGCTCCAGTGATTCCTCTTGAGGTTCGGCCTTTCCTACAACAAGGGGACCAATACAGCACCACCTTTCCAATTTTAAGTAACATTTTCACTGCCTTCCTCAATAGTAGCATTGTTGCTAAACAATTTAGGTAAGGGCTGGGGCCAATTCTAATCCTAGGGATCTCCATTACCAGGCTTCTGATGCCAAAATTAAGGAAAGAGAAAAATTCATATACCCCATGACCATCTGAGTGGTCTTCTACAGGGTATTCCAGAACAAGTATGAAAATGCCTAAAACCATGAAAAAAATTAGTAAAATGGCCATTGTTTATATATATTCTTTCTCTCTGTTCCTAAACAAAGGTACGTTTATATAAGCAAAACTGCTCTTGGCAGCTGTTCCGGTAGTGTGCCCAAACAATGGGCTATATTCATATGAACTTGGCTGCCTTCCCAGACACTGTACCAAAAACAAACCAAGATAACCAAAAGTTTCCCACCAAATTAATCTGTCTCAGTTTAGACCTGGTTCCACGCCAAGCCCCCAAACTACAGCGAACGCCTTTCCCCCCCGCATTGGGTAAAGGAGAGAGAAGGGAAAAGGAAAAAAAAATCCAAAGGACCCCAAATAAACTGAACTAAAGCACTATTCATATATTTACACATAATTACAGTTACAAAAAACTGTATACATGTAAGAAAAGAGAACCCGAACCCCAAAAACTGAAAAACAGATACACCTAAATATACACAGCTAATAGAGAGCTAGCAAACAAAAAGAGTCTTAATACTTTCCTTGAGAAATCAGAATTGCGCCAAAAGACTTTTCCTACGAGTCGGAACAAACCAACCGCCTCCCAAGGCCTACAAGACTCACAACCTCCTCACACAAGAGCTCAGCAAGGCTGCCCCTTCTCTCCAACTCAACCAGAAGAGGTCTTACCAACCAATTTCCTCCCCCTTGTATTAATACGTCTGCTTACATAAGAAATAGAATGGAATATTGGGAACATACAGGGAACTTCCTTGGTTTCAAGCTGGTTGCCAGGAAAGCCTATAGTAAAACTGCTACAAAAAGCCAGAATGTTTTCAAGGCAGACCACCCACAGGGGTGGTGGGTTCCACTCTGCATTGTGGCAGCCTGGGTGCCAGCTCTGTGTCATCTCTGCAATCATATTTTGTCCTACCACATGCACAAAACCATGGTCCCATGCTCCACAAGGTTGACCCTGACAACCACAGTGCAGTTGACAGAGTTAATGTTTAAAAATAAAAGATGCTTGCACAGGAAATTCCTCATGGGGCAGAGAAAGGAAGATAATTCTTGTGAGCTTTTGTGAATTCTGGTGAATTGTTCAAATCTATTGTCCATACAAGAAGCCTGAAAGCAACATGGGAGGAAAATAATATTCCATATTCTTTTTTTTGGTCTGGGAAAATATGGAATATCTGAAAACTGAAGTCACTGCAAGAGAACAAAAGAAATTACAAACTTAAAATGCTTTGGGGTCTCTGTGTGTGCATGTATGTATCTGCTTGCTTTTAAGTAGAAACCCTTAGAAGAAAAACAACAACAACCCCCCCCCAAAAAAAAAACAAAAACACAAAACGAAACCACCCTACATTTTTTAATCAGCCTATCTGACTGACATTATAAAACTGATTTCATTTTTCTCATGGGAAAGGAAAACAGGGACCTTCTTGTTTTAGTTAGATATTTTCCCCTCAAATTAAAAGCAGCTATATCAAGGACAGCTTTAGGGTGTGGAAACAAATATAACTCCCAGGGCAAAAATACCTAGATAGGAGTTCAGAAGTGAAGCAGCAAATGTTACTGACTACACCTCTCCCATTGCATAGTCAGTTTATTTTCTGAAGAAAATACACTACTGCACTCATATAATCCACTAGATTTTTAACACTGTAAGGGATTAAGGTATTTGGCTGAAGATCACAAATTGTAATCAGTATTCAGATTCATTGACAAAAGTTGTGTTAATTGCAGTTAAAAACTCAGATTATTGACAACTAAAAATAGAGTAAAAGAGAGGCACTAGCAGATTTAGGTCTGATTTTGCAAAGGTATGGGAATATCATGTGGTACACCTTTTGAATGTTAATGTTCTGCTGAAGAAGATTTCAGACAGGCTGAGGTGGCTGCTGTACTCAGCCAAGCAGAATCTACTGCAGAGGTGCTGAGGCAGAGCTGAAATTTAAAAAAAAAAAAAAGAAATTATTGTGAGTTACTTCTTACACACAAATAGAATTTTCAATCAACTTCGTGGGGAGGTTTTTTTGTGTAAAATTCTAAGCCTTAAACCACAGCTTTTGAACTTGCATATTCACCATTTTCTTCAGCAGTCCCTGATCCTTTATATTTAGAAACACAAGGAAAGTGCAGAAGAATGGAAACTAAAGATACCTGTACCTACCTGCAACTGCTGCAGCGGGAAATGGGTCAAGTTCCCTGTCGACTAGATGAAGGTATTTGTTTCACAGAAGTTGTTTAATTTTCTTCATTTATTTAATAAGGCTATAACCTTTATATTGCATATGCCTGGCTGTCTGTTATGTCCTAAATAACAGGAATATTGATATTAGGATTGAAAGTAGCAATAATTAAATTAATGTATACTGACTATATTGTTGTGTATTCCCCGTTGATTTTATGGAACGTATATTGTAGTTCGTCTTTTAATGATACCAGAAAGGGTGGCATAAAATCCATTCCTTGTAATTTTGAGCTCCAAATATTGTTTTGTAAAGATTTATGACTGGTAAGATAACAAGTTTTCAAGTTGCTGATTCATCAGCCTATAAGGATGTTAGCCAGGTTATGGGCTTTAAAAGCTTTAGTGTTTTTGGTTATCTTGTTACTACTATGCATTTAAGATATTTGCTGTAGGAAAGGGTTGCAATACTGATGGATGTGTATCTGCACACCCTATTTTTAAAAGAAGAGTGTAGAGAGAGGAAACAGGACAGCCTGTTGGGTGCATATTCCAAGTCAATGCATAAATTCCTCAGTGGTGCAAATATAATGAAGTTTCACAGTTAGATCTTCACAAGAGGTATCTCATAAAGCTTACAATTACGTTAGCAAATGCAGTGGGTAATTTAAGCTTTTAGGATAGCTTTGACTCTTTTTATGTATAAATCACCCTCACACAGCTTACGTAGATGAATTCAAAATATTGTGTGTGCACATTTACACACTAAAGGGGAGTTTGCATTTTAAACGTTTCATGGTGCATTAAGTAAAATTGAGGTCCACGGTATTGGAGAGGGTCTACCAAAAAAAGAGAACAGCTCTTTTCTAGCACTGTTTTATTGTTAAAATTAAGCCCATCTTTAACCTGCTTTAACAATGTCAACAACTGAATGGCGCTCAAAGAAACTCTTTTTGCACACAAAGATCCGTCTTTAAAAGCTGTTCAGAGAGGAAGGGGATATATGTCTGCAGGACAAGGGCAATGTCAGCTTGATATTGAATTTATAAGAAGAAAAGGATGAGACATAGGTGAAAAGGACATTGTTAGTATATTCCTGTAGACTGTGCAGCAACCAACTGTCCAGGATACAGTATGGAGGAATGTAATATACAGCTGAGCACAAGAGAAGGGCACGTGTAATTTAATTTGTTAACCTGGTACTTTCTGTAATCAAGTTTTGTTTATTTAATGTAGGCTTAAAATGTTAATCACAGCAACTGAGATGTGAATGAATGAAAACATCTTTGCTCAAATAGTTTGTGTACAGATGTTTGAGCCTGAAGAAACTTGCCATGTGTTTTTGTAGATGAGGAAGTGAGTAATCAGTGAAACTAGTATGGGTGGTATAGGAAAATCACGCACATGGTCTTGGCACAGCTGTGTGCTTGCCACATTCCATGAGATATTTCATAATGGAAAACCAATTGCTCCACTAATATAGGATACCTACATTATCAGGTATATGTTGTGAAGCACCCAGTGAAGTCACAGGATCATACAGATTAGGCCATTAAATTTTGAGTGAACAAGAAGGGCGAAAGAAAGTCCTTGAGTGACGACTTAAAAAAGAGAGAATATCTTGGTTTGTGTGTTTACATGACTTGATGTGTTTTTTGCTTAATTTTAATTTTTATCAATCAAATTTTAAAAGGTCAAAAATGTAAGTGGGCAAGATGGTGATTAAGTCAGCAGAACTGTATAAGTTGCTGCAGTAGCAGGAAATTTGGCCATGTGTTTAGTTAGCAAGATTGCAGGCCCCTGTGCCTCCAGTGGCTTTCTGCTGGTCAGATTCCTGGTTTGAACTTGCTGGTTTCAGAGGCTTTTCTATTTGTTGTTATGTAATTTACACAGATCATTGTGCAGTGTAAAGATCTGTCAAGAAACAGCAATAAACTAGGCGCTGCCACTCTATGTGGTGTTTCATTGTTAATGTTTTTAATTAAAATATTTGCTTTGAATCCATGCACACATATATTGTATATGTCACAGTTCAGTCTCAATAGTTTCCTGAGTTCCGAGTTCCTCACCAGTGTTA
The DNA here is from genome assembly GCF_001604755.1 of Lepidothrix coronata. NCBI lineage: Eukaryota > Metazoa > Chordata > Aves > Passeriformes > Pipridae > Lepidothrix > Lepidothrix coronata. The sequence goes on along the minus strand of NW_016690194.1, from coordinate 9,175,374 downwards.
ATCTGTGTGTACTTCTGATTATATTGGAGCAATTTATGGCAACTAGTGGTCAGCTCCAGAGCTTCTGCGTCTCAGAGTGTTTGTGCTGTGTTGCAGCAACACGAATGGGATGATACGCCAGTATAAATAGGTATTATCCCCCTCAGATATTTAGTCTGATCCCAAAAGGAAAATTACTAACTTGCATTTGCTGAGTAATTAATTACATGTATCTTTTTAAAACCAAATTTCTTCAAAACTAGAAAGATATAGTGTACTGAATCCTTTGTCTATTCTAAGTGTCGCCATTTAAAGCGAGCTATCAAAAGCTGATCTTTTCTGGCAGTCACAGATTTTCCATGTGCATTTTTCTCCCATGCTTGCTAACTATGTTCAGATAATGTCCAGAAAAAATGTCAGGAAAATCTTTCCTAAAACACTGGTCTGGGAAAGCAAGCACAGTTATTATCTCATGTGACTGCAGTTTTAGGAAAGACTTTTAATTGTGTATAAATATGTGCATACCTGAGGGAATATCATTAAATAACATTAAAGACTGGGACATAATGTGTGTGCTGAAAAGCTTTCTGCAGAGAGAATATCAGGGGTCTTTTGGAATGGGGGACAACTACTTTTGGCCTTCACTGTAGCATCACTGCCACAATGGGACACTGCCTCAGTTTATGTGTTTCTTCTTTTTTTTAAATAACATTATTTAACACTAGAATTCATTGTTTTCTTCACCAGGTATCACTCCATCAAAAAAAAAAAAAAAGTCTGTCAGCTTTCTGAAACCAATTATTCCTACAGTTTTTGCTCTTTCTATTAGTCAGCCCTCTGCATTTATCAGCTGGTAGCTGAGACGCTATTTTCAGAGTGGAAGATTTTTAATCTTTCTATTCTTTCCAACATAAATTAAATCAGGCAGTAATAGCCATGCAGTTAAAATATTTTTGCTGCTTTAATGCTTTGTCTATTTTGTTTAAGATACAGTTTTTAGAACAATCTTGGCAATATTCTGGTATGACTGTGCTTTCTTAAACCACTTAATCCTCAGTAAAAAACCCTGTTTTTACTGAGGCATGCTAATGAAAACACAGTCCAGTGACAGAGTGCTTATGATCTTGTGAAAGTTTCACCTGTGTATGCTGTTTGCTGCATTATGTTCTGTTTATTTTCCTTCCTCTTGCCACTAACACAATGTTCAGCTGAAACAGACCTGTCCTTCGACCTGTTTTGAAGTGTTTCTTTTCCTGGGGACACTTTATAGGTAATTCTAGAGGTGCCAATGACCAGGCCCAAGCTGTGGCATCCCAGCAGTGACTCCTTCCCACTGGAAGGAAAATCCAGTGTGCAAGGGAGGAGGAGGCAGTGGTACACAGACACCCAGACAGTCAAGAGAGCAGACATGCCAGGCAGCCGGTAGCACAGCATATGCTCTGCTGTCTAGAAACAGCCAAATTCAATCCCAAATCCTGGCAACTCCTGTGATGTGGCAGAGCTAGTGACATAAAAAATATTTTCTTGCTAGCTGTGTTTGTAAGCCTGATTCTGATTTTAAGTAAGAAGAGGAAACATTTGACCTTGAACTAAATTACTGCTTGACTCACTCCAGACTGCCTTCCTAAATCTTATCTCATTTCAAACGCAAATTATTTATGCCTTTTCTTACAGGCACTGAATGGTTGCTGCCTTCCATCATGAGGACATGTGGATTTTGCTGGCCTGCAGCAGATCCTGGTCTATCCCACATCAAAACATTTTTGGTCATTGTGTATAGAGCCATACCTACATTTGTTTTTCAAACCTCTCTCCCCCAGCTTAGAGTAGCATCAAATGCAGCTCACCTGTCTTGCAGCAAGACATGCAATTTGCCACTTCTGTGTGCCACCCACTTCAGCAGTGTGATTAAACCATTCATTTCCCTCCTTGCAGGAAAGAAATGTTCTATCCCAGTCCAAATGACGTGGTAGGTAGGGAGAGGTTACTGCCAGCTCAGAGCCTAGGGATATGTATCAGTGTCTGGGTTCTGCACTGTCAACAGAGTGGGCCAGGATGTCTAGCAGGTCTCTCATATATGACAGAGAACAAGCAGACCTGCTATTGAGTTCTTTTCCATCCCAATTTTCTCCACTGGGAGAGAGTTGTACTGAAGTAAATAAATAAAAGGGCTGTTTTTACAGTGAACATTGCTTCCCCCTTGCCCTATAGAGAGCAAAGTGCATCCAAATGGCTTCTGCTCTAACCTCAGTAAAACGATGATGAAAAGAGTCAACTTTGGGAGGACTATTTGTTTCAGCTTCCTTGAGTGATGGATGGAGACATAGTCATTGCCTCTTTGATGCCCTCTGGGAACAAATACTAAATTCTAGCATGACCCTGGAACAAAAAACAACATTTTCCTTTGTGATTTTCCTATTTATTTTCTTGAGAATCCTGATTTTTGCTTCTTTTGAATTCTCCTTGACCCGTACCAGAGTATGCCAACCACAGCCTGGGCAGTTGGACTTGATGGTCTGGAGACAGGACAGTTTGACTATGCTCTTGCCTGGAGACTGAGAATTATGGAGGCTTATTTAGCACTCTGATAAAGAAATACCCCATAATGTCTCTTTATTTTCTTTCTAGTTTACATTTTTCCAAAAACTGTAGGACTTGCAATATACAAATATTTACACAATGAATTTTATTTTAATTAAATAACAAAAAAAAATTTATTGAAAGTAGATTAGTGAATCTCCTCACTGTGAAAAACCTAAAGTTGCATGAGGAAAACTTCTCTTCAGAAAGCATTGAAACAATATGTGTATGTGATCTCTTATAACAAGCTAAGAAATACCAGAGCACATCATCTCTTGCACAGGCTTTTTATCATTAACAAGAGTCTGTAGGGGAAGATATGAATTACCTTTTCAAGTTCCCCAAGGCTCTTACTCTGTATCCTACACTCTGAAGACCAGTGAGGAAGCATCCCATTCCATAAGATGAGACCAAAAGAGCTAGGAAACTTCAGGAGAAAAAAAAATTATCCATGTTTTCCCAAGTATTCAATAAGATGTTCCTTCTTAGCATTAAGCAGTGATTAAGCTGCTTAATATTAACACATCAGTGACTGTAATCTTTGTTGAGAATAAGATATGTAATTATTTTGGCCTATCTATGTCTTTTTCTGAAAAAAATTATTTCTACTAAGATAGATTTTTGCTTTGTTCCTACTGCACCATATGCAAATGAATCTCAGTCTTGGATGTATTTCAAACCCTGTGTTTCCAGCATTCACTCAGTCTGTTTATTTGGTGGATCAAAAGGTCATCCTAATGAGGTGACTGAAATATTTGCGCCAAGAATCAATAAACAACCACCACCCTCTTTATTCATAAATGTCTTTGAATGCATTTGTACAGTGAAGACCCATTCCTAGAAGTCAGTGTAAACAAACAAACCTTAATTGATCAGGGGAAGAAAGATTTACAAGACTGCCTAAAATTTAGTGGAACTACTTAAAGGTTAAGTGGACGTTTGCAAGCATTGTGTAGCAGAATTGAAATATTTTAGTGATACCAACACCTGATGTACTGCCAGGAGGTAAAAGGCCACACTCCTGAACAGATGAGTCTCCAAAATGGTCCTAATGCTGCCAGACTTCTTCAGCATCCTGGAGTAGGGACAGGGGGATTCATGCTGCATCTTTTCAGACAAAGCTTTAGATTTAGCTATTTCACTCGTTCTCTAATAATGGCAAGCATTTGGGAAGTTTTCCTTCACGCTTTGGCTTGCAGTCTGTAAAGGGAGAAGCAAAGTTAGCCCCATAGCTGGTACAGCTAGGGCTGTGCTGACTCATCCAAGCTGGGGCTGTGACCCCAACAGTGGCACTTAGAGTTACTTATTTCCCTTTTCTGCTTGTCCTGGCCATCCATTAGAGGTTGCAGATATTTGTAGGAGAGGCAGGGAAAGGAGGAGTAGCTCTGCACACTGGCTATCACAGTTCACAGGAGAGCAACCACACCTCCCAACACAGCTCCCTGATGAGTCCACAGGGAGAAGCTGGGCTGTGATCTGTCACTGCTGAAATAGGAGCACAACTTGTTGCAGGGATGATAGGGTAACCTGGTCAGAGGGGGACAAGAACACAACTATGTATTACAGAAGCCACGAGGTACTGGCATTAGCTACATATTTATCAGTGGCAGGGCACCTAGATCATAGCAAACTCAAACCTTCAGATGATTTCACAAAGGTAATGACAGCATGACGTACAAGAAATGTTCCTATTGGTGCACTGATGCTGCCTAAAGCCATGTGTTGTCAATGTTTATGAAGGAGCAGTAACAGCATTTCTCCCACTTGCCTGGGATTCCTCTCCTGCGTCAGGTTCTGTTTGTTTGGAGATCCTATACATTTTATTTTAAAAGATAAAGACTTCTCCTCAGAGGGAGGTCATGACTCTGATCAAGGGAACGTAGAACAGTGTTCAAATGACACAACTGGATTCTTGTGTGAGGTTTGGAAGTTGCTAACTGAGGACTATTTTGGAGACTTGGCTGGCCAGTATCTCTGGCATATTTGGAACCATTCCAAGGAGGTATTTTTGTAAGCCACTGGGATAAGGCAGTAAATTAAGGGTAATTTAATACTGCCGGGAAGTCACTTTAAGTCAGCGTGTCTGTGGATATTGCTAAACTGACCATAGCAAAAACAGGACATTCACACCCATTCCCCCAGCGCAGCAGAGTTTCCCCTTCACACTCTCAATGGTTAAGAGAAGGTTTCTGAAGACATGATGGCAACTCAGTTTCATGGTACCTCACTTTTTCTTTTCTCCTCTTGAGAAACTAGACCAGACTTTGAATGGGAATATTACTATTCCAGTCCTCAAAGGAGGCCCTGGCACATCACTTTGCCTCACAAGAATATGTATTCACTGTGGAAAGACTGAACTATTAATGAGATTGGAAAGGAAGGGTCTGCGTGCTAATACAGCTGTGCTCAGGCGCATCTGCATCACTCTGGTATATAGGCTTTTGTTTATTCTATCAGTTTCTGTTGAACATCCTGTGGAATCTTTAAAAATTCTTCTTAGAATTAATATTTCTTTATATAATTTAAGCACATATAGTCATATATACTGTAGAATGGAGAGGAATATGTGAAGTTTTTTGCATTTTAAATTCTTTTAAATACCACATTTATGTTAGTTTCTTCAATTTCAGTCCAAGGAGTTTAAGTCAGAGGGTTACTGCAGAGACATAAGGCCAAATAAGGACAGGATAAAACTCCTTACTGGTAGGAAGTAAAGCTGTTTTACTCCACTGAGGATTTCAAGACTTTTATATCCATGACCTTTAAATGAAAGTGCTGGACTAACAGCATGGAGCTGAGATGGGAATTCTTTTCTCAGTGATGTATGGGGGGGGTGTGTTTGTGTGAGAACAGTCCTTGAAGCTGCTTCTCCACTGCAGTCGGTGTTGTCCCAAATATGGGTTCTATCCAGACTGCAAGAAAACAGATAGATAGATAGATAGATAGATAGATAGATAGATAGATAGATAGATAGATAGATAGATAGATAGATAGATAGATATTTATTCCCTGTCTGCTCAGAGATGGGTGTTGGGTGGTAAGTTCACCCTCTCTGCATGCCAAATACCCAATTTTACAACCTTCAAACAGTGACAAATCAACAGCCCCCCTTTAGAAGACAATCTAAAACTAGATTCACTGCCTAAACGTTTATTCACCTTCATTTAAAGACACAGTACCCACTGATTTTACCATGCATTATCTATGGGGTTATGTGAGTAGTGGTCGGTGAAAGATAACTTAGTCAGCTTTTACCACATAATCCCCCAGAGGAAGGACTGGAGGTACCTGATGTGTGGCTACATGCCCTGTGAGCCTATTGGGATCAATACAGAAGGATTTTCCAGGTTTGGAGCTCTACACAGAGGTATTAGACCTACACATGAGTTGTGGTCTCATGGGATAATTTCAAGAAGTCTAAATAAGAAATTGCAACTTCTGATCTGTAGACTGTTTGGTAGGAATTTATATTTGTCATGGTTTGAGAACCCCAAAATCTAATTCCCTAGTCCAAACCCCCTCCCACATCTCAACTGAGTGTGAGGTGGTTTTTCCAGACACCACACAAGACTCAAAATGGGGGAAAGGGAATATATTACAATGACTGTACAAATAAATACTACAATACATTATATACAATCTTAGCTATCTCTACCATGACATAAAAAATATTTACAATGGATCAAATCTCTTCTCCCCTCCAAATAAAAGTCCAGGAGGGAAGAAGGAAAAGATCCTTTCCGCTCTCAGAGCAGCAGTGTTTCTAAGGCAGCAGGCATCTCTTCTGCAGCAGCTGTAGCTGGATCTCTGCCAGTACACACAAGGGGGTATCCAAGCCCTCATGGCCCTTCGCCTCCAAGCGAGGGTCTTCTCTTCTGTGAGCTGTGTTCACCTGGACACGGTTGTTTCACCATGGTCATACCACGAAGCACGGGGGTCTTTGTGACGGTCTGTATCTTCAGGGGATTCAAATTCCCCGTTGCAGAGCTCCGTGCTCTGTCTCAGGCAGCGGGGAGGCCAAGGTCACCCCCTCCACATTCCTTCTGAGCTTTACAGCTCCTTTCTGCAGTGCTGTAGCACTCCACGACTCTTTCAAGTAAGAGTTCATCATCTTCCTCCTTTCTTGGAGGTCTCAGAGGGGTATGGGGTTTTATTTCAGTTCTTACCCCAACTTCCTCTCTCTCTCTGTGGAGCCTAATTCTCTCTCTGCTGCTGGCTCTCTCTCGGTTCTCCTTCCAGGAGTTCTCTCTGTGTTGCTGCATGCCTGTCGTTGTTGTTTGGTCTTATCTCTTCTGGCTCTCTGCCACCGTTTCTTTGGTCAGTGCAGTTCTGCTGCTCTTCTGCTGCTGCTGCTCACAGTGAAGAAACATCCCCCAGCTCTTAGCTACAGATACTTAGCCCAGTCTTACACTGTTCCAAGTCTCTGTAGCCCCCCTGCCGGGGGCTGGGGGGGGGAGGCAGAGGCTCCAAGGGGCTCCGAGCCCCTTGCTCGTGGCTCTATAACATGACTACTTCAACAACAACAATAACTACCTTCTCTTCCGTTCTGCTTGTGATGTGTTTATATTTTGCAGAAGCGCTCATGGGGTAAAACCTCAAAACCTCAAGGGTCACCACCCCCTGGTTTTTACCATTTTATAACTTCAGGGGGAAAACTGTTTCCCCCCACCACAATATTCAATTTGATTTAAAGATCAACAAACTTATCCATGTCAGTTACATAGCCCACAGACCCCATGAGCTGCAGGGAAGAAGATGAAAACCTGTCATTTACAGCACAACTGGGACTGTGGCCATGACCTGAATTTTTTCCAACAAAGAATCTCATTTTTTTCATCCTGGTTTATTTAAATGTGCTTAGTCTGTAAAACATGGAAAATGTCTATTCATACTGATGTCATCTGCAGAAAATAAACCTGTTTGTTTTCCACCTTGCATTCAGTGCTTCTGGAATTCTGCTTGGACACTTGTTTTGGACACTTTTAGTAGATAAATGTAATGTCATTTCTGCATCATTAACATGTGAGGCTGCCATGGCTCCTGTTCTTTTGACAGCATCACTGATCAGCAGCTGACACTCTAGCAATTTTTTTCCCCTCTTGACACACTAACAAACAATCCTCATCATGCCCTTAGACACTTGCATTGTTATCTTCATGGTCTAGAAGGAGCAGCAAGGAGTTAAGGCGCTTTTTCAGGGCAGCAGAGATAAAAAGACATATTTTCATTGCTAAAGCAGGACCTATGAAATGCAGGCTTCTGTCCCATGTTGAAGGGACCCTGTGTTAGTAGGGCAGCGAAAAATGCATCCTTCACTTCTGACACAATTGTAAAACACAGTAAGTCCTATCACATTTTTTTCTGCCTTGCATGAGTTCTGGTTTTTACTGTGGGAGAAACAGTGGTGCAGGCGCTACAACCAACCTGCTATTTCAACCAGCAAGGTCTCCAAGGGAACTGTGGGATTTGGTGCAGTGCTGCTGTACCAGACACCTAATACCCATTGCCTGAACTAGATTATACTTCCTCTCATGGATTTCGTTTTGAGTGAGATTCTCTACTTTTATCCGTGCTGGTTTAAAATCCTACCTTGCCTCTTAGAATTGATATTAGAGGTTTAAGGACATAGAAGTGATACTGAGAACACATCTAAGCAGACAACTGCTTTACACACAATGAAAACATGACTAAAGGAAAAATCAGATTTTTGACTGTCTAATGAGGAAAAAAATAGAAGGAAATAACTAGGAAAAAATTACAAGGGATTACATCTTAGTCAGAGGTTACATCTTAGAATCACAGTATTATAGAATAGTTTTGGGTGGAAAGGACCTTACAGAACATCTTGTTCCACTCCCTGCCATGGACAGGGACACCTGCCACTAGACCAGGTTGCTCCAAGCCCCATTCAACCTGGCTTTGGACGCTTCCAGAGATGAGGCAGCCACAGCTTCTCTGGGCAACCTGAACCAGGGCCTCACCACCCTCACAGGGAAGGATCAACCCTCTTTCAGCTTAAAGCCATTTCATCTTGTCCTATCACTGCTTGCCCTTGTAAAAAGTCCTTCTCAAGCTTTCCTGCAGGACCCCTTTAGGCACTGGAAGGGGCTCTAATGTCTCCCTGGAGCCTTCTCCAGGCTGAACAGCCCCAGCTCTTCCAGCCTCTCTCCAGAGCAGAGGTGCTCCAGCCCTCTGGGCCTCTTTGTGACCTCCTGCTGGAGGCAGCTTTGCAGGTGGGGTCTCACCTGAGCAGGGCAGAGGGGTAGAAACACCCCCTTACCTGCTGCCCATGCTGTTTTGGATGCCCGTAGCTGGGTCAAGTTAGGCTCTTGTCCACCAACTCCCAAAGTCCTTCTCCTCAGGGCAGATCTCAATCCATTCTCCACCCAGCCTGTATTTGTGCTTGTGATTGCCCTGACACACACACAGGACCCTGTACTTGGTCTTGTTGAACTTCTTGAAGTTTAAATGGTCCCACCTCTCAAGCCTGTCCAGGTCCCTCTGGATCCATCCCTTCCCTCCAGCATAACAACAGCTCCACACAGCTTGGTGTTGTTGGCAAAATTCCTGAGGGTGCATTAGATCCCACTGTCCATGTCACATTTCTGTTCTATCACTATTTTTGGTTAGGCTTCACAATAGATTTGGGTTTTTGGTTTGCTTTTTTTTTTTTTTTTTGTTTATACTTCAGGGAGTTTTCTGCAAATACTTGAAAATTGTCCCTTTTCCTATAGAATCTTGATTTGAGGTTTTTGGAACATTTTTACTAATGTTTTCTAGTAGAATTGGATAGATAAAAAATATCTCACTTGTTCAAAGTTTAACCATCTGTTAAATAAAAAAAAATCTTGCTGATATTTTCTGTATTTTGTCTTTTATGGTGAATAGCAGAGTGCAAAGTTTGATAATCAAAAATGAATGGCCATAAAACATGTCTGTGAATGTAGTGGTTGTGTAAAGTAAGACGCCTCCTCTGTTTACCATCTGGATTTCTTGGTGCCAGAAGGCTTCACTACACATTGTTGCTTTTCTTTATTAAAAATGATTTTTTCCTTTCCTACCCTGTCTTTTCAGAGTTTTATGCCTTAGGTAGAGAGTGGCCCAGGTAACAAAATACATAATGAAAGAATTGTAGTGATCAATCAGAGCTTTAAAACAGTTGAAGAACTGTGATTTTTATTTCCATCTTCTATTTCCCCAAGACATAGCTTGCAGGATACCTTGGTAAGATTGTTATTTGTAGTCATTGTAGCTCTTACCATAAATATGGATCAATCACTTCCATTAATGTGGAATCACTGCCATTAACCCAACATGACTAGGTTATGTACAAAAATGCATCTTATTTCCCTGAAGTACACCAGTATGTTGGCCCTACATATTCTCATTAGCAATTATTTCAACACAGTGTGAAGTTACCATATCATGCAATGTTTTGAGCTTTTCTGAGGTTCTCTCTAGGCCATATACAAAAGGGGTGTTATTAAAGTAGGACAGTGTTTATGTATACAGTAATTAAAATGAAAGGTTTAAGGTGAACGCAATATATAGTTCTGTGGAATTTCATTGATAGCAAGTACTGTTTAGTCCATGTCTTGCTGGTTACATAGCAGCAGACACACAAATAATAAACAAAACCACAATTTGCTAAATATATCCTGGAGATTAAGACATAGGTGGAGAAAATTCTTGCCTAAAACAAATGAATAATGCAGAAATACTGTATAAAGTAGCATATTAAGACTAAGAAGTCTCCAATGTGTTTATTCACAACTGCCAGTTAATACATTTTAAAAAACTGTTTATCATCTCTGGTATGTAAGTACTCCCTTCACTTCAGCAGGCTGAAATTAGTTTACATGACTTGTAAATAGAAATACTTCTTGATTTGTTTCAACTCATATTTATCAAAATACTCAAATTTTCTGATTTCATGAAAGTAGAAAAGATTCCAATGCATTTACATAAAGGAGGACATGGTTAATTGCATTCAACTAAAGATGTGACATTACCTGAAGCAGTCACTGCTATGACATAATGTATAGAGCATTATGTCACAGCATTATATAGAGCATTAGTTTCTAAGGAGATAGTGAATAGCATAAAATCCTAATGCAAACAAGAACAATAGCTGTCATCGCAGTATGTCTGCTTGAAATCACTCCTCTGCCCCTCCTTGCGGAGTTTGTATCTATAGCTGCATTACACAGACATACATAGTATGTCTACTGTGCTTGCAGTCTTTCCAGGAAAACACAACTAAAATCTGGAGTAACAAGATTTCTGGTAGCCCAGGAACAGCAGCAAAAAGCATGTTTTTTGTCAGCACTGAACAGATCCTGGATAGGTTCAGTAACCCTTGCTAAGCTCTTTGTCAGCCCTTGGTACTGATTACCAAGATACGGAGTTTACAGTGAAATTATATAAACCTCACAAGCACCCTCTTCACTCTGGACTGTAGCACTCACCATAGTCCATGTAACAATCTGAGTGAAAATTCCTTGTTCCTCCTCTCCATGATAGTTGTATATTTGGATGGTTCTCATGATGCAAAACCAAAAATGAAACCTTGGAAAAGACCCATTAATTCTCTTTATGAAACAAAAACAATGTCTGGGAAGTATGGAGTTATTCTAACACACAAAGGATGCATCAACATTAGAGATGAAGAAAGGATTTTTTTTTTTAATATGCATATTACTAGCAGCATTAGCAGAAGTTGCTGATAAATGCATTGAGTCACAGAATCACAACGGTTAAAAAGGAAAAGGATAGTGCAGGAGAGAGAAGTATCAGTGCCCTGGAGCTGCTGGCTGCAGCCTCCCTAACAGAGCCCAGGATGTACTTGGCTGCCTTCACCACAAGGGCACACTGCTGGCTTATGTTGTTTTATTCACAGCAACACTGCTCACTATTTCCAAGAGTATTTTTCTTGCAATCACACTGGAAGTCAGCTGTCCAAAGTCTACTCTCATGGAAGTTATTTTCTGGGGGCTTTCTTTCACACAAGCAAAATTAAATAGCATACGAATTTTCTCATCTGTAAGTTTTCAAATTAAAAATCCAGAGAGATAATTGTAGGTAGCCTAATTTTCTTCATTTTCTCTTTGTGGAGAAGTACAGCCAGAGAAATTTGATGATTCAGTAATCGCAGTAGGAAAAATAATGTGATTCCTTTTATTTGTAGCCCCTTTAAAATCCTCCTTGCAGTCCATATCCATAACACACAAAAAATTACAAGAACAACAGAAAAAAAAACCCTTTTCTGCATTCAATTTCTGTGCTTGCTTGGGCATGCGAGAATAGTTCTTGTCTTAGTACTGGTAGCTGAAAAGGGAAGACTGCAGGTCTGCAGTTTAATTCCTCTTCATAAAGACATTTGGTAAATCCTTTCAAATAACTTGAATAAATAACTGTATTCCTTACTCTAGTATAGCTCATTGCCTTTTCCTGTAGTCTGTCTGATGTCTCTCGACCATTTTGTCATCAATACCATTAAAATTATCAAATGCCAAGGTATTTCGTAACAACTCATGGCAGAACAGATCTTTTCCACAGCAGAACAGGAGGGTCTCCCATGTAATGGTTTTATGAGTGTTGCCTTTTTGTTTCAGGAGCTATATTTTGAGTGCAAGCATTAATGACAAATCATTATTGCTGCTGAAATGCATCTCCACCTAGAAGTATTCATAAAGCTGTTTTCCCCACCCAGTCAAATATATATTTCAAATACTGGATACGCTAGAGAATTTTGGACAGGTTTCCTGGGTTTATTTTTCTTGGTATAGAGTTTGGGCCTTCAGCATTTCCACACTGTTTGTATTGTTTAGGTTATGTGCACTCAGGGAAAGTGCCTTTCAGTTTATGTGAACAAGTGCAATTAGAATCTGTAGTTCGAATAATAACTTTACTAAAAAGAAAGATCTATGTTGAGTGATGCTAGGTCTACATACCTCAGTATTAGGAGAATGAGTCTTTTTTTTTTTTTTCCTCTATATATCTCCAGTATTCTTTGCTTGGGTTTAGGGTGGTTGGGTTTTTTTTTTTTATAGAAAGCAGGAAGATATATAAATATTTTTTCAAAAGCTGTCATTTTCCTCTATTTTTCTTTCAAAAAGTTGGAATAGGAGAGGAAGAGAAAGATGTACATATTTCTCAAATCCTTCCCAAGTTCGAGAACAGGGTCTATGGGAGATGTCTCAGTTAGAATCCACCTTCTCCCTCATTATCTGTGAAAATTAATGGTAGGACTTAGTTGTGAAAATTAATGGTAGGACTGTCAATGTGTTTCCCGCCAGGGTTAGTGTAGAAGTGTGAGCACACACACTCTCTTCTTTTTGTTCACACATCTGTTCCTTTGGATTGTGTACAATAAAACTAAAGTGGATTCTGTAGCTGATGCTAGCATCGAGGGCAGTACAAACTGATGGGCTACAACAACAATGGGTACTCAATAATTATACTATGATTTTGTATAACATGGAATTGGTTAAGCACTGCTGATAGGACAAAAAGTCCTTTCTTAACTTTCAATAGCAGATCAAGCAATCTCTTTTGCACTTTGATAAATGTAAAGAAACAATTATTTGATTGCTTATTTTTACTCTGCATAAATAAACTGCAAACTTGTACATAGATCTACCAGACTGTGACACATAGTAAAGGCTGCCAAGTTAAAGGACAGCATACAGAAGGAACATGAATCAGGAAGAACAATATCCTGGGAAACAAATGAGAAGCACCATCTGACAGGTGCACGTATGGATGATAAAACCAGAGGCAAACACTGATATTTGTGCTCTGCACACAGTGGAGATTACAGGGACATGAAGGAGCAGGGAGTAATTACAGACATTGCATGTGAGAACTCCAAAAATCTAATTCCCTAGTCCAAACCCCCTCCCACATCTCAACCCAGTGTGAGATGGTTTCCAGATACTACATGAGACTCAGAGTGGGGGAAAGGGAATATATTACAATGACTGTACAAATAAATACTACAATACATTATATACAATCTTAGCTATCTCTACCATGACATAAAAGTATTTACAATGGATCAAATCTCTTCTCCCCTCCAAATAAAAGTCCAGGAGGGAAGAAGGAAGAGCTCTCTTTCCACTCTCAGAGCAGCAATGTCTCTAGGGCAGCAGTCTCTATGTTTCACTCTTCTTCTCATGCAGCAGCTGTAGCTGGATCTCTGTCAGTACTCACGAGGGGGTATCCAAGCCCCTCGGCCACTCGTCTTCAAGTGAGGGTCTTCTTCCGTAGGCTGTGTTCACTGGGACAAGGGTCACTTCACTACGTCATATCACGAAGCTCAGGGGTCTTTGTGACGGTCTGTATCTTCAGGGGATTCAAATTCCCCTTTGCAGAGCTCCATGCTCTGCCTCAAGCAGCGGGGGGGCCAAGGTCACCCCCTCCGCATTCCTTCTGAGCTTTACAGCTCCTTTCTGCAGTGCTGTAGCACTCCACGACTCTTTCAAGTAAGAGTTCATCATCTTCCTCCTTTCTTGGAGGTCTCAGAGGGGTATGGGGTTTTATTTCAGTTCTTACCCCAACTTCCTCTCTCTCTGCTGCTGGCTCTCTCTCTTGGTTCTCTCAGAGAACTCTGTGTCTTTGGTTGCATGCTGTTTGCTGCTGCTTCTCTGGTTCAGTTCTTATCTATTGGCTTTTAGCCATAACCTCTGTTCACTGCTGTCTCTGCCACTGCTTTTCAGTATCTCTTGCTGCGGCTCACAGTGGAGAAACATCCCCAAATTCATAGCTAGAAGTACATAATCCAGCTTAACACTGTTCCAAGTCTCTGTAGCCCCCCTGCGGGGGTCTGGGGGCCCCAGCCCCCAGTGGGGGCTCCCGCTGTTTCTCCTTGTGGCTTCACAACATGGCTACTTCTACAACTACTACAACTAACCTTCTCTTCTGTTCTGCTTGTGATATGTTTATATTTTGCAGAAGCGCTCATTGGGTAAAACCTGAAAACTCCAAGGGTCACCACCCCCTGGGGTTTTACCATTTTCCCCCACCACATACCGTAACCTGGAAAAACATGAACCACTTTGCTCTTAGCTAACCAAAGTCCACAAGAACACAGAGTTGCCTGTGATGCTCAACTGCAATGCTAAATTTGATACAATCTGAAGATAAAATATAATTTTAGAAAGTGACTGTTTCTATTTTAATTTAAATTAATGGCATTATTCCACCTGCAGTGGAATCCATTTTGGGCTATTCAGTTGTATCTTTCAGTTTACCAGTAAAAAATTGTGCAGGAAAAAAAGCTCATTGTTTGTGGAAATTGTTCCTATTCTTGTCTAACATACCAAGATCAATTCAGTTCAGAGTATAGCCTGTTTTTCTTAGCCCTATTGTGAAACATCACCGTTGTTTAACATATCTGGTTAGCTCTGCTTAAGTGCAGTATAAAATTAACCTCATGCTAAACAATTTCTACTGCAAGAATTCTGTCTGCGAAGTGTGTGGCACAGATCAAAAGCATTCTATAAAATCAGCCATAATAAGCCACTTCAGGGACAGTCATAGCTTGACTTAGTTTTTAGAAGACTTTATAGAAGACTTGTCATAAAACTAAAGCTAAATTAGTCAAAGTCAATTTGAGAGAGAAAGATGCCTACACGGATGATGGAAAAAATTGACCCTTTTTTCACTCTGTATCAATAACCTTTAATAATATTCTAAAAGTAGGTACCTGAGTACTGCAAGCAAGGGAATAACCGCAATGTTTTGTGAGTACTTGTATGAACATTGATTTGATCTCTGTATCTGAGGTTTTAAAAACTAAAGTCAAATAGTGGTTACTGAAGTGCTTCCCCTACACACTACTAAAAATATAATTGAATTTGTATATTACAAGCAGTTTGCAGACATATTGCAGTCCTTGAAATGCTTACTATAATTTTTCTGTGAGTATTAAACTTTTATAATCTCATTATTAATAATATTCAGGCAGCTACTTTGAATTATTTTGTATATCCAGTAATTTGGGTTTTCCTACTTTTAAAATGTTATAAATAATACAGATCTTTGCAATTGGTAATACCTTGAAAAACAAGACATAAAACCAACAAATTTCCAATGTGTCTGATCCACTTAGTTACTTCACATGATGCTGTCAATTAATTCATGTGTTTCCCCTCCACATTATGATGATAATAATTCACATCTTCAACATATATACTTGAGTGTGCTACATATATCCATTATAATCAAATAATGTAAAATTGAAACAAGTGAACAAAGAGATGTCCGGTGGACTTTTTTATGTAATTAATGTATATCTTCAGAATACTGTGTAAAAATTGAAAAATATAACATAAGCCTATAAACTCTGTAGGTTGCCCAACTTTCCATCTCACAGTGCTAGGTTTCTAAACTGGGTGTTATTTACAAATTATTTTGATTTTGGGACTGTGTTTGTGATTGGTACAGGCTTTGAAAAAGTAAATACATTCTCGTAACATAGTAAGTGTATTCAGTCTCTATTCACTATACTCTGAGATCTCCCAGTTAAATACTTAGAAGTTGCTCACCTCATTTGGTATAAATGCCAAGGCTGTTCTGTGACCCTGTTATGCCACTGCTGATTCCTGTTCTTCTTTCCTTAAAAGCTGGGATTTTTAAAAAAATAAAGATTTATCTTTCAGAGTTAGAAGTATTATAAGACATATATTTGAATCTGTGCTGGCATCTCTTTGCTTTTCTACAACAATATTTGGTTAAGGACTCCCTGACCCTGCTGTCAACTGCTTAACACAATTTGAGCTGAGCCTGAGATGGAAAATACCAGACCTTCCTTGCATCTTTCTAATAGTGGGACCAGCTCATGTCTCCTGTGGATCACAGAAGTGCAGCTAGACTGACTCGATTTCTCCTCAGCTCTCTACAGCCCCAAGGAACAATTTTGTTTGTCAGTTGCTGAAACAGCCTGTGCAATACTGCGTCAGCTATGCCTCATTTCCAGGCACACACCTTCCACTTGAGGCTATGAGGAATGTGGATAAAGCCTGCTTAATCCTCCCTTGCCAAGAAAGTGCCAGGGTGAAGTGGTGAATCAAACACACCAAGCCTGGATCAGGCCTGGAGGCTTGCAGTTGCTATTAAAGTATTGCTCCTCAGTGCCCACTGCTAGTGAAAGGATGAGTTTGAAAACATGGCCTGGGGAGTGGGAGGGAAGACCTGAAGGAATGGGTCAGGATGACTCATATGACAGGAGAGCAGAGCAGCCAGGAGGTCAGAGAAAGTATGTTGCTCCTGCCTCTGACCTCCGCAGAGAAAAGCACAGAGCTTTGCCAAGGAAAACAACTTCACTCTATTTATTCTATGAATTTCTCTGAACAATTATTTCCTGTAATCTGAGTTTGTGCTGATCTCTCTATTGCCTTTTCAATCTCAGTTGAGGATGAGATAAAACAAAATCTTTGAAGGGTAACCTTGGCCTAAGGGACAAAGGCATCAGGCATCTGCTGCCACAGGTGGGTTCATTGTTCAGGGTCCACCACACAGTATATGTGCTATTACTGGGAGATTTGTCCTCATGTTCTCCTTGTTTTCAGCCTCACAAAATGTAAAACAAATTATGGTACATCTGGACTGAAAGTATTAGCTATTTAATGGTCCCATTTAGACAGAATTTCTTTGCCAGCCTTTGACATTTATGAGATTAACTAAAGTTCAATCTTTCCTGAGCAGAATATTCCATATCCAAGCCCAAATGGTTACATCAGCAGTGCAGTGATCTCAATAAACCCACTAAATTTGCATTACTTTATCACTGAGTTAAAGGTTTCAATAATCGATTGGACAAAAAGAAAATAAAAATTTTACATACCAGTGTAAACTGATGCAATTGCTTACTAGTGTAACTATGACCTAAATTATTCTTGGCAGTAGGTTAAATGTGGAAGGGATGTAGGAAAAATTCTTTGGCTCATACAGATTGGTTTGATCACCCTTCTTGACAGTCCTACTTATGAAAGGCTCCTGAACACAATGCATAAATTAAGGTATGATGATAATCATCTCAGTTACAATTCAGAAACATGCATTGCTGCTAAACAATGAGATGCTGACCAGTTTAGGCTATGGAACAGCAGTATGACAGTGTGCAAAACAAATTTCTGTGTATTGAAAGCAGACTGAGTGATTAGAAACCACACATTTTCTGGGTGCAAAAGTGAATGAGCAGCACAGAGCTACCACAAGTCAATCCTTGATTGGGTGGAGTGTACTGGCTCTCCTTGGAGAGGCATAGGCCTTACTCAGTGTGGTGGTTTGGACCTTGGTTTTTCCCCCAGAGGCTGGAAAGTGGTAGACCCCAAGGGGTGGAAACCCCTGGAAGTTTTGAAGTTTTGCCCAATGGGCGCTCCTGCAAAAATGTAAACATATCACAAACACCGGAAGAGATGAGTTGTAGTTTTGGTTGCTGAGGAGAGGTGGCCATGTTGTGAGCCACGAGGTAGGGGCTCTGAGCCCCTTGGGGCCTCTGGCCCCCTCCCAGCCCCCGGCTGGGGGGATTGCAGAGACTTGGAACAGTCTTGGACTGGGCTAAGTGTCTGTAGTCATGCCGGGAGATGTTTTTCTCCATGGGCACAGAGCAGCAGCCGGCACTGACCAGAGAAACAGTGGTACAGAGCCAGGACAGATAAGACCTGAACCGGAGAAGCAACAGAGACATGCAGCATCGCAGAAAGGACTCCTGGAAAGAGAGAGAGAGAGAGCATGCAGCAGAGCTACAGAGTTTGGGGTAAGACTGATACCAGACCCCAAAACTCCCTTGAGACCCCTCTTAGAGAAGAGGGACATGGACTCCTATTTTGGAGAGTAGTTTTGGACATGCAGCACCGAAGAGAGAGGAGCTAAGAAGCTCAAAGATGTCCTGGAGCTGGACCGGGATGGCCAGATGGAATGCAGAGGGGGTGACCTTGGCTCCCCCCTCGCACTGCTGCCACGGTGGCAGCCTGTGGTGTGACCCCCCGTGTCTTCGTGATATGACCGTGGTGAAACGACCTTGTCTGGGGTGACGAAGCCCACGGAAGACCCCTCAGTTGTGAGGCGATGGGGCCGAGAGAGGTTTGGATACCTCCCTCATGGATGCTGGCAGAAAGCCAGCCACAGCTGCTGCATGCATGAGAAGAGGACAGATGACCTGCTGCCTTAGAAGATGCTGCTTAGAGACTGGAAGGGATCTGTCCTTCTTTCCCTCCTGGACTTTTATTTGGAGGGGAGAAGAGATCGGGTCCATTGTAAATACATATGTCAAGGTAGAGATATTGTGATCGTGTGTATAATGTGATATGGTATTTATTTGTACAGTCATTGTAATATATTCCCTTTCCCCATTTGGAGTCTGGTGTGTTTTGTCTGGACCAGACGGGATCCATCCCAGGGTGATGAGGGAGCTGGCAGAAGAGCTTGCCAAACCGCTCTCCATCATCTTCCAACAGTCCTGGCTCTCTGGGAAGGTCCCAGATGATTGGAGGTTGGCGAATGTCACCCCAATCCACAAAAAAGGCTGCAAGCAGGACCCTGGCAACTACAGGCCTGTCAGCCTGACCTCGGTGCCTGGCAGGGTTATGGAGCAGATCATCCTGAGTGCAATCACACGGCACCTTCAGGATGGACAAGGGATTAGACCCAGCCAGCATGGGTTTAGGAGGGGCAGGTCCTGTCTGACCAACCTGATCTCTTTTTACGATCAGGTGACCCACCTGGTGGATGAGGGGAAGGCTGTGGATGTGGTCTATCTAGACTTCAGCAAGGCCTTTGACACTGTCTCCCATAATATACTCCTGGAAAAGCTGGTAGCCCATGGCTTGGACAAGTGTACCCTCTCCTGGATTAGGAGCTGGCTGGAGGGTCGGGCCCAGAGAGTGCTGGTGAACGGAGCTGCATCCAGCTGGCGGCCGGTCACTAGTGGTGTTCCCCAGGGATCAGTGTTGGGCCCAGTCCTGTTTAACATCTTTATTGATGATTTAGATGAGGGGATTGAGTGTATCATCAGCAAATTTGCTGATGACACCAAATTGGGAGGGAGTATCGACCTGCTGGAGGGCAGGAGGGCTCTGCAGAGGGATCTGGATAGACTTGAGAGATGGGCTGATTCCAATGGGATGAAGTTCAATAAAGCCAAGTGCCGGGTCCTGCACTTTGGCCACAACAACCCCATGCAGCGCTACAGGCTGGGCACAGAGTGGCTGGAGAGCAGCCAGGCAGAAAGGGACCTGGGGGTACTAATTGACAGGAAGCTCAACATGAGCCAACAGTGTGCCCAGGTGGCCAAGAAGGCCAATGGGATCTTGTCCTGTATCAAAAATAGCGTGGCCAGCAGGACCAGGGAAGTGATCCTTCCCCTGTACTCTGCATTGGTGAGGCCACACCTTGAGTATTGTGTTCAGTTCTGGGCCCCCCAGTTCAGAAAGGATATTGAGGTGCTGGAGTGGGTCCAGAGAAGAGCAACAAAGCTGGTGAAGGGACTGGAGCATAAGTCCTATGGGGAAAGGCTGAGGGAGCTGGGGTTGTTTAGCCTGGAGAAGAGGAGGCTCAGAGGTGACCTCATCACCGTCTATAACTACCTGAAGGGAAGTTCTAGCCAGGTGGGGGTTGGTCTCTTCTCTCAGGCACTCAGCAATAGGACAAGGGGGCACGGGTTTAAGCTCCACCAGGGGAAATTTAAGTTGGATATCAGGAGAAAATTCTTTACAGAGAGAGTCATCAGGCATTGGAATGGGCTGCCCAGAGAGGTGGTGGATTCACCATCCCTGGAGATTTTTAAACGCAGATTGGACGTGGCACTGAGTGCCATGATCTAGTAAATGGACTGGATTTGGACCAAGGGTTGGACTCGATGATCTCGGAGGTCTTTTCCAACCCAATCGATTCTATGATTCTATGATTCTATGATTCTATGGAAAAACCCATCTCACATTAGGTTGAGATGTGGGAGGGGGCTTAGACTAGGGGATTGGATTTTGGGGCTATCTCAAACCATGACGCTCGGAATTGCTTTTAGGAAAAAGATTAATTCTCTGGCATGGTCCTTTCTGAAGGCAATCAAATCTGTCATGCAAGATAAACTGAACAAGGAAGAGGAAGAAGGCTTTATTTTCCTACTCAGGATCCATAGAACTGTACTAGCAATTCCTGCAGTTATACTAGAAATGGGAACACAACAGTAAAACATACTGAGATGAGTGGGGTATCTCTAAAAAGTAATGACTACATTGTCTTGAAAAGTTGTAGGCAGAATCCAAAAAGACCATGTTGTTATGGTCAGAAAAAAATGCAACAGAAAGACAAGGAAGCATAGCCAGAATGAAATAAAAGGAAAACAATCAATCTTACACAGGCTTACGGAAGAATGAAATAGTACCAAACCTGACATGTACACACACCAAAAACAGAGAGTGTGGAGTAACAGAAAGACCTCAACACAAAGAAACCACGGGAAAGTCTGTAGTTACACTGAGAGGTCACCTCCATCATTACAAACGTTTTACTTTTCATTACCAGATCCGCCAATGCCTGACCATCATTTTAAGCTCCACCTTCCCTTGTAAAATGGAAGCTCACCATCTGTAGTTGTGCTGGCTATTTTTGGTTTGCCAGAAACTTCGAGGTGCTGAAGTGATAGAGGTTCTGTACTGTCTTATGTAAAAGTGGCCATTTTATAAAGAACAAATATTGCTTCCTATTTCTTCAAATGTATCCTTTGATTGAAGGAGAGATGGTTTCCTGTGTTTTTGTTACAGAGCAGTTTAAGGAAACCAAGCACTCTTTAGAGTGTATATCGACTTTAAAAATGCAAATCGATGAATCTGTTAAATGTTTCTCAAGCCATAAACAGTTATTTCAGTTGGGTGTTGTGAGGGTTGCCTCTGTGGTAGCAGCTTCTGGCATATCCTGTCTGCAGTGGTGATGGTTGAGAATGCACAAGGTGCACAAGAACAGCTGTGTTCTGATGTCTGGCATTGGTAACAGCATTTTCTTTCTTGTATAACCTTTCATGTAAATTGCACATCTTAGAATTATGGACTCACAGAATCACCAAGGCTCGAAAGACCTCTAACATCATCAGATCCAAACATTAACCCAGCACTGACAGGTTCACCACTAAACTGTGTCCCCAAGTGCCACATCTATGTGTTTTGAACAGCTACAGGGATGGTGATTCCACCACCTCTCTGGGCAGCCCCTTCCAGTGCCTGACCACCCTTTCAGAGAAGACATTGATCCTAATATCCAATCTAAACCTCCTCTAGTGCAATTTGAGGCCATTTGATCTTGTCCCTTGTTCTGAGGAAGCAAAGCCTGAACCCCACCTGGGTCCACACTCCTGTCAGGGAGTTGGAGACAGTGAGAAGGTCCCCCCTGAGCCTCCTTTTCTACAGGCTGGCACAATGGGTTTATAATCAGAAACCCTTTTCAGCTTTAGGGTAAGATCCACCATTATTCAGCTGTGAGGAATGGGGTGAAGAGAGATGTGTGGATGGGAGGGAAACACTGCCTGATTGACCTCATATGAGGTTCCCTGGAGCTCTGATAGTTGCTATACCATGGTGAGGATTTCTTAGAAAACCTGAGAAAAGAAAGTGAGAAGGTGGTGTGGAAACTAGAGAGTATGAGAGGTCCAGGGGTCATCTCCTCTGCAGCAATGGGCCCTGGCTGATGAAAGTCTCTGGCTCACAGCCTTGTTTTTAATCTGGGGCAACTGCAAATGTTTCTGGTTCTTAGAAGAGCAGCTTTAGTCCTGGTAGGACAGAGAAGGAAAAAAGGGTGGCACAGGCAGATATCTGACTGTAAACTGAAATTTCTGGTGTTCTGGGATACTG
The DNA here is from genome assembly GCF_001604755.1 of Lepidothrix coronata. NCBI lineage: Eukaryota > Metazoa > Chordata > Aves > Passeriformes > Pipridae > Lepidothrix > Lepidothrix coronata. The sequence continues at coordinate 9,152,968 of NW_016690194.1, read as the reverse complement.
TGGCGGGAAAAATATACCCTCTTCAACCACTTTTCTCTAAATCTGTTCAGGTCTGTGGGCTTTGCATCAAGACTGATGGTGGACTGTAACTCCATGCTGTGAATTTTCTGCTCATGGTACTAGTCAGTTGCCAGGACCTACAAGTCCTCCAGAGGGGCTGTGAGGTCTCTATGAGCTCTCTGGCCCCGGGTTTGCACTGATAAAACAGGATGAATGTCTTACTCTGCCCTGCCCATGGACAGGATGGTTGTGTGACCCCAAGATGGCACTGACTGCTCTTACCGCTTTATTTTTCCCCCCTTCTTCTCCTTCTCTCTTGAGAGGGATATAAAGGGAAGAGAAATGTGCTTGTGGACACGGGACTGCTCACTAAAAGTAGGTAGCTGAGGAGAAAAAATGTTGTTTTGGGATACTTGCTGCTTGTAAGAGGGAATCTTCTTGAGAAATGCAGAGCTGGTTTACAGTTGCTAGAATTTTTTTTTCATAGCATCAACGAAAGAGGCAGACTCCAGGAGAAATTATAGTCCTAAAATTGCTGCAGCTTAAGGACGATGAAGGTCCCAGAAAACAGTGCCTTGGGTTGGAGACCAGTCCAGGTCCATCTCATGGAAGACAAAGGCTGTGGGACTTTGAAGTCTGACAGGGTTTGCATGAGGTTCGGGAGCTGTGGACACTTAATGTATGAAGGAACCTAAAAAACTAAATATGTAGAACCTGTGGGATATGTTCCACCAGGGTAGAACCAGGCTTTGCCCAGCAGGAGAAAAAAACCAATATCCTATACCCTATATATATTTATTTATATATATATTTACATATGTATATACAGTTGCTGGAGTGTGCCTGCTTTTATGTATACATCTGTGTGCATTTACATACCAAATACATTTATATTGTGTGTGTGTGTATATATATACAGACACGTTGAAGTCATGCATTCAAGATTGTAGCCCATTGTTACAAACTCATACAAAAGATCTGCTGTGCTTCACCTACATCTAGAGCTGATGTGCTGACTGCCTGACTGGGAGCAGGATTTTTGGCTGTTCTTTTGCCTAATCATTTCAGTTTTGTTTGCCTCCTAGTTACGTGTCTTCGCACTTAATTTACAAGTGGCTAAAAGCCAGTTCCTGTGAGAACTTAGTCCCTTCACAGACGTTCTCAATTATTTATACCTTTCTTCAACAGTGGCAGTATTGTTCTTCTGCCTTGTCTGCAATGAGTTCTTGTTTCCTCTCTGTGAGGAGTATTCTTTGTTGTACAAGGATGCTCCATTTTTCGCAATACCTAGTCTCAAATTACCCCAAACTAGACAGTTTTTGTAGGTGATGATTTAAAGAGGTCTTATTTGGAGCACATAACTGTGATGCAGTGGGCAGAGTTATAACCTTTATAGGTAAGAATGTATGTGGGGGAAAAGAGTGACTGATTCCCTATCAAGCTGCAAATATTTGCTAGCCAGATTATTTGGGAAAAATTATCCTTGAAGTAAAGACCAGTGGAAATCCCAGCTGTTTTAGGGGTAGAAATGCTGATGCTATTTTCTTCTTTCACACATCTGCAGTCTGTTTTCACTTATCCTCATAATATTCTCCACAAGTGGCTAGGCCTGTTTTAATTGGTTCCTCTTGGCTTGAAAATTTCAAGTTTTGTTCAGCACAAGGCTATTCTGTCCATACCTACTAGCAGACAGGCTTGTTATTGATTGCATATGGTGCTTCTGCTATGACTCCTTCTCACAAGTGTCTGCTGAGGTTTTTGCTTGGTCCTGTTCAACACTGATTTCTACACTCTTCTCTGCTCCAGTTAAATGTAGAACATTCCTCTTAGCTGGTGTATTACAACTTCTCTCATTTCATTCTTCTCTTTAAATAGTTCTTCTATTCTTACTCCTCCCATTCAAGTCTGTCTCGTTTCTTGTCTTCAGATAAATTTCTTCAAACTGCTTTTTTGGCTTCTGTTATAATTACTGTAAAATGTTCTCTTTGTGTTTAAAACATTTATGGAAATTTTCTACTCTGTTAAGACCTATCTCTTATTTATCTATATTTCTCAGTTTGAAAACTGAGGGAGAAAGAATTTTAACAGGACATCCTTTTTTCAAAAAGGAATAAAAAAAAAATAAGAAATCACATGCATGTTCTACTGGACAGTGTTGAAAGTCACCTAAAGAGAGCTTTAGGCGATGAATATACATGGAATATACAAGGAATACAGATGGCAGAAGATACAACAGGGTGATATATATAAGCACAAATAGCAGTTTATATCAAAATATATCTTTCCTTCCACATACTTAATTTTATTTAATGAACTATTATTAGTAGTTGTCTAACCATTTCTAGCAGGGAACCTCTTATTTGATGATGGTCAAAGGAGTATGCTGTATATGGGTCTCTTGCTGGTCATAACTTCTGCCATCAAATCTCTACATAAAATTTGTAAGACCATTATTTTTCTGCAGTTATTAGTAAGTTAAGTAAGTCTTACACAGCTAAAGCTGACTGGGAAAATTATTATTTTGTTCACAACCCTCAAGAACAGGCAGAATTCTTGGTATATTTGTATATGAATATTCTTAATAATAGTTTTTTGGGGGGAGGTTTCTTGCAGCTTTTGAAAGCAGTAAAGTTGTCAAAGAAACAAAATAGTTTCAATCTTAGTGTGGCTAGCTCTCCATCACAGAGTTCCCATTTTCTTATTTTGCCATATAGGTGGGCAAAACTGGTGTATGTCAGTGAGGATATTTGTGGGTTAAGTAAATATTGACCTTCCTCTATGCCAACGCATGAAACTAAATGAAGACTCAAAGCACCTTAGATTAAGGAATCAATCATAAATCATTAGGATGTTTCTCTAAGAGTTTGACTAATTATTTCTGAAGGGTGTGGTATGGATAGGCAAATACTTAAAAATCTCTGCTCTGCAAAAAGTAAGTAACATTTTTTAAATTAGTGGTTTTCTATATGTACAAACCAGCCTAACAGGACACATAATTTTCTAAGCCTTTCAATTTTTTACTTTCTTAAAGTAGCCATGCTTGATTGAAATATTATGTCTTCTGGGCTCCTTGCCTGTTGAAATTAGCAACAATTTTAGGTGGTCTGTTTAATCTTTGTGAGGGTGGTTCACTGACTGCCCATCTATAGGTCTGTAATGTGCTGGTGCTTTGCAAAGATATGTTTATAATTTCTATAAATGTCCTGGTTAGTGAAATGGAAGAGCAATGAATCTTTAGATCTGTATCTGAATGATAGTTATTCAAGTGTTATTCTGCAATGAAGATTGCTGTACTGTATTTGTGTAGCTGCCATCAATCACTTGGCACTCTGTTCTTATGCAAAACCTAACCCACTAGTAAAATTACTCTAAAAATTGTTTTCAAAGGTTGGAAAGGCACTAATATCAATACTGTAAAACTGTATGGTAAATGCCTGCCCATAGCAAAGGAATTGTGAACTTTCCATTGTAGGCTGATTCTGTTTTGCTACTGTAAGTATTGTTGTTTAGTACTAAAAACCTGATGACGACATAGAAAAAGAGGAAGGAGGTAAATGTTTCTTTTGTCCCTAGTAAGTGAAACAGCAAGTTTCTTGTTTTTCACCACTAGATTTTCAGTACTTTTCTTGCTGTAGTCTCTTTCTAGTCATTTAGGAAACTCGCCTGTGAAAGCAAACCATTAAACAGCTGTGATTCTTTCCTTATCATCTAGATAAAAGTGCTGATCCTTTTTAACTAAGATTGTAGATTTGCTCCAACTGCAGTAAAAAACAAGACTGCATGCAAGGTGCCCTGGGATCTCTATGTTTTAGACAGGTTGGGAAGGCAAGCTGAAGAAAAAGGTTTCTGATACAGACACTAACTATTAATAAAATTATAGAAATTGCCCAGGTTTCATGTATACTTTGTTATATAAATCTCTATTTTAAAATAAACTTCAGTCTGGTTGCCTTGAAGCTGGAGGGAGAAACCATTAATTAGGGAGAACAATGAAATAGAGTTCAACAATGTTGATGAAACATTAATTCATTGAAATGCAAAAAAACCCTCCTGAAAAGTCAACCAAAAAGGGGTGGGAAGGGGTGGGAACTGGTAGGAAACAAGCTAATGTTGTATTCTTATAACTCGCTATGAAGACATGGAAAAACACCATGTCCAGCACATGTACTCACCAGAAATCTCTCTTTAGACAGAGACATGGGAGAAGAAATATTATCTGTTGAGCTAAAACATTGCTTCATCGAGATTTCATAACCAGAATTGCTCCTTGCCATTTGCAGAGTAATTAAATTTTGACTGCAGACATCTGACTGTTGTAGAAACCTAAGCTAAGAAACTATGCTTCTGCAGTTATGTTACCAGTCTCCCTTGATTATTAAAATACTTTAAATTTTCAACAAAATTTAAAACGGAGCCAAGAATCCTGCAGATAAGTTTCCACAGAAATAGAAGGTCGAATAGAGAGAAGGTGCTAATTAGGGCATCACATTTAACATCACATTAACTTGATTTCTTTTCTATGTGGCCAACTAGCAAGTCCAGAAGACTCATCACAGTTATGTAAATCAGACATAGATAAAGATCATTTAGATCAACCCTCACTTACTGCACCTGTGGAAGGGAACTCTGATGAAAAAAAACCAGAAAATGCTGGTTCGCAACAGAAGAGTTACAACTTGGAACTCCTGAAGTGCAAGTTAAAAGCGGAAGCAATAAATGCCCATTTACTTCTGGTGAAAGACACATCTGTTGAAGCCAGTCTTCTGCATGGAACAACAAATTACAGATGGCTTTGCAGGTTTTAAACTGCTAAGAGAACTTCAAACCTTTGGAGTTACTTCTGGCATATTTGACCCAGTAAATTATGAACTACAGCCCATGCATTCTCAGTGGAAACTTCCCAACTCCTCAGTGAAAATACAGGCAACAGTGTTAGGAAGGTATATCTTAGAAAATAGTGAGTTCAACTCATGGCAGAAACCCTAGCAATCTTGCTTTGTTTTCTAGGTTCTTGGAGAAAACTTACACTCTCCCTCTGAATCGTAGGGGAGGAGAAGCAAGAAAATCAAAGCTTTGGATCAGCCTTGCAGCTGTTGTCAGTAAAGCTCAGCAGGTTCTAAATCCTTCCTCTATTTAAGAGTATACTGAAATGCTGTTTGCTTTCTGGCTGCCAGGAAGATCCCAGGTTGAGTTTCTCTATCCTCCCTCTCCCTTTTAAGTAATTTAAAGCTGATATAAGGCCTCAGAAAGGTGCCTTGGTTGGCCCATTTGAAAGACCATGCAATTCTGGCTCTGTAGAAGAGTGCAATGTGCTCTGGCCTTAGTCAGTGTGATCACATTTCTGAGTTTACATGTTGTGGCTGCAACACAGATTTTTACATAACCCATCGATAGCCATCAAATAAAGTTGATGAAGAACAAAATTCTAGAAACATTACTGGAATACAATACACCAGCATATTGTACTATATTTATAGGTGGGCTAGGGCCATGTGACTACCAGCAATATTGAAAACCTAGACTATTTCCCAGAGATTTTCCTCTCTAAGGTGAGAAGAGACAGTAGTTCACAACTAATCCACAATTAGTCTGGGATGACTTGTTACAAGTCCTCATAAGAAAAATCTGACTATTGCAGAATATGTGCCAAGGAGAAATTTCCAATCTAATACTATAGCAACTACTCATTGCTCTGCTTTTTTTGATTTTTTTTTAAATACTCTTGAAAACATTTATTTTCTTATTGCTAATATCATATGTAGCAACTAAAATAAGTTAGAAAATTCATCATTTTTGATTCTAATCCCTCCTGTAACAGTGCAAACTAAGTTCAAGTCAATACAGGGATTAATTAATTAGAGAAATATAATTCATTTATCAAGAAAAAGCCTAAGGGTTTACAACCCTGAACAACACACGACAAACAAAATTTGGCAGACAAAATTGGATGAGTATAGCCATCATTCTTGCAACAGAAGAGTCTGAGATGTAATGATTTCTTTAATGTTCTGGACCTAAAATTGCAGAGGTTCAAAACGGATTCTGTGGCAGATGAGCTGTGCTTACCTTTCAGGGTGGAACCTTCTCTGAGAGAAAATGAGCACATTCTACTCATGGTGTTCTCCATGAACATCCAGTCCCAATCCCTTTGACTTCTCTTTCTGGTTTTGGAACATTTAAAAGTGCAACCTCCAGAGAAGTCAGTGAAGCGATTCACTTACTTCTGCCATATTTATACTTTTCAAATGCTTTTTGGATTTTTCTGTGTAATTTTAGATTTGGGATGTGGAGTTAAATTTCACGTGTCTTGACTTAGTTATTGAGTATAACTTAAACATGTAAGCAGAATCTGAAAGTTTTCATTCTCAGCTGTCTATGAAATTACCGAATCACAGAATATGCTGAGTTTGAAGGTACCCACAAATATTCTGTGTTTAGTAATAGCAAGTTAAATAATCCAGGTGTTACAGTATTGCTGTACCTTTGTAACAGAGTTCACTGTAGTGATTCAAACACTGCAAGGTTTGAAAAAATGTTTGTAAGCTGTAATATAATATGGCTAACAGAAACTTCAGAGATGCTAAAGAGGCTTGATGGATGTTTCTAGGCTCTAAATGCCATTTATGATTACAATATTGGGCTTAGAGTTGACCTGCCTGTTTTGTGTGACACCCACAGATGGTGCCAGCATGTCACAAATAACTGTCTTGTGTCAGAGCTGGGATCATTATTAGCTGTTGTCAGGCGGCTTTCATCCCATCTCCCTGATAAGTGAAAGGGCTTATTAGTGTACTATTCTCATAGCATTCTCTTAATAGAAATTGATTAAAGGACTGTAAATACTGTATATTGCTTTGGGCATTTGGTATCTTATTTTGGAACAGGTATAACCAGCATGATAATCAGCTGAGTGGCAGACCACTAAAATGTTTGTAGGAGGACATTTCTGAAGCAAAATTTTGCATCCTTCCCATACTGTGGAAGTAAAGCTGTGCTGTACCTGGAGACTCTTTGGTATGACAGTAAACATATACCATTGTGGCTGTAACCCACAAGTCAGGCTTGGAACAAGAGTGTACATCATAAAAGGTGCCAAAGGAAAGCAAGGGTAATGGATATTGAAAACTCTGATCTGGAGCTGCTGGTGTCCTGTGAAAATAAGACTAATCTTCTCACCAAAGAAGCCACAAAATCCGGATTCTAGCCTGTTGAATTCATGGAAGATTTCATCACTACATTCTTTTGCTGGATTCATAAAATCCTTTTCAAAAACAGAGGCTCTATGTCCTGTTACTGCTGTATGTTGATTTAATTCAAGCTATCAATTTGTCAGCCCTGTTTGTTTATTAAGTTTCAGAAAGTGCTTCATCAAGTAGTCTTTTAATATGCTGTCACTTCAGATTCTTGCCAGAAAATACAAAAGTATGGGAGGGCAGTTTATTATCTCACAATTCAGCTTTGTTTGGCAATGTCAGTGTTGACCCACCGTAGAATATTTATTTTGAAATCCGAGGTTTTCGTGAAGTATAATCAATTTCAAAATGTTAGGTACTCAGCAATTCTCTAGGGCATGTGATATGGTTTGAAGCTGGCTCCCTGCCAAGTCTCCAAACCTTACCACCAGAAGTGTCCCCCCCCAAAAAACCTCAGGGAGAAGAGGGAGAAAAAAAAAACTAAGAAAACCCAAAATGAGAGAGAGACAGCTAAAGTGAGATATATAAATATATTTACACTTATATTACAATTATATACAATTAAAAATATATACAATTTCACAAGGGAAAGGGAAGGGGGAAGGGAAAAGGAACAAAACAAAAATAAAATATATATATATATGTATCCCGATTAGTGACCCAATATCTAACAACTAAAAGAGTTAGCAAAGAAATATCTCACTATCTCCTTGGGACAACCGAGAGTCGCTCCGGAACCTCTGTCTCCCAAGGTCGGCAAGGCCTAACCAGGCCTCGCTCCCCAACACGGCAGACTCAACAGCAGGGAACCTGCACCTCCAAGCCGCCGGAAGGAAAGAGAGCGAAGGCCTCTCCTGCTTTCTTCTTATAGCCTGGCTTACGTAAAAATCGTAGGGAATACTGGGTAAATCTGGACCCTTCCTTGGTTACAAACTGGTCACCAAGGAAGGCCTAGCCCAAACCACCACAGCATGATATCTTACTTGATTTTTCAACGAACTGTACTTCTACCAATGACTTATGAAATATGGAAATCAGTTCAATTTTTCTGAGAATTCAGAAGTTTGGGATACCATATGTAGAATTTCAAACCAGGATGATCCAGAGTCATAGATAACTACATGCTTTTGCAAATGGAAGATTTGAATTTACAGCCTGTGAGCGAATCTTATTGTACAGAAAGACATTCCTTTCCAAATTTGGTCTTCATACAGTTGTTGCCTAAAAAATTCAGGGAGAAAAAACTCCGGGGCAATTTAAGTAGGAGGTAAGATAAGGGAAGGTTTTAATGAAGCCTCTCAGGCTCTGGACTCTGGAAATACAAACCACGCACATGCTCCCCTGACCAAGGTGTTATAATTTTTATAATGATGTCCAGCTAATCCCTGTTTGCCCACCCCCCAACCTTTGTCCCATTCCGCCCCCACCCCACCCCTCAGTAATTGAGTCTGGGGGAGTTTTGGGACCCCTCATCTTCATGTTCTTTGGAGCATATAAATTCCTTGGAGGCTTTCCAAAGTTTTGGGTTTGAAGGTTGCTTTGCCTGGCTGATATCTTGTTGTCCAGGCCAGGGTGCGGATGTTCTTAAACAGAATGAAGGGCTATCTTGAAAAAGAGACTAAATATGCTACCGGAATTTAGGGGGAATTGATATAGAAGGGGGTAATGGGGTTGGATATGTGTAACTACTATGCTAAAGGGTAAGGGACATAATAAATGCAGGTACATTCACTACATAACTACTTCTAAAACCTATAAAATTAAAAATCAAAACGCTCCAAGGCATCATAGTCATTGTTCTGTTGAAAGTGGACTATGAACTTACTCCTTTTAGCAGTTACTTGTGTCACATTTAACACAGGCATAGAATCTAGGTCAGCTTTGTCCTTAGCAGTTTATTTACCCCTTTCCTAAAGCCACTGTGTTAGCCAGTAATATATTTTTTTCCTCAAAAGCAACTAAATTTCTTATTTTCTTAGAGTAGATTGTTTGCTTAAAATTTGTCTCAGAAATGGATGAATAAGCAATCTAAGAGACAGGTAAGATTTTGGGCTACAGTTTTCTTAGACTGTAGCCACACAATTTTAAAAAATGTGTATTCAGGAAACAGAAGTTTGAATTACTTATGAATGTTAAGAAATGGTTTTTCAAAATACTGAATAAAAAAAATACACTCCAATCCTCTACTGAGTATACACAGGTCTATGTTATTTGTTGGAAGGCAGTGGTACAACAGGGTTGTGATGAGACATTGGAAAAATATGTGGTAGCATATATATTGCTTTTTCATTTTGTTTTTTAGAATTTACACACTGCAGATCAGTGACTGAATCAAATGGAAAGACTGATGGCGTAAGGTCCATCTAGGTTTTTTGATTTTTCTAATTTTATAAGTAATTAGGTAGTAGAAGTAGATTTTAGAAACAGCCCTTATTCCCTCACCCTTTAGCACAAGTAGTTTACACATTCCTCAACCCTCTTACCCCATTCCATGCTCCCCATATCAATTCTACCCCTGAATTCAGTTGAATATGTTTAGTCTTTTGTCAACAGGCCTATGCTGTTCAGAGAACATTCATATCTTAGCCTGAACCACAGAACACAGTCAAGAACTGGGTGACTGCGTACCCTCTGTACTCTGAAGATGATGATGATGATGATGAAGTGGTCCCAAAAGGTCCCCAGACCCAATTCCCAGGGGGTGGGCCAGGGGGTGGACCAGGGCAAAAGCAACGGGATGGACAAAACGTGGATTGATCGGGCAGTATTATAAAATGTAACATCTCAGGCACAGCCTGAGCGCGCGTCCTGTAACATCTATACCTAGGAACAAATTAAACCCTTTTCTTATCTCACCCTCAATTAATTGCTCCGGAGTTTTTTTCTTTAGCAACATTTTAGGCATCAGACACATGTCTCTGATCAGCCAAAAGGAGCCTGTACTCATTAAATGTTCGATTCTAAGTATGCTCTCCCCAAAAGCAAAATAATATAATACTGAAGCTGAGTGCATTCACCAGCTTTGCCAGCCGTGAGTGAGTGTGGGTTGAGTCATGACAGTTCTTCTCATTGTTACGAGAGCTCAAAACATTCCTATTTTCCTTCATGAAAATTGATATTCCCTCAGTGTCTTCTGTGGGCAAACCATCACTTCTGGCATAGTTTCCCCATGGGTTAACTTTCAAACAAATAATGAAAATTTGTTAATTGGCATCAGCTTCACCCTTACTTTCAGGAGCTGTACTTGACATACCTTTTCTTCCAGCATTTTTTTTCTGCAGGATATGTTCCACAGCATAATTATGCCTCTTGTTCCTGCTCATCTTTCTGTTTGAGTTCTACCACATCAGTTGTTTTTTTTTACGTAGCTAGAATAAAAATATCTGTTTGATTGACCTAGCTGTTATCTTGTCCTTAGCAATGCATGAGAGGTGGAGAAGAACTGAGACATCTGCTGGGTTGAAAACCTTAGCCTGAACTGATCCCCTTGTGCTTGTGACCAGATGGGAGGCAGTTTCTGTCCAGATTCATGGAGCAAAGATTCACCCAAATTGGCTAATATTAGTGAGTTTCTTTTAAATAATAATCTTTTAAAATCATAAATATTTTAACATAACAATATTTTAAAATAATAATTCTTTTAAAATAATAATCACATCTTCTTTTAAAATCATAATTGCAACATAATTGTCAACCACCCCATTGTGGACAATTTGCAATGGGTGTAAAAATTACATTATCTTGAAGGAAAGGAAGCAGACCGTTCACCTCCAAGGGCCACTTTGAATAGGAAAATGAGCAGGAGACATGGAAATAATATTTTTTTTGTGTGTGTATGAAGTACTGAGGCTACCAGAGCAGTGAGTGACAATTTTCTTTCTAACTGTTTAATTATTAAGAACCTGAACCTTGCTTTGGCTGCATAACAGTTGCTGTCTTCTTAAGGGCTGTTTGGAGATAAGAAACTAGCAAATATCAGTGATGTTGAAAGCAAATAGAGCTGCAGTTTCCAGTGTGGACAGGCTGTGTTTCACATATTCTAAAATACCATTCTAATAACACAGATATTTTCAATTAATTTTTCCACTTGTGGTTGTTCCAGTGCGAAAGACCATTGATTCTGTTCTATGAAATATCCTGGTTTTGTAGAAACACGCTATGAGATTGTCCAGCTAACTGAGGGCTTTATCCAAAACCTTCAAACAGGGTATAATATTCCTCATTTACTTCTCTGGGGGAAGGCTTCTGCGGCTATAACTATATTATTCTGGAACATAAAAGTTCTATTATTACAATGCATATGTGGCTAAAACTGTATTATTCTGGAACATGCATATGAAGAAAGTAAAACACTCTTTATAATCTTCCCTTTAAGACCTGAAATTACATCTGTGTCAGCTTTCACTTTTTTGTTATAGAAGGCAAGAAAAAGTTCATTAAAACAATTTCTGTAAGAAGAATTCAATTCATGGATTTGGTAAATGAATTTCAGCTGAGAAAGGAAATTACTTTCATACTGATAGCAAAACATAGAAATAAAACCAAAAATATCTTGCATATTATACAGAAAAACGTTTTATAGTAACAAATGAAAAACAAAATGCAGCTTTTCTGGATTAGTCATTTCAACTTCTGTTTTATTTTGCTGTGAGTCTTACAGAAGAGTAGGTATGCTCGGGGGCTGTGTCTTAGTACCAAAAGGCCACGTATCAGTCCCACCTGGATCATTGTGAATTGTGTTCTTTACAAGTTGATCTTGATTTTGGGCAGAAAACGTAAGAAGATTTTTAGCAGTTTTCCAGCAGTTCTGTGCTCTTGTGTATATCAGCCAACTTCTATTTCGTTAAATTCTTCCTCAGGGTTTTTTCGACCTTTCTGGCTAATTTTGGAGTGTGCTGTTACCCTTCTTTCAGCACAGTTATTTCACAACACTCCAATTATATCCATCTAACTGTCAGACTTGCAGCTTGCCCTAACTTTCTTGTGTATGGAGGGTGCTCTACCCTCCTCTATGAGAAATGAGACATTTTTCAGAGGACCATTTACCACCCAACAGATGCTGCTTTCAGGTTTATAGCTGTATAAATGGGTTCCAACTCTGAAGTCCTTGAAATCTGGGTTAGTAGAGGCTAGGGTTATCCTTTGTTTAATAGACAGAGGTATTTTACCTCTATGATTTTCTTGAGCTGTTTGTACCAGTGTAAAATCAAGAAATGGTAACTCAGTATGAAAATAATTTTTGGATCAAGAATCTTCATTTACATTACAGGTTTTGTGGAAAATGGGAATATAGCAATTTTGTACACAATTTTAATTCCATTACTTCTCCAGTTTTTTTCCTTACTAATGCCTCCAGAACTGACATTCAGCAGAATTATTTTTTTTAAAATATTGATATATTATTTGCACAGTAATTACACAGCATATCTTGTTTAGAAACATAATTGAAAAGGTAAATTCTTAATAGTTCTAAGACTTAATTTCAGTTAATATGAACTTATTCAGAGATGAGGAAAAATCACGGTGAAGAAGTTTAGAATGTCTTCATGCACTTAAATTTCTTCAGAGAAATTAAATAATAAATTTAAATTAATCTTTCTTGGTCACCCCAGTGGACAACTCCAGTTATGCTTGCACTGCACACTGCCAAATGCAATATATATTTGAGTTCCTGTAGTATTGTCTTAAAGGAGTGCTTGGTTTTGGAAAGATAAAATGTGTTTATTTAGATAAAAAACAATGGAATGTGGCTGTGTTTTTGCATAAATATATATATTTACACACATAAATTGCATTTTAAAATATGTAACTCAGATTTAGGCATAAATCCTGACCTCACTGAATGCAATGGAAATTTTGATTGATTTCAAAGGAAGTATAACCAAGTCCATCTAAACTAATACATCTTTTTACAATAAAATGTGGGAGTCTGTAAGGGTTTAGCAACACAAAAAGGTTAACCAATTTGCAATGATAAACAAGTATGATTTTAATTATCTGTTTGTTGAGATTGTGGGTGGATATTTTGGTCTTGCATTCTGCCTTTTCTCTTCAGGCATTAGCCAAATTTCAAAGAGGCTATTGTTTAAGTTTATTTGTGATTCAGTTACTGACAACAGGGATGCTGTATTTCTCTATTTCTATGATTATTTACACTCCGTATAAGCATATTTTCATCTTAGCTGTGGCATGTCGGGTCAGTTAAATTGGAATTTCATGGTCTGCCTGGAGATGAAAAGAATAATGACCAATCATCATCCCATGTCCCTTCCACTTGCTCTGACAGCTAAAAAGCACATTTAGTACTTATGCTGTCATTGGTAGCTGCAAAGACAAAACCTCCCCCTCTGACAAGAAACTCTCCCCCCCAGCATGGTTTAATTGTTTATTGCAATTAAAATCTTTGCCTGGAACTTCTACTAATCTACCCAAAGTCCAGGTTTTGTCCAGATTCCTTATACACCTTTAATGTAGTGACCAAATGCCAGATATCGCTCTGTCTTGAAAAATCTTCTATTCCAGAACCTAAGCAGAAGGGTAAATCTTCAGAAAATCTATTTATATGTTTGTGACTGGCTCTTTGGGGAGCTTTGAATGATGGGCTTTATAGATATCCATATTTCAGGGAAAGTGCTAGGTGGTTTTCTTTAAGTATGGTCTAAGCTGTAGAACAAAATAGTCTTAGGTTCTGTAGTGTGGTCCAAGATTTATTTTAAGCACAATTCAGGCAAGCACATCTTTGTAGATCCTTGCAGCTTTTTAAGTGCATTATATTTAGTGTAATGGAACATTGTATAATTTCACCTCTTTAACCTGAGGGCTGTTGAAGGGAACAGAATTATTTTCACTGCATAGGCTACAACAACATCTGCCAAGTCTATTTGAGGAAGAGAACAGAGATCTCTGTGATGGCTCTAAATAGACCTTGCTGTTTACAAGCAAATAGAATCCTGCTCCTGTCTATTCACTGCCTCTCTATGTGCAGTGAAACCTGACTAAGGGGAGCCCTTCACATGCAACATGCCTTCTGGTTTCATAGCAGTCTTTTGCATTAATTGAAGCAATTTTCTTAGTACCTTCTTTTATTGGAGGTTTGCCATAATACATGGTGTATGCTTCTGAGAGAGGAAAGCATTTACACCTCCTGCCTAAAGGAATTAAATGTCAGCAAGGTGTTGCCAAGATGTCACTGCTATCCTGCTTTTGAAAGAGAAAACTGGGGCTAAATTTGGTCTGCTGTCTTTCTGCAAGCTGCAAGATATGTACAGATCCAACACTGGGAATTTATGTTCTGATTGGCACTAAGGACATTTTGGTTAGCATAGAAGAGATTTTGAGGATTAAGAGATGAGGATTAGGTTTTTAACTGGATGCATATAACTTCGTCATTATTTTCTATTGCTTTTCATTGTTTTTCTGAAAATACTACTTCATTTGAAATTTTGTAGATTCTCCATGTATAAGGCAAAAGGCAACTTCAAAATTGTGCACACCAGACAAGTACAGGTCCACAATATCATAAGGATGTGGGTTTTAAAAAAAACCAACAAAACAAACCAAACACAATTTTAGAAGATTGAGAGGTATATTCATATGCAAAAAGTAAAACTGTTAGTTTAAAATCACTTGTTAATAAACTAATTCTAAATACCTGAAAGGAAACTGTGGCTTGTGCCTTAGTATGGAAATGAAACACAAGGGAAAATAAGCTGCTACTGTTCTTAGTGTGGAATATTTGCAAATTGCCTGCTCACCAATTAACTACACCAATTCTACCTGAGAAAGAGCTTGTCTCCTTTTAGCTCCCTTTGCTTTGGCTATAAATTTAGACAATGGCCTGCAAACAAGCAAATTCCCATATCATCCCCAGTTCCCTTGACTCAGACCAGCACAAGTATTCTTAAACTGTTAAAGGCCTATTCAGAAAGCTCAGAGAAGTGTGACAGCTTGAAAAGTACTTTGTGAAAAATATGCCTCTAGTTAAAATTTCCCACTGATTTAAATTTTTATTCAAGGTAAGAATAGTTTAGGATTTAATCCTGCTTAGAGAGAGGGATAAATCAAAAAGCCTCTCAAGCCCCTATTTTTACCTGTGATTCTATTATTAAAATTTTCAGGGTTTCCATTCAAATTCTTTTGAGTTCAGTCTGCATATTAATATGCAAACAACCTAAAACTTAAATGAATATTTTGCAGCTGCTCAGACTTTGAGGTGTTATTCAACCAGGTCTCAGAGGAAAATGACATGATGCACTAAAGCAATTCAGGTACATATTAATCAGATTCAGGGTTAATAGAGGACTATATTGATTTATTTTCGTAAAATACGAAATAAAAATAGATTTAGGCTTTTCTATTAGAGCATAAGAAAAATTCAACAAAGCTGTTTTTCCCGATAAAGCATCATTCTTGCAGTAATTCTGTTGGGGGGAGTAAGTAGAGGAGGTAACAGATCAGAGGAAAACCTCTGAGGACTGTGAAGTGTTCACCAAATTTATTAATATCTTGTTTAAATTAGCAACAATGTAGAGTCACTACTAAAATAACACAAACAAACCCCAAAAGCAGCATCCTAGGACGCTGACGACTTTCTGAGAGCAGTGTCTGTTTCTTCTCCCTTCTGAACTGTTGAGGCATTTAATTTTCTGCCACCAAACCAAACAAAACAAACAAAAAAGCCCCTCATCTTAAGTAAAGCCACAGGCAATCTGCAGCAAAACTTTTGTAAGATTATAGTCTTTAAAAATTCTCAGGCAGGGAGTGCTTCGTAAGGTTAGAATAAATTAACACAGCTAGCATTTATGTAATTATTAGATTATAAATTGATAAGATTTGTGCTGGAAAGAGGAAGCAAGTTAAAGCATGCAAGTTGCTTCTGGAACAGCGAATTGTTAACAAAGATCCATGTGGTGCACTAATGTGCATTCTAACCGGATGTTTCTGCTAAAGCCTTATGGTCCTTGTGCACCCAGAAGACTATGGGAAACAATAAGTCACACAGTGAATTATTCACACAGTGATGCCAGTGCCATTCT
Source organism: Lepidothrix coronata (assembly GCF_001604755.1). Taxonomy (NCBI): domain Eukaryota; kingdom Metazoa; phylum Chordata; class Aves; order Passeriformes; family Pipridae; genus Lepidothrix; species Lepidothrix coronata. The sequence continues at coordinate 9,136,740 of NW_016690194.1, read as the reverse complement.
ATTGTTTTCAGACCTTCCCACAGACTGTGAAACCTTAAAAGTTTCAAGATTTTTTTTTCCCCACTAGCCCACTAGAGCAGTAAAAAGCATCCAAGGAAAGCCTCTAAACCTAAGGACAGAAAAATCTTGGGAATAATTCTGAAATAATTCTCCAAATGCATGGTCACTCTGAAAGCTGGTGGTTTTCTGATTCCCTGGAAGCTGAACAGCTGTGCTCTGAAGGGTAATTAGGCCATGGAAGCAAATTGTGGAGGTCTCTGTGCTCTCTGACCCTTTGATTCATTTGAGAGATCTCAAGTCTTTATCTGAGCCTGAAATTTCAGATCTGAGTATTTCATCTACTGAGTCCTTTCACAGTGGTTACTGCTTTATGCATAGGCAAGACAAGTTTAGCTCATGTACACGAATATGAAATATCACCTCAGCGTGCTATCACTCACCACCTTTTAATTTGGCAAATGACCTTTCTAGTAATTTATAATTAGGAAACAGTATCATAGGTACCTGAAGCAATAAGGCTACTGAACAATGGAAAAATTTTTGCTTGAGACTCTTTCTTTGGACTGCAAGTGCTGCTTATCACATGGCAATGAGTGGCTGTACCTCTCATTCGCTCTAAATCAATTCAAGTTGATACTAGCTTGGACAATCAGTTTGGAGAAGTGATGGATTTGTGTTGTAGAAAGATTCATCCTAATCCACTGCTCTGCACAATTGAGTTTTTCAGGGCTGAACAGAGACTGGTAGGATTGCTTCAGGTTTTGAAAGTGTACATTACATAAAGGTGAAATATTTTCATCACTTCCAAAAGGACCTAACCTGAATTTTCCTCTTGAATAGTCAGTGGGCTACTGCATGTAGGTATGAAGAATAGTCTTATATTTTTATACTGGAAGCTTGTATGCTAAATCAAGGTTTGCAATTATTTTACACTGGCACTGGTAAAAATTCAAGTTTTATAAAATCATTGAAAGTTCAGAAAACACTATGAATAAATTTTGATAGTCAGTAGAAGTTGCACATATGTCAGCCACAATTTGTTCAAATATACCTAATTGGACTAGCATATTGAACTGACTTAGCTTTTAAAAAGGGGAACTCGTGGGATGGACAAACTGACATTTGTTGCATTTTTGGGTCTCGTGCTCTATTCACTAAGCTAAGCAATGGAATTGGTATTCAACTTATAAAGGCAAGTCCCCTCACTTAAAATCATATGGCACTGGCATAACATCTTTGTCCTTAGGTGTCCATCTGCCCTTCTCTCACATGGATAATAAGTCAAGGCCAGTGATCATGCTGCAGTAGTTGATATGAAGGAGACAAAAATAACAGGGCATATGTTCAGCATATGACATTTGAGACTTTGAAAAGTCACTTGTCTTACTTTACACTTCACAGTCTGTAACTTATTTAAGAACCACCTTCTGGCATGTCTTCTCTGTTTTCTCATAATTTGAAAATGAGCATTTCTTTTCTGAGCACAGTCATTGCTCACATCATCTGTGTCCCTGTCTGAAATAATGTCCTGCCTTGTAAACAATCTACAAAAATGAATTTTTCTCACGGGAAAAAGTCAAACTGACAACGAAACTACTAGAGGTTATGGGAAATCTAGCTTTTAAGATGTTACTAAAATTTTCAGCTTGCCCCTTGCTGCTGCAGAGCTGACACAGCTCTGTTGACTCCTGGAGAACAAAATTGATTGACACAGCTAAAATTCTTACCTTTAATTTTCCTTGGGATGTAGTCTGCGCCTCAATCAGCTTTAGACCTCTGGTGTGCCTTTTAGACCAGTGGAAGAACTTCCATTTTGCTGTTTGCAATGTATAGAATCTCTGTGTTTTGAAGGCCAGTATTTTCCTGTTTCTACTCATTTTAATCCCTACATTATCCTTCAAGTTGTTTCTTGAGTGAAATTTACTCCTTAAAGAGAGAGCAAAGAAATGTCAGAGCATAAAATACCTTGACTATCATCAAGACACCTTTTTGTCTTCTGCATTTAAACAACAAATAGTCAAGTCTCAAGCCCAGCATGCCTGCTACAGGTGCCTTACATAACCTAGACTGGGTTGGTCTGTAAGTTTTGATTGTAATTTGTTTTCTCGTGAAGTGGCTGCTTTTCAAGTGCTTTGTTTTACCAGTAGAGATTCTAGCAATCAGTTGTGGCACGACATTTCAGAAGGGTTTTCAGACTCTTTCCACTGTGTTTTCTGTCTCTCCCAATTTTCTTGTGTGGTTCACTTGTGTGGTCTTCTGAAGGTGAAGTGATTACTGCATTTTACAAAAGTCATCACTACTTTTTCTATAGTTTTACTCTATTCCATATTGCTTATTAGAGGAAATACCTACTCAGAGTGCACTAACAATCTGACAGATTACAAAGGCAGCAAATGTCTTTATTACAGGCAAAATATCACTGATTCCCATTACCTACTTAAAATGGAAGGTAGCACACCAATAAAGTGGCATCTTGTTTTATCTAGGTGCTAGAGAATATGTGGCACATCTCACCCTTCACTCCATGTTATCAGAATTATATGTGTAACCTTGAGCAGGAGAAATCTTATTTCAACAAAAAAAGTTTGTACAGCTTTTCTGGGCTTTAGTCTCTCTCCTGTTTCTGGCCTTTATTCTATTTTGTGTTGAACTTAAAATTTCTCTTCATTCATTCTTTTCATTTTAATGCTTGAATTTGCAGTTTGGAAGTAAAACTTAATTTGAAGCCTAAAAAAATGGAGAAAAGCTCCTGGAGTAAAAATAATCTTGAGAGAAACGCCCAGAAGGTTCAGGGATTAGTGCATACCCAGTGAACGTTGTATTTATGTAGTTCAAGGTGGCTGTTTGAAAGTGAGTGAAAATGAACACAAGAAAAAGAATGGAGAGAAATCTAAATCCTTTTGCAGGGAGAGTTACTAGTTTAAAAGCGGTCACAGAAATAAGACAGAATGATAGTTCATTGCCCTACTTTTCTGAAACCTGAGTATACAAGCCCCAACTACTTCCCAGGATTAAAGCAGGCGAAGTTTTTTCCAAGGTCAACTGTCTCTCATCAGGAAAGCAAGAGGGGCAGAAGCTGGGGAAAAAAAATTACATCTGATTGTAAGCTTCAGTTTCTTTGATTCCCCCCCATCTTTTCCTTCTATTACTTGTATATTCACTGTGCTTTGATATCTTAAAGTTTTTTTTAAAAAGAGAAGTTTGTGTTGGATATGTCTTTGTTCACACTGTTCATGTGTGAATGAGGAACATTTTTAGAGATATAAAGTTCAAATGTAGCAGAATCTAACATATGACAAGATGTTCAGAAATAATTTAACAGTGCAAGTTAGGCTTTTATAGTCTCACTATAAAATAATATAAACACTGGTTCCATAAATGACATTGAAGTAATAGAATGAGTAGGTTAAATACCCTTTTCACCATAAAAATAATAGGTTAGAAGAGATCTGATCTTTGCTGTAACAAATTATGAAGCTTTGCTATAACTAATTATAAAAATGTCTTGAGCTATATTATTTCAGGCAACAGTGATGTGTGTTTTAGAAATGAAAGTCTACAGAAATAAAGTCACATGAATACAATGGAATTCTGGTTAAATCTAGGAAATCTAAGTAGAATAATTTAGTTTCAATCTTTAAAAGGGATTATCACACCAGTAAAAAAACTCTCTCCTTGGTTTCAGATGCTAACCACAACAAGGCAATAGAGAAAAAAAATACTTCATTTGTCTAGGGGACTAACCAATTTCATTGAAAGCCACTGGAAAGTAAATTTATTGGCTTTGTACCAGGTCTGTTAGAAACTAATTCTCTTTGTCATTTAGTCTGAATAGTGAGTTTTTTCATATAGTACTTGAGAACGCAAAATTTTTTGTGGTTGTTCTAAATTCTCTGACAAAATTACTCAGAAACTCGACACTGTTGGCACAGTGTGATGGATGCTGTAAGATGGCTGAGTTTGTGCTTAAGGTTATGGAAGGCAATGTGTTAAGTGTAGGCACTCTGCTCAAAGCATGTGGATTTCCAGAACTCTTTTGCTGTTCTGTCATGCTCAGACACATCACGTGATGGCAGAGCCTGAGGCTGCACAGTCACTGTGGGTGCATCCTCCTTTTTTTTTAGGTGGTGGTAAAGTAGTGGACCTGCCACAGAGCAGCCTGTTCCCAGACACTGGTTTATCTTGAATTTTAGTGAATTGAGCTGGTGGTGTCACAGCATGAGAGTGGCAAACCAAGGAAATGTGGGAAATTAGTCCATCCCTAGATCACTGGATTTCAGTTGCTATAATATTTTTTCTGTATACAGGAGTGTGAAGACAGATTTTCGACATTTGAAAGATATTTCTTGTGTTGTCCCTGCTGGCATATGCAGATGAAATGGATTGCTTCTGTTTGAAAAGAATATCCCTCAGTTGTGCATCTTTGCAGCTGGCATAGCTATGTACTACAGATGGAGTTTGAAATCTACTTAATTATATTCTTCCAGTACTTCCAGCTCAGGTCAAAATTCCTCCTTCACAGTTCATACTACTTATCGAAAAATAATCCTATTACATGATTTCTAAAAGTTACAAAGACTCATTAGTTTCTACAAAGCAGTGCTCACTTTCAACTTATAGGTTCTGTGAAGTATGTCATATATAACTGACACACAACTATGGGAAAAATCTGTAATGGGAATAAGTACAGACCTTCAATAGCTCAAATTACGTTAGCTGTTCATTTGCAGTTTGAATGGCCAGGAACATTTTTCTCGGAAAGTAAAGCTTCGATTTTTCAGTTCTAGCCAAACTCTTAATCATTTAAGTATAGAAGCAGAGGGAAAAGGGATTTAACAAAGGCATTTTCAGTTCCATCAGCTGAATATTCAAAACTTTTCTTTTCCTCCTGCTTTGGATACTTTTCTATTAGATGTTTGAAAGAGATCGAACTGCTCAAAAAATTAGGTACTTGTGCCTTTTGCTAGACCAAAATGCAGACATTCACAACCATAGGGCAAAATGTGTCCTCATCTTGTGGTCTTCGAAAAGATTCCAGCTGCACTTGTGTGTGCTGGCTGTGTTAGCAGTTGCCTGCATTTTGGTTGTACAATGAGAGGAATGGGAAGACGACATGACTGGGAAAGAGAGAAGCAGAGATTAATGTGTCAGAAATATTTCTGTGTCCTGGTTCTGGCTGGCTGTGAGCATCTGAGTGACCTTTAGAAAAGAAAAGGGCAAGTAAGAGGGCAGGGAACAGGTTCTGCCAGTCTAGATGTGGGACAGTAGTTGGCTGCTGTCCATCTATACCGTTTTGGTTTTTTTTACCTTTCTTTTAAGCATCTGTGAGTACCATAATATTTAGGATAAAGTATCTGATCTACTATTACAGGTCTAATGTGTGATATGTGTTTGTCTAAATACTATTTATCTGATAAAAATGTAACAATTTATGATGTGTCTTTAAAAGTGTAGATGAGAAAAAAAGTTGGATGTTTGTATAATTTTCAGTGGAGATACAGTAAAAATAGGCAAGCTGAGAAATACACAAAAGGAAAAATAATTACCTAAACTACATGTCAGGAAATGTAAAGAACTAGATAAGACACTACAGACTGTCACAGACAACTCAGGAAAGTCAGAGGGAGAGTGTAGTGAACTGAAGAAGTGCATTTTGAAAAGACAGGAATTATCTTGGTAATTACAAGCCAATGAGCCTACCAGAAATACACTGGAAATATATGAATCAGTGTGCAAGGATTTAGGGAATAATAAAGACATTAAAAAATTGTCAACATACTTGCATCAAAGAAGAAAACATATCCAGTGCTTTTCTTAGGCAGCATGTCTACTAAAGAAGACAGGAGAAAGGCTGCCTTTGTTTCAGTAAAACTTTTAACAATTCTGTCTGAAATTCCTGATAAACTAAGGAGATAATTCTTCTTGAAATTACAAAAAGGCAGAACTATATCTGATTGTAAAACAGTTTTTAAGCAATTTTTTAAACTATTTTCTGTCAGACTAGGGTGCATCTCGGGTTTATGGGGGCATATAGAAGATTTGTGGACGGTCTGGTCAGTTGGAAGACAATCTGATCTTTTCCAGGTGCTGTTGACATCGTTACTGAATGCTATAATGGCAAAAGAATGTAGTTGTGGTATATGAGCAGCTATGTGGAGTCACAAGCACACGGTAAATAAGTCAGAGATTGACAGCAAATTGCTCTAAAACCAGGGGGATGAAATTCATAAAACATAAGCTGCTTGCATGTACATAATGTACAGTATTATAATTAGGAAACATGCTTGCAATGTGAAAAATAACTGCCCAAGAGTGTTGTAGGAAGGAATCTGTTACTTTAGTGGATTCATTAATTAACCAATTAAGATGCCAAGTGTTGGCTCAACACAGAAGACACTTCCTATATATCAGTAGTGTTGCTGCATGGAAGATATGAAGGGTTACAGTGTTTTTTCTGGTCTTAAGTAGGTGCAATGTCCAGCTTAAAACATTACATAAAGAGCTTGACATCAAGATGTTATCTTGGTTGTGTTATTTGGAATATACAGTTTTTAAAGAATTGAGTTTTCCTAGCCCAGATGAGGGAAACCAGATAAAGAACATAAATTTCTCTGCAACTGATTATAGGGCAACTAGAGAAATACAATGCGGAGACAATAGTTAGTTCTCCATTATCCAAGTAGGGATATAGATAACTTGAACAGCAGAAATATATCAAAAATAATGTGATATGCACAGAATACTGAGACTCAATTCTGCAAGCCCTTCTTTGTCACTTTAATGCAATTCCCAGAACTCCAGCTCTGGTGAAATGAAAGGTAGTAAAATTGCAGAAACCATCAAACTGCCATTCACTATGTTGCATTTAATCAGACTTTTAAATTAGAGCAGTGGGGACAGACTTCTGGCCTTGGGTGTTTCTCAATTAATTACTACTATAATAGTTATAATTAGTATGATTAGAAAAGTTCTTTACCTAAATTTCTTATTATTAGAGTACCTTTCTTAAAAATAAACACTACTAGTATAAGGATGTTTATACCATACTGCTAGTCTGATGAGGGTATAATTGATTCAGCATAATATAACAATAGTTTATGGCACTTTTTTTCAAATATGGAGATTTTCTATTTGTTTCTATAAAAAGAATGGTTATATGACAAAGTTTATCAAAAAAATCTGTTTTATTATTGATAAGAAATTTAGCAACAGCCCCAAGAAAATTTATGTCTAAATCTTGTCAGAAATACTCTCAATAGTAAAGTGTTCATTAACAATGGAGTTATATTAACATGGTATGTTCTATATTTTATACAGCACTTGTTATATTATTAGACTGCTTTGCAATACTAAGTTGAACAGCTTTATGAATTTAAAGTATCAGCATCAAGAGGCTGAAGCATATTCTCTCAACATCTTTAACAGCCAAACAGTCAGTTTGTCAAACAAACTTTTTTTCTGTTTGAGGACTTGTGGCAGATAAAACAGCCTCTAAATGTACTGTTGGTAACATTTGATATGATCGACAAGACAGCAGGGTGTGAAAAATTTTATGCGGGTAAGGGTGTAGTGGGGAAAGAGTGAGAGGGACGACACTGGAGAACTCCAGAGAAGAAGAATGAGGAATGATAAAAAAGACTTCTAGCATATTGGTTGAAGGAGTTATAGGGGGTTAATGGAGAACATTTGAGGATCCCTAACTTTTTGCATAAAATGATGTTTTTCTCTCCTGATGAAAACCCTCTTTGCCACGATATAGAAAAGACAGCGCTGGTTCTTCATTTCTGGTTCATTTTGGGATCTTTTTTTCCTTCTGTTCCCAAGTCATCATTTTTCCAAATATCTTGTGCCTTACAAATGTGTACATTCTGCTTTTTCCTCCTTTTTGGCTTTCATTTGTTCTAATCTAATTATCTTTCACCATGTCCTACCAAGCATGAGGAACCTCAGTCTTTACAATTTTAAGCATATATATGAAAATGAATATTTGCTCTTTGATAACTATTTCTCCATACATAATTAACTATGAGTAGGAGGACAGCAATGTTGGGGCAATATTACACCCAGCAATTAAATTTGAATCTCTTGGTTCCTTTGATTTTGTCCATAATCCTGCAAAGAAGCTAAATTTATCCCCCTCTGCACATGGTTTCTTTGCTGAAACATGGAGTTACCCTGTATGTCCTTTGCATACAGACAAATTCTTTCCATCTCAGTTGACTCCCAGATCACCAGAATTTCTTTTATGTGAAAGTACTTAGTCTTTCTTCCTTTGCCCAAATTTCTGATGTTGGTAGCATTCTTATTTCTACTGGATACAGTAGCTTTGGAGACCAAGACTGAAAATCCAAAATTTTCATTACAAAGGGACTACAAGCAGAAATATGAAGAAAACTACAGAACTGAACTGGACTCGTTTGTCAGGTGCAGTTTTCCACTTAAAAGGTCCCCTTCAGCACCAGAATTAGGAGATAGATGACAAAGTCTTGACAGTATGGCTACCAATGTGTGGGGTCAATGATAGCATTTCTGTGTGGTTTTGACCCAATGAAATTAAAACTTCTTATTCACCAGATTCTTCTCACATCCAAACAGAAATGCCAGATTTCACACTGAGAAATAATTTTCTCCAAATCTTTCTACCTGAAGCCACTGAATAAAATGTAATTTATCTCTCAGCATTTCTTCTCATTATTACTTCAGGGGTTTTTTTCTATGCAGACGGGTTTTCAAAGCAGAAATTAAAAATAAAATTCTGGTGCTTAAGAGTTATTTGGCAATTACCCAAAATAAGATGGCATGTTGTTCAGAGGCTGCATTTTCTGGCCTATATATCAGACTCTGTTCCACTGTACGTGCTGTGAAACAGTGTCAAGGAACACAAACTGCATAAAGTAGAACTTGGAAAAACTTAAATAAGGATAGATTTAAAGTTTAATCAAATTCTCATATTAATCACCCACTGCTGACAGATCTACAGTCAGTGAAAGAACTGTTTTATCTTTCTGCTAATGCAGCTTAGTCTGTTATAAGCTCTTTCAACCATTTTCATCAGTACTGAACTCTGGGGCTTTTAGCCCATGCCTTATTTTGCTATTACGGATTAAAACATTGCTGACTGTGAAGTTGCTCAAGATTCGTATGTTCAGGAATCCTCCATATTTCATTTATTCCTTGTTCCAACTGCCCGAACCATAGTCATTAAATTGTGCATACTATATTACTAACTAGTAATATTAATACTGACTGGTCTGATTGACCTTGAGATTCAGACAGGCTCTCTCTTTTTGGGATAAATACTAAATTAACAGGACTAAAAAGACTATTTTGCTGTTAAAAATATTCAGCTGGCCACTCTGCTCAGTGCTGACAGTCTCAAATCCCTTAGTGATGTAAGGTCTATTAGGGAATGCTTTCATTAATCTTAAATCCTTACATCACTTGATTTGGCTTATGAACATATTTTCCAATACAGCTCTGTTGATTTGCCAGTTCTTCAGTATTAATTCTGTCCAGAGCTGATAGACAAGTATTTCCTATATTTGCTGAACCTACTTCATGAATGAGAGATCTGAACAACTCAGGGCCTCCCCTGAATATCTCAAACATTGCATGTTTAGAACTGAGTCAGCTAACGAGTTCATGAATCTAAACTTTGAAAAGCTTATTCTCCAATGTTACCAATATATGTGCTTCTAAACTAAGGCAATTTATTCATATAAACTAAAAAATTCAGTTGTGAAAAAATCAGTCTTTCCATGTATCTTATTTTTAAAGAAAAATAAAATTAATGGGTATCATGTACTCCTATTGAGATCTGGAACACCTCTCCTGTGAAGAAAGGACAAGAGAATTGCAGTTTTTCAGCCTGAAAAAGAGAAGGCTCTAGGGAGACTTTATTGTGGCCTTATTGGGTCCTGTTGTGGCCCCTAAGAGGGCTTATGAGAAAGATGGAGAGAGACTTTTTACCAAGATTTGAGGTAACAGGACGAGGTGCAATGGCTTTAAATTGAAGGAGAGTGCATTTAGGTGAGACATAAGGAAGATATTTTTCATGATAAGATACTGGAACAGGTTTTCCACAGAAGTTGTGGATGCCCCATCCCTGGAAATATTCAAGATCAGCTTAGATGAGGCTTTGAACAACCAGATCTACCCGGCCCATGGTCCCATATTTCAAGGTCCCTTCCAACCCAAAACATTCTATAATTTTATGATTTTATGATCCTATCCCTAGTGAGCCATTTCAAGTATCTACTGCATATTATTGAGTTATTTTTATCAGCATGACTCCTGCATTTTTCTAAACTTAAGAAAAATTGACATTTACACAATGAAGTTGTGTAAGAGCTGAACATTACTGCATGTGCTACCAGAAGATCATTCTCTAATATTTAATGCTGTAACTATTTAAAAACCTCATTTTTTTGTATTCCTTCAGAAATATGAGTGTGATATTTTAATTACTTCCGGGCTAAAGCTGTGAGTTCATAGTATTTATATCTAACTGGCAATCTGAAGGTTTACAAAAACCCCCCAATACCTAAATCTTTAGTCTTATTGAAGAAAGAAACTTTCATTTGGCAAACTGGTAGCTAAGGTTGTTTGAATATGATGCCTTTGCCCAGGTGAGTGTCTCTGTCCACGACAGATTTGCTGGGTTGGACATGAATGGTTTAGAGCAGCCTTAGCAAGGCGTTAATTAATTTACACTGGCAAGAGATTACGAATTTAGAACTGTGAATGAATTTAATTTTGCTTGTTCTTAATCAGATTGTAGTAGTGGGGGTCAACAGCACTGCTTTTTTTACAAGCTGTCAGTGTAATTACCTAGCATTTGGTATTCTGAACTGTGGAGTAACAGACATTGTGTATGTTTGTAGTAATATGGCCAGTCTTCGCGAGCGAAGATTTGGGAAAGGTCATTAACCCTTCGAGCCTGCGCAGTGGATTTTTTAGGTGAGACACAGCGT
>NW_016690194.1:8955795-9124696 GCF_001604755.1 Lepidothrix coronata | reverse complement strand
CGCTGTGTCTCACCTAAAAAATCCACTGCGCAGGCTCGAAGGGTTAATGACCTTTCCCAAATCTTCGCTCGCGAAGACTGGCCATTATTATTATTATTATGTTTGTAGTACTCTGTAAGTAAAAAACCAGGTCTTAAGAGACTGGTTTGTGAATGCAAACACGTGTGACATAGCACTTACTGAAAACTGATCTTTTCCTTATGGCCTATTTTTCTAACAGCACTTGGTATATGAGGCAGAAAATGTTACAATGGTTTAGAAAGATTTGCTTTGCCTACAGATGTGTGATCAAAATAACGAAAGCCACATCTGACATCAAGTTCATATGACTTTGCAAAGGAACGGAAATCAGGTAGAATTTAGATCTAATTTGCAACTGGTCTACACTTATCCAATAGAGCCTGACAAATTTCAATGAAGGGCTTCTAATAAAAAACTGAACCTCCATTTCTGAAAATGCTGGAAAATTGCCTTGTCAATCAACTACAAATTCTCATTCAAAAATAATTAATCAAATCTATTGCCATACTGGCTTTATTAAAAGAAAAGAAAGTAAAATATTCAAAAGTGTGCTATCCCTTTTCCTAAAGGAAGTCCACCCTCCAAATTCTTGATTGTGCAGCTACTTGAACAGCTGCCTGTTCCTCTCCTCCTCTCATAGTGAGGCTCCAGTTACGAAATGTGGATATCGCACCCTAGGCCTCCATTATCTGTCTTGCTGGATGACAAAGGATCAAACAAGATGCATCTGACCCAGTGCTATGAGCTGTCATGTGTCCAGCACAGGCAGCTGCTTCTCTTCTTCCATGGTTTTGGTCTTACATAATGAATCCCAAGGCTGCAATGTCCTGGTGTACAGTACTACTGGAATAACAATCCTGATAGAGTAGTTAGTTTGCCCAAAACTTAACCACAGTTTCAACCATATAATCTTTTATATGTTATTATCCATGTTGTTTTTAAACAAAAGGACTGCAACTATGATTGAAAATAAAATTAAGCATTATCTACATTTGTTTGTGATCCTTTAAGTTACAGCTCTCAACCAAATGCCAAACAATTTTTTCCTGACTTTCCATAAGTCTGGAGCTTATTGCTCCAGGATTTCTCATTTGTGTCTGTCCTAGTTAGGACAGCTGAGACCAGTTCATCATGGTACGGGTGTAACCCAAAACTGTGTATTCTATAGCCTTCCATGCCATTTCCCAGAAACTGTTGTCAATAGACTATTCGCACCCTCTGCCCATAGAGCCTGACTCCTCAGGCTATAAACTAGGTGTTAAGAGGCCTGTGAGATAGGAGGATGCTCTTGTCCTCACACCCTTTGTGGAACTCCCCGCCCTGAGGGAAGTACTGAGCATTCCTGCCTGAACTGGAGGATATATAATCTTGGAGTCTTGGAACATTTTCAACCACTCATGGGATCCAGAGGAAGACTGCAGCTCACCGCTCTCAACCAGACTGCAGCTCACCACTCTCAGCTGGACTGCAATCACCACTTTTGACCAGACTGCAACAGCTCTCCCACCAGCAGGTTTTTCCCCTCTCCCTTTACTTTGGACTCAAGCGGGGCCCAAGGAACACCACTTTGTTCATGCCCCAGGGTACTGGGTTATACATTTGGGTTTTGTGGGTTAAGACCAACTGTTTGTTTGTATGATTGTACTTACTGTATTATTTCAATAAATTGTTGTTATTCTGATTTATAATCTCTCCTTTGAGTTGAGTTCATTTCCCCTGCTGGTTAACTCTTAAACCAGCACAGTGTCAGACCCCACGCCCCACCCTTATCCTGCAGCCCTAAAAAAGCATGTTCAGGGATGACAGGATCACCTTGGATTTCAGAAATCTCTTTACAGCGGTTTTATAAGATATCGATATGTTAAAAAAACAAAGCAAAGTTTGTGAATATTCTGTGGCATTAGCTCTAGCTGTCCATCCAGATAAATTGCTTTAATGACCTCTGATAATTGTCACCCAAGCCACTTAAGTCTTTTCAGTTATTCCTATTGGAGATTAGGGAACTAGCAAAGGCTATGGATCATTCCAAATGAGTGTTTTGCTTGCAGTCCCTGTGTTTTGGAGACTAAAGGATTTAACAGTATGTAGAAGCCTTCCCTTTCATTTGTTTTAGCATGAGGTAACAACCCTGACTACATTTAAGTTAATTGTGAAGGCAAACTATTATTGTGATGGCCAAGTGGCCAAAAATGTAGATAACCAGTACCTTTTGCAGTAATGGCAAAAGCAATAAGAAAATAGGTAACATTCAAGAGAAGTCTGACTTGGGTACAGTAGCTGAGATCAAAGAACAACCTGCACCATTTTCTAAGTAACTAACGAGTACATATAGTTTGGATTGAATAATTAATAACCTGAAGTATGAATCACCACCAAAGAGGATTTTTATGAAAAAAGAATCACACTGTTACAAGAAGAAGCACCCTTTTTTTTTCTTCTTTTTTTTTTTTTTTCAAAACCAAGTCTTTGCAAAATTACAAAGTTTGGGGGAGGAGGAAAAAAAAGCAGAAGTGGAGGCTGGCATTCTTCTAGAACAAGTGAGAGCTTGTTCACTGTTTGTTTATTGTAATAAGGTGAAAGATAAAAGATTGCTATCTGCACTTGAATATTCAACTTATGACAATTTTTAACGTTTCATTAGGACATAGACCTATTAATTGCTGCAGAAGTGGCATTATCATTAATTAAGTAGTCACCTTAAACACTTTACTTGAAGTGATTTAGTTTTTTTAAATTGCAATTAATTTATTTATTTCCTTTTAAACAAATATTATAATTACAATATAGTTATAGAAGTCACATTTTACTTTATTAATTACAGCATATATGTGCATGTATATTGCTCTATAATAGGTGCAAAATGTCTGTATATCCTTTGTGTAAACTTGACTATTGAGCCATATGCCCAAAAAGTTAAGGAAAAAGTATTTCAAGAGAACTTATTTTGAAAAGAAAAAGCAATTCACCACTGGGTGCCACTGTTCTTCCTTCCAGCTTTGTCTATCACTGCAGAATGATTTTAGCAGTAGAGGCCATGATCCAGAGCCCATTCACTCAGTGCTAGAGCTCACAAAGGCTTCAACAGAACGTGATGAGAATCTGAATGAATGGAGATGTGCCTATTGTATAATGATTATAAAATATGGTAGTTGCTTGTGCAACAGAAACTTTCTGGAATTTTATTCCACTACTGTACATGGATTTTGACAGTGGCAGCTTCCAAGAGATAAGTTAGTAAGCTGGTCCTGAATTCCTGAGAAGGCGGTGATAAATCTCCTGCTCACTTCAGCAGAATGACGCGCAGACTCTTAGAAATCAGTTCTTCATATGTGTAGCGAATGAATAGATTCTATGTATAGTCTCCTTCCATCTGGAGAGGGGTACACTTTAGAGCATCCATGAGAAACTGTAATTCTGTTTTCCATTCCTTCTAACTGCCATGAAGTAACACCAACATCCCCTTCATGGAGGATGCACAGTGGCTGCAATTTAGTGATGCTCACATTATTCTTCTCTTGGCTTCACTCTTCAATGGTAATATTGTTGATTTATGAAAAACTCAGGGTACTTAGATAAGCTATTTCCTGGCTCTGTGCCTTCCCTTTCTCTGTCTCTATAGAGCCTCAAGTTATGAAATAGAAAGGGAAAGCATTGTCCTAAGCTTTTAAAATCAGGCTAATGCTAAATACCTTTGGCATTTGAGAGATCTTTTCTGAATTCATCCAATATTATCTAAATGGCACAACAAAACTAGAAATATAATGTTCAGAAGCACCTTTAGTAGCTAACATATGTAAGGCCAGACTTCCAAAGATTTTTAAATGTTTGATAATCCAAACAGTAGGATTTTTGAATGCTCTAAGGTTAATGAGAGGGAGATACGTCCAGAACTTCCTGGTTATTGGCAGGTTTAGCATTGGAGGGTCCTGTGTCTAAAAGAATTACTTGTCACAAGCTAGATATATAAATATCTATGACAGACACAGGAAGGAGCCTTCACCTTACAATGATCTTCACAGAAGTCTATAAACTGAGTGGAATTTTATTTAAATTCAGCCTTGGGAAGTACTGATAAAAGCTCTCAGCACTTAAGAGTAAGTGCGTGCCTCAACTGACTGAAGTATAACTGTTTATATATATATATATTCCTCATCATGGCTGGGCTTCGCGAGTGAAGATTTGGGAAGGCTCTATCCACATTTATTAGAGGCACGCTGGTGACTTATGAGGCCGATATGAGACAGACATATCTGATTGCAAAAGGCACAGCAGAAAGACTCCTTAGATGGTGTATTCTGCAAAACACGGTTCTTTCTGTGTTGCCTTTTCTCCTCGAGAGTGATCCTGGGTATGTTCTCAAAGGAGACAGCAGCGTTATAGATGGCGTGTCTCCAGGCCTCCCGATTTGAGGCCAGAGTAGACCAGTTATGGTGATCAATATGGCCAAGGCTGAGATGTTTCAGGGAGTCCTTGTATCTTTTCTTTGGGGCTCCTCTCTTGTGGCAGCCAGTGGCAAGTTCACCATAGAGCAGGATCTTAGGGAGGCGGTGGTCCTTCATCCTGGAGACGTGCCCTGCCCAGCGCAGCTGTGTTCTCAGTAACATGGCCTCTATACTTGTGACTGCTGCTTGTTCTAGAACAGATGTATTGGTCACATAATCTGACCAGTGGATGTTTAAGATTGTACGGAGGCAGCGTTGATGGAAGCGTTCTAGGAGACACAGGTGGTGGCGGTTATATATATATGTGTATTCCTACAGAACAAGTATTTGTATTGTCAAGCTACATTTCAACACTGAACTGAATTTGCTTTAATTTGTATAAAAGGACTATTAATTGTATCTTCTGCCCTATCTCATGGAATCATAGAATTGTTAATGTTGGAGAAGACTTTTAAGATCATCCAGTTCAACTGCTAACCCAGCACTGCCATGTTCACCACTAAACCAAGTCCTCAAGCACCACATCCATGGTTTTTGAACATTTCCAGGGATGGTGATTCCCCCACTTCCCAGACAGCCTGTTCTAATGCTTGACCACCCTCTCAATGATGAAATTTTTCCTAATATCCAACCTGAACCTCCCCTAGAACAACTTGTGGCTGTTTCCTCTCATCCTGTCCCTCATTCCCTGGGAGCAGAGCCTGACATGGGTCTGGCTCCACTCTTCTGCCAGGGAGTTGCAGAGAGCAAAAAGGTCCCTCTGGGCCTCCTTTTCTCTGGGCTAAGCACTATCAGCTCCCTCAGCCTGATGCTCCAGAACCTTCCTCAACTCCGTTCCCTTCTCTGGACACACCTCAGCCCCTCAATGTCTGTTTTATTTCAACAGACTCAGATTTAGAGCAAAGTGTGGTGACATTGGGTGTTTTGGAAGATTTGCACATTCCTGCCAGAAACACAAGAAAACTACAGTTTAAAGGCAAGTGGAAGGGATTTCATAGTTTTCAGTGGCATTGAACTGTAGGACATAGACATTCCATTCCATCGCATTCCGATCCATTTTTTAAAACACTTTTTGAACCTATTCTTTAATATACATGATATGGATTAGGCTTTCAAGGATTAGATAGAAAAAATATTTTTATGTCTCTCTCCTATTAAAATGTGTTTCTGGGGTCTATGTGTTCAATAATTTTTTACAAAAGGGAATATGCTTTCACTTTTCTGAAAATACCTTCTATGTACTTGCTCATATATTTCCCAGGACAGAATATCTCCTCAGTACTGTCTAGATAGTTCAAATACAAATCAGATGTAAGTCTGCTGTATTCCAGTGCCTTCCTTTTGTTATTCTTATTTTATTCCATCATGAAATGCAAGGTTACTCCTTGCACTATAAGTGAAGGCTTAGCTATATTAATTTCAAGTTAGCCTGATATCTTTTACAAGAGTCTTCATCTCTTCTCTTGAACACAATAATAGATGCAGTTATGCAGAACTGATTCACTTAAAATGTGAGGAGAAAGCAGTAATTGTGAGGCAAAAAAAAAAGGTTTGTTCTAGGTTTATAGAGGGGAAAAAACTGATGAAGCTATACATAATAAGGCTTATGTACATAAGGTTAAATATTTTATAGGCTGTTTATTTTGTAAGACTAAACTATACCAGTGAGGACAAAAAAGATAAGTCAAATAGCAGAACAAAACTCCATTAAAAAAAAAAATTATAACTCTGTACTTAAAATTTCCAAGTGTTACAGAAAGTGGGTGGTCTTTTTAATTTTGTAATATATAACTCCAACCTAATTTCAGACACTCGGATCATTCACTTAATTTTTTTTTTTCATGTATTTTGCCTGGAGTTTCCTTCCTTTGTTTAGATAGGTAAACTTACTTTTAGTTAAGCACAGCTGTTTGGGTGCTTTTTAATTAAAAAAGAAAAAAAAAAGTCTGTGAGTGATTTAATCTAAAGGGATATTTGTTGAGTATTAATGTATTCATATATACAGCATTTGCAGTTGGAGCCAGATAGAACCACTTGTCTTCGCCTTGCAATCCTTGGTGTCACTTGAACTGCTCATGTGACAACATTCTAATATGAAAAGAGACAATAGGCATTGTTGGGCTCACGTATTAATAAATAAGAGCCACAGTGTGTGCAAACAAAGGCTGCTTCCTGGAACACTGTGTCACATGATTCCCAGGGTCAATCCTGATGGCTTTACCCCGATGAGATCAATGAGCTCTATTCTCTGGACATTAATTTTACAACACCAAGGAGGAGACATTACTATTGCACGATCCCAAATTCTGACCTCAGTTTTGTAAGTGTGATTTCGATCAGAAATGACCTACTGATGTGGGAATTGTATCTGGTGTTACTGCTGGGCTCTCTAAAAAAGGCTCATATGAGCAGGGAAAACAGACCCAGCTGCCATTGGGAATCTTTGCAGAGTTGTAATTAGATGGTAAAATCCATATGAATCACCACAGAAGGTGTAAGAGAAGAACTCTTAAGGATTTTAAGCAAGTGTCCCATTTTTCTACTTAGCAGTGAATTAATGAAAAGAATAAAGACTACGTGACTCTGCCTATGGGGCTTATAACCCTTCTGCTTTTTCTCTCCTTCTGCTTTTTGTCTAAACTTAGAATTAAGTCACACTGAAGATGAGTGTTTTGCTTTCTTCCTTGTGTGTTTTTCAGTGCCCTTATTGCTGAAAGGGCTCCCTTACTTTTTGGATTGTTAAGTTTTAAGAGATTTAGTTTATCATATAAAAGACAACCAGAAGTACGAAAATTATCTTAGAAACAACAGTCAGTCTGAGGTCTGTACCCCTAACTGATACTTCCTGCTTTCTAAACATGTCTAATATTTATTTTCTAGACTGCTAATAAACACACGTGAACATTATTCCTAAAAAAAACCAGTTAAATGTCTTTGACAGTGTGCCTATTACCTAGGAAAACCTGCTATAAACTGGTTAACTAGCTTTTGTTCATGTTGGGGAAGCTGGAATAGATGACCTTTGAAGGTCCCTTCCAACCCAAATCATTCTGAAAATGGATGTGTGTTTGAGGGTAGTGTGTGTGTCTGTTTCTATAGCAAAATCAGTTTTTTAAACCTTCTGTATTATTCTCTTCCCCATTACTCACCCATATACCTTGACTCCCTGTTAAAGCACTACCTCATAACTTCTTTACATTATTTGCACATGAATCTAATACAGAGTGCAGCATTGCCCTAGGAGATATTTCCCACTTAAAAGCAATTTGGTGAGAAAAGTAGTTAGAGCCCTAATCCTGATGGACAATCTGAGGAGAAAAACAAAGGGAATATCTCTTTAGGAGATTCTACCAGGAAGGAGGAAACCTGGAATAAACCAAATCCTGAAATCCTCCTGGGGTTTTTATACTCATGAAATTCTGTCAAATATATAGCAGAGGTTGTAACTAAAATACATCTGCTATTGTAGATGGCTGGTACTGACTGACTAGCACTTGTTAATTAATTGATCTACAGTCTGTTCAATCTTAGTTAACATTAAAGTTTATGAGATTGTCCAGACAATGTAATTAAAAGTGGTGGTGGGGTTTTTTGGGTTGTCCTTTTTTTTTTTTACATACGTCACTAATAATCCAGCACTGGTTTGGACAAGAGAATAAAAAGAGTAAGAGGAATGAGTCCTTACCAAGATTCTCATCATCCTTCAGAATGACCAAAGAACATGGGTTTCCATCATTTTCTCTGTCTCCAGCCTCTGTCTCTAATGCAGACTGTTCAAATTCCAAGAAATTTCTGAGAGCCTCAGAAAATGCATCCCAGAAGGTTTGTTTCCTTTTGGTCTTTGACCACTGTCAAACAGACAAGATTAATGCTAAGAAAAGTAGCAATGGGATCTCCCTTATCTCTGACTCTGTCATGAATTTGGACCTGCCCTTGTGTGCATCAGGCTCCTGAAAACTCAAGCAAGGCCCTGGCACAAAGTAACAGATACAAGCTACTAATACCTAGGTGTACAAATGTATGCAAAAGGTCATCAATATGTCCATATACACATATATAATCAAAACAATAAGCATAGCCCATGTTTATCTAGTACTGCTTGTCTATAGTTTCTTTTTCAACACAACACTATATCCTTGGAAAACTTTCTATGTACTGCTAATAAAAATAAATACCAGCCCAAAGAAAAGGAGAAAGTTTCATATGCACTGGTTGCCTAGTTGATATTTCCCCTGAATTATGTCTACTCCTCCCTCTGTGTCAGTACAAATAATTATGAAGTTCAAGGTCAACTTCATATTAACATTTGAGTAGAATCAATCTTCTCTCCTCTTTTACTGAAATGAATTCATAACATAATTTTGGTTTTTTAAGAAAATAAAGGCAACTATAACAAGTTTATCTCCACATTTCATCCAGACTGTCTCTCCCAGACACCAGCAACTGTACCAAAGCTTTTCAGGTGACTACGGAATCCATACAAATATAGACCAGCCAGATTTTTCAAATGCTGAAAGTCTAAGACATTGTGCCACATTCCTATCCTGCTGAACTAACCCTGACTAGGCAGATTACTGGGAATACTTCAGACACTTTATCAAATTGTGTAATGGCTCCAGAATACTTGATATAAACAAAGATTAGTCCTTGGCTGTGGCAGTACCCTATTTAGGCCAGTGCCCATTTAGACTGTTTTCCCTCTGTTTCTTTGTGAGTTCAGGTCTACAAAAGCAATACAGTATTTCAGCTGGTACATTTCTAGGGGATTATTGTTCTTGACGGGTGGTTAAATATCATTCAATGCATCCAGTAATTGCCCAAATATGCGTTGCCTATTGTGTTTTAGTGTTTAAATAGAACAGTGTGAGGATAAGTTTGTTTGAAGTAAGGTAGTCTTAGCAGCAGTGTTTATACATGAAAGTGCATAAATACTATTATTTCTGTAGAGCCAGAAGTGAAATTCCTTCTCTACAGCTAGTTCTGCCCGAGCACATGCTTAAGTTTTCTGTCATACCCAGCTGAACACAGAATCATGAAATTGTAATTATTAGTAATAGAGAAACCTATTAGGTAAGTCCCGCAGGGACCAGCACAGCATCACGGACAGTAATCTCTCGTACTACATGTAGTTATACAACTAATGTAAGTAGTTGGAACTTTCTATCTCTCTATCCAGTTAATTCTGCCCGCATGCAGGCTTACGTTTTGTATTATTCCCAGATTATCAGAGAATCCCAAAATCAGAATTATTAGTGATAGAAAAACCTATTACGTAAGTCTGCCAGGGAGCAGCATGGCATCATTGACACAGTAATCTCTTATAATAAATGCAGTTATACAGCTAATTTTAGTAACTGGATCCTTCTTCAAACAAATGCAGTACTTCTGAAGCTGCTTGTATCTAATGTCGCTACAAGAGAATTGTTCTGTAAAACGAGTTCAGTTTTGTTAGTGAGGAAGGAACACGAACACTGGTACAGCAGTGCTGTATTTGGAGCAGAATATTGGCTTAAAGAGAATGGCAAAGATATAACAGATCAGCTTTTGTTCTTGTTTTTCCAGGCAGGATGTTTGCCTCTGCTAACTAATTACATAACCGATGGCTTTGCTTAGTCTTAAATGTCATGCTCTTGGTGGTGTGAATGGTGTACACAGATACACTTGTGCCTTGAACACACAATATAGTTTGTGCTTCTTTCTCTTTTCCTGTGGATTTTTAGGGTTGGACAAATAATTTATATCATCTTTCATCTGAAACTTTTTAAAGACATGTGTAGGCTGCATCTTCATAGGAAAATAATCATAGGCAAAATGGTTGCCAGTTATTCTGTGTGTAGAAATAGAGCTACACATAAATCAGTGTGCTGGTGTCATGTACGTATTGGCCTGCCTTTGGCTATGGTCAGTAGAACAAGCAGCTTATCTCAGGATTTCTAAACCAGTAAATCATATATTGTATCATATTTATGCAGAAAACAGTGAACCAGCCTACCTGCCCAATCAAGAGATTAAAGAAACAAATGCTCTAGAGCAGAGTGGCTCTGCTCTCAACAGCTAAAGGTATCTGAACTCCTGTGGAACCCTGTGTCCTGGCTCAGTTATCTTCGAATCACATGAGCAACAGGATCTTGCTTCTCTTAGGATGGCAACACATACCAGAAGGCTACCTGCCTAAGCAGTGTTTTCCTGCTCATCTTGCTGAAAGGTGAGACAATCAAACAAAAGGCTAATAAAGTTGGCCTTCAGCCCAGACCCTGAAAATCTGGTGTGACCACGTTCTGTTAAATGCTGAGGATGGAGTTCTGTTCTTCCTAAACATCTGACAACTGTCAAACTGTCAGGCAGCAATTATCTGACTGTGCCTCTCCTAAATGGCTGCTTAACAGATCTGTTGTATCTTCATGGCCCTTTTGGTACCAGCTATAGAAGAGATCCCAGAGACACCTTTGAAGGCGTCTGCATTGACCAGATTGTCAGGAAAAGGCAGATCTGTATGGTAGCACCTCATTTCTTATTGTTGTCCTTGGCCTTTTCATCCTGTCTCTGCATTGCCAGCAGGTTTGCTGGGTCCTGTTACCACCTCCTGATATTCTAACTCAGCACTGTACAGTAGAGTTTCTCTGTGGGACATTAAACCCCTCATTCCAAGAACTCAGATTCTGATAAAATCCTCCATTAAATGTGAAAAAACAGATTCACCACTTTCTTTTATTGATGCTGATGTGATCTGTTTCACTGAATAGTTGGCAGCAGAGTACAAGCAGAGAAACTGGCAGCTGGAGATGGAACTGAAACACTGAACATATGAATTTTAGTTCTGTCCTGATAAGGCCAGTTGGGTCACAGATCAGCAAGGCAGGAGGAACCTGTATTTGGGAGCCTGTACTTAGAGAAGCTTATGGAAGAGGTGGGAGGAAAATGAGGTGTCAGGTTTTGTGATTGTAGTGTCTGCACATTTTCTCAGTGACTATCTTTTGTTATCAGTATTCAGAAAGTGTAATTTGAGGTCTGCCCTAGAACTCTAGGCATGGTGGCAAGGTTGACACAGACAATTTTAAGGTAAAAGGCTGCAGCAAAGACAGAATCATAAAAATACCACTCCACCTTCATAACACCTGTAAGAATTAAATGTCACTTCACTGTGTGCAGTCAGTTAATCTCAGGGACATGTATGCTACACAATAGCAACTTAATAGAATTAATAAGAAAATTTTAGTCAGTGGATTGAAGCCAGGACATTGGGATTTACATGCACACATTTTACAGTGCTGAAAACAACAACAAGACTTTTAAATATCCATAAATAGAAAGAAACTCAAGTTTTTTGTTGGTCTGAAAGACAACCTAGAGCATAACATGCTAACATTTTTAATAAGTAGTGATTTAGCAATAATTTCAGAATAATACCCCTTTATCAAGTAAGTCTAACTTCATTTAGTAGTCTGTAGAAAAAACCAAAAACCAATGATCAAACAAACAAACAAACCAAAAAAAACAAAAAAATCCCCCAAACCCATACACGGAAACCAATCAACCAACCAAAAAAAAAAACCCAAAAAAACAAAACAACAAAACCAACCCCCAAACAAACAAAAAAACCCACAGGCTGGATATATAAAACATAACCAATAATTTATAAATTTTAAGAAAACGGGAAACGTGAGTACTTGGTCTAGATTAAAACTGTCAAATTCACTTAGAAAATAATTAGTACAATCCCAACTAGCTTGAGCTTCCTGAAAGATAAATATCAGAGTTCATGTTGTCTATGTAGGCTCCATCTCCAGTCTATTGAAAGATACAGAGGAGCAGAGGAGCCAGAGGCCTGTTTGTCTTGTTCTGCTTTCAGTGTCTAGGAATTGTCTTTGCTTTTTACAGAGACAAAATTCAATGACTGAGAATAACAACATGCTCAGACTCCAAAACTGGGATGATAGCAAGTGACAGACAAATATCTTAAATATCTGCAATAATAAGATACAAAATGAGGAGATCTACTATTTTTTATGACCTACAAAAAACCCGCATACAATATTTCAGGCAGAGTGTGCAGGTTCATACAGTAAGAAGTTATGCACTGAAGGAATATTTCTCTAGGTTGTCTGATGCAAAGTAAAACAGAATATAATGTGTGATAGAAATTTGCACCATTGAATTTTTTTGTACTAGCAATAATAATACTTTTGACCACTGTTATCTTTTGGCCTGGTGCAAATTTAGGAAAGGATATATTGAGTGCCTGAAGAGAGAGATGGCCTTGTTTTCATGTGGATACTTCAGGTAGATCTAACACAGAGTTACAGTATGCTTGAGAATATAATGCAAATTTGCCACATTCACTATTAGAACTATTTTGCCAAAATTTTTTTCATAATGGGATTTCCATTTGTAAAGATAACATTTAAAAAAAAGAAAGAGGCCATAGTTGAAGAAGAATATTTAATAAAGAGAACTGGGCTGTGGGGTAGATGAAATGGAAAGTTAACAGGAAGCAAAGGCCTTTTATTAAATAAAATATAAATAACATATACTGTAATAAAAAAGTCTTTTATTTTAAAATAATCCTCGTGGACAAGGTACACAGAAGATCTTGTCTTAACTGCATTGCTTTCTAAATCCTGCCATTTGGGCTTCCCAATGCAGACACTGATTAGAAGTTTTATTATGCCTCTCAAAGGTGTAACTCAAGGGCTAGTAGCTGTTAAAATGGTTTCCACAATGATTCTCTGGCTTGTTCAGGCCATAGCCGAAACACAACCATTATTCAGCTACCAGTGGAATTAATGGGAACTGTGGTAGCATCTCAGCTTTTGACTGTACTTTGTCCTTTTTTACTTTGAAACACTGTAATGTAAAATCTCTAGGAAATTAAAAGCAGCTTGTGGAGAAAAGAAAACAGGGAGGACGACTGAGGAGGAAGGGAAAGAAATTACTTTGTGATGTTTTTATAATTAGACATAATACTTAAGTTACTTTGACCAACTCTACATATTTCTGTGTCTGGAAATACCTGTTCTAGGCAGGGGTTCAGCCAGTATTTTTAAAATTCTTTAATTAGTTCCACTGTCAGCAACATGGATAGTTACTAGTATAAGTCAGTCCTGGATGAGATCTGTGAACTGTGTATGGCTTAGCTGAAATTTGTATTTGTCTCAAAAGTCATCTCCTCCCTCCCTGTGGGGTAATGTGTCCCAGACTTGTGTGGAACTTTCTCTTTATCTGACATTGAAGAAAGTAGAGATTGCATTTTTGTCTGCCAACAGCTGAAGAAAGTTATCAAAATTGTTTTATGAAATAAAAAGAACTTGAGGCACAATTATTATTGTTTGTTCTTTAATGATTTGTTCACTCCTCAGCACTGAGAACATCTACAGACTCTTAACATTGTGCAGATCACAGGGTCTATAAATATTAAACAGCTTATCACATTGAGCTATAGTAATATGTCCAAAATAAAGGAAAAATGAGAAAATGTCCTCTGTCATTTCTGAGCAACTTTATGTTTCACTGGTTAAGATATTCAATCTTATTCATTTGACACTTTTCAGGTCAATTGTTTTAATCATTCTCAAATCAAACATATTTTGAACAGAAAGTACATTGATACGTATGCCTTATTATAGCACTAAATTTATTTTAAGCTTAAGGAAACATGGAAATTCAATTCAAGATAATGGCTGAGCACTTGTGAATTAAAACTCAGTTCTGGGAGACCAATACACTTTTAAAATCATAATCTCCATTAAGTATTTCAAAAGTCCTCCTTATATGAAGGGCAATTTAATTTTCTTAACTTTTTGATAGCCTTGAAAGACCTTCTACTTGGTTTGTCCCACTAACGGACAAGTCAAAATTCCTGCAGAAGTTCCCTCTGAAGTTTTGAATGTTTTGGAAAAAAAAAATTACTATTTAAAAATTAAATGGATATTCTAACTTATAATTGAAGGAAACCAAATCTTGGATATGAGTCAATGTGCTCAATGACAGGGCTGCCAACTAGACCTAAACGAGCTGGAAAATGGGCCAACAGGAATCTCATAAAATTCAAGAAGACCAGAAGCCCAGTCCTGACCTGGGATCGAATAACTTGGTCTGACCATGGCTGTGAGCAGCACATTGGATCAGAGACCTCTGAACCTCCCTCCCAGTCTGAATTATTTTATTAGTCTCTTATCCCTTGGCTCTATGATGAATTTATTTCTTAAACATACCAATAGTCCTAAATAAATTGGTTTAAATTTATTTTTTCATTAGGTCTTTTTTTAAGTATCTCACAACTCTTGTAGCAGAATATCCTAATATAAGTCACATATGACCTATTTTTCCTCGATGATTATGCTTAATATCTCAGTTCCTTTATCTTGAGTGATATATGAAAGTAGTTTGGAACAGGCTATGCAGACTAAAAAAGCCAAGGTTGTGCTCTTTTTGTCTCTCCCCATCTCCCCTATGATGTGACGGTTTTATCAATTGCCTGACCTGCTGCTGTTAGTTAATATGCACCAAAACAGTTTTCATCATAAGCCTCAGAGCAGCTTTTTCTGATTTATCAGTCGAATCTGAGCCAAAGGAGCACTTTGCCTTTTCTGTCCCTGCTGTGTTCAGTGACACTGGACTGCCACTAATCAAACCAGGCTGCCAGAACAAACTTAAAAACTTCAGACAAGTTTGTGGCTGATAACAGCCTGACCACATGCCTGACTAGGAAGCTGTTAATGGACTATGGGAAACTATTAATTAAAAAGATAAAGAATTTGAAGCAGATACCTAGCGGTTGTGAAGGCAGTCATATGATGAGTGGTGAGCTAAGGTGCCAAACCTGAGACTCATTGGTACAATCCAGCTTTCATTTAATTCTTAGTTTTTGTGAAAATATAACATCTGATTTCTGCATACCACTTGGGGTGCGTGGGGGGGGAACAGGAAACTATGGCAACATCTGTCTTAAAAAAATCACCGACACATCTCAGGCCTCAAGCTGCAGCCCCAGAAGGCTCACAGAGGAGGAAATAACCCATTGAAAATAGTGGAAATATTTTTAAAGCCGAACGAGCTTTTGTGAGGTCTCTCTCCAACCTCCCCTCTCCACCAGACATGGCAGAAGGCTCTTCCCCTACCTTGGTTCTGCATTTCCCACAGGAATTGCCATCTGTGAAAGGCCATCCCTGTTTTATTCTGCTTGTTCACCACTTATTGCATGGGAACTGTTGTGTTCCCATCCAAAAGGTGCAGCTTGGCAGCAGAAGAGGCCAAAAGTTTGCCCTGTCGTTGTTGGGAAAGATAAAAGGTTGGTGGAGCAGGAGGTTTAGCCCTTCCTGGGAGGTGACATTCTGGAAAGTGGTAGCTTTATCCCAAGATATTAAAAGCTACAGGAAAAGCCAATATTCTCTAACTAACACAATATTAACAATCAGAGCAGAAGGCATATCTCCAGCAGGTTTTATGTGCAGCATGTTTTCATCTAAATAAAGAAGCTCATATTTAAGAATTGTGTGGAGCTCCCATTCCGCGATGAACAGTGAAAATTTGCATGAACACCCAACAACCAATTTTACAAAGTTTCACACCTTTGTGTGGGGACTATGGGAGAGGAGAAGCAGCCTGCTGGTCGGCAAGTGCAGCATCTCTAGGCCAAAACCTATATGGGCATGATAAAAAAAAAAATCCAACGCAAAGCCAAGCCTCAGGTTAAGCTTAAAAAGTAGCATATGGGAATCTTAAAAGGAGAGGCTTAGCATGGGTAAAATTATAATTGTTTGTGGTTGTTTTGTTCAGTGATGAATCCACAGACAGCAGAGCACTAGAAATTAATCCTTCTGCATCTGCAAAACTCCCAACGCTGTGGATGAGTGGAGGGATCTGTACTTATACCTCAGCTGACGCTGAGTTTTGTGAGGTAATGGGGAACTGCTTTTACAGCCCAAAAATTCCATGCAAAGAACAACTGCTGCCATATTTAACTTGAAATAGATGCCCAGTGACAGTCTGTGTCGGTGCAAGAAGTTAGCATATTCTCTGCGTGGTGTGAATTCCTCCTGCAGAGCTGAGTGTGAAGGAGGAAATCAGGTTTTTATGGGATGCAGAGTAGAATTTGTAGGGAGGAAAAAGGCAATTCAAATATTTAGCAGTTCAAACCAGTTTTAATTTTTAATGAACGTTTATGTGGGGAACAGAGGTGCCAATTATATTAGTCTTTTGTGCAGAACAGCCTCATTTCCTTTTTGGGTTAATGGAAAGTGATTTCAACAGGCTTTAAAAGAAAACAAGTATTGTGGATGTGGTTCTCCCCTTTTTTTTTTTCCTTTTAAAAAATGTTAGACATAAAATCAAAATATCAACTATATTTTTAGACTGCCAGCTCTAATAAGACAGAGCTATAAGACCAAGTGTCACAAAAAGTATTTGGAAATAGCTACCATTAAGGCAGAATCTTTGAAACAGTAATATATGCTAGAAATTAAGTATGTTCCAGGATATCTTAAAAGAGCCAAGATCCCAAGTTTTGAAAACCTTGAGAACTGTGAATAGTCTTATCTATGTTAGCTAAAGTAAAGTAAAGAAATGTGTGCCAAATCCTTTTTGCCTTAGCTACGTGTAGTCATTTAAGGACAGTATAACAAAACCTAAATATTTGTCTTCCTTGAGACTAGCTATGTAATATTTCCTGCACAACATCTGCACAAAGAATCTGAAGATCCACTGTGAACCGGAATAAGGTCTGACATTAATCCAACACATGCAGCTTTTTTTCACCCACGAAAAATTCTTTTAAAATGTTAAAGTAACATTTCATAATTGCAGATACAACTATTTAGTCAAGTTCTGAGGAAGGCTAAATTAAACACTAAAAAAAAAAAAAAAAAGAAAGAAACCTTGCTTTTAAGCAGGGTTCACAGCCTGGGAAAGATCAGCAGGCTGCATTTGAGAACAGATTAATTTATCCTTAGCTAATTACCCTGCAAGGTTCAGCTGAGCTGCCAGCACCACTAACAGTCAAGACATATCACAATGTGTTGTTCTGTCTGATAAACTCATTCACTGCACACATTGATTTTTCTCTGTGCACGTAAAATAAAACCTAGGCACTCAACAGTGTTACTGCTCATCTCATTCGGATCATATTCTGCCTTTTTGTTATGGCTCATTATTTTCAACCCAGTTTTTGCATCATTCCTTCTGATTTGAGGAGGAGTCTGGCAGCTAGGACCAGTGTGTTCTAGTTCTTGCTCTGCTGCTTATTATTTGTGTAGTTTTAACATCTCTGACTTCAATTTGCCCATCTGTGAAACCGGAATAGTACTTGAAAGTCCCCAAGGATCTTTTAAAGTATAAAGTTGTTCTCACTGTGAAACTTACACATATTGCATGGGAACATAAAACTGTAGCAGTCAAGAAATACACTGTGTTAATTTAATTGTAATGTGGCATGGTAAGAACATAGTTTAGTTGTCATCTGAATTATGCATAGACGTAAAAGCCATCATTCATCAAGAAGTCAGTACCTTTTTTGTCTTTTCAGAATATAAAGACATTAAAAGAACTGCAAATTTCATTGAAAGCGTTCGAAGATCACACAGGTTTCCTTTCTTTTTTTTTAGTTACCTAATAATGTACATATAATGATAAAAAAAAATGAATTAAACCTGGTGTGACTAGTAGGCCTTTTTTGACATAACTATGAATAATTACACTCTTGTTAAATCTACTGTTTTCTGCAAAATCAGAATGTATTTTTATGTGATATCAGCCAGTCATTACTATTGATATTAATGAGAATCAAACCAGTCTCTTTATACTGAAAACTTTATAGTATGCAGAATCTTCATCAAAATGTGGAGACAGTCTTCTTTGAATGAAGATGCACAATGAAGTTTAGTTGGGATATTATTTTCTAAAAAGCCAGTCCTTAGGTTCAGAGCAGCAGAAAGCCTTTTTATTTCTAATTTCTGTTTTTGTTAAACAATAAGGCTTTAAACAAAACCAGTTTCCTTAAAGTCTGACATAAAATATATCTTGCTGTCTGCAGAATAAGAATGGCCAGTGTACTTTCTTTTTAGGAGTACAGCAGAACTAGAAAGTAAACACGCTCCTCATTTGTGAGTAAGCAAAGAAGTACTGATCATTAGATTACAGCAAAAAGGAAACTTCAGAAGTTTAAAAAATTCTGTATGTGTTTTAAAAATTTTAAAAATTCTGATGTGTTACAGGCTGTAACACATTACATCACTGACTGTTGCTTGATAGAAGAAGAGTAATAATCAGAATAATTATCCCCTCCTTGAACCCACCTACAGCACACAAGGGTTTGGTTCAAAAATGGCTCTGGCATGCACAAACCCCAGACTCTTTGCAGAGGGATTTAAACCAGAGGCTGTGCTCAAGATGCACCCCAGCCTCTGGCTGGGATAGATTCCAAGCCACTACAGTGGAACTTTGTGCATCTGTGGGCTGTATGCGCAATGTGAGTCCTAAGTTCAGAGGGACAAAGCAAATTTAGCCTGAAGTAAAACCCCTGAACTCCTTCAGGTGTTGATGTTGGGTGTGTCAGCAACAACACCTTTGAGTTACTGCTTGACTACTCCTGTTGTACCAAATTTCTTACTTGGACATTGCAGAAATATCAATTATTACGACTGGTCTCTCTAGTGTTATGGTAGTATTACTCTTAAAAATCATATCAGAATTGTAACTGGGATTAAAAGTTGCTGGTTTGGCTCAAATTATGGTGAGAGTCTTCTGTGACATTTTAGAACACAATCTGCAAAGTTCCTGCTGTTATGTTGCTGGAGGCTAGTGTTGTCTGTTTTGATATATTCTTAAGAGCAGAATAGCATTGTTTCGTGGCATTCAGGGACAATAACAACCTTTAGTTAGCCTTTTGAACCATCATCCAGTCTGTTGACATTATCTTTTAGCTATCTTAAAATCAAACAACAGCATTATATAATGTGCACTTTGTAAGATTACTGTCTTGTTAATAAAGTTCTCAGCTGACCCTGTGTGTGAAAGCTTTTTGTAGCTGGTCTGGAGAGAGCTCTCAGGTGAAGCTCTCACCAAATTCTTGAGGACTGTACCTTTATTTCTGCATTAATTCAGCTGATCTGACACCGAGCTTGGACATTTGGGGTCTGATACATTACAAGCCTCTGTGGAAACCACTGTATCCTCAGTGGTGTCACCACTCTGTTAGGACAAAAAAATGACTGCACTAAAACTTAACACAAGTTCTTCCAGCCCAGATGTCTTAAGTTCAGTAGTCAAAGCCAGAGATATTTGGGAAAAGCATCACAGTCTGTAGTTATTCTTCTCTGATATTTCCCCACTGAGAGTACTAGTCAGCTCAGGAGTAATTTCTTCAGATGCACCATAAAAGTTGGTATATTTTCATGTAATAGATGTTTCTAGAGAATTTGTTTAGTCTCGTTAAGACTATTTTTTTTGATGGGGGGATGGATACACAACATCTTGTGTCATCCTACAATTTAACTGCATGCTGTATAAAAAAATCTACCTTTTTTTTTACTACATGCTTCTTAATTGCATTTAATGCATATTCGTTCTTGAATTGGGAAAAACAGTAAATAATCATCCTCTATTTCCTTTCTTTGTTTAATGCATGGTTTTATAGTCCTTAACTGTATCCCTCCTCAGTCATTTCTCTAGATGTCTGCACAGGAAAACTTTCATCCTTTTACCCATTTCTCCATAAGCCTTGGTTCTACTATATCCTTTTAAGAGGGAGCATCTTAAAATTATAAGAAATATACACAATATTCAAAGTCACACAACATTCAATATCATATATAACAATACTGTGTTATATATGGTAAAACAGTGAGCTTTCCTGTTCTGTTCCCTCCTTTGTTTTTGTTGCTAACAGGAACAGACATAATGTTTTCACAGAACTAGATAAACTATCATAAAGTTAAAATCCCAGTCCTGGTCGTTATTACTCAACTTGTAGCCACTCACTGTACATATACATTTAGGATAACTCTTTCCCTGCGTCTTGCTTTGCTTTTATCTACACAGCATTTTCTCAGTTATTTTATGCACTAGTCGCCTTTTTCCTTCTCTACTTCCTTATAGCTTATTTTTACTGACCTGAATTGCTGTAGTTTAAAGAGAAAACTGTAACTCTGGTATCACTGGTTTTCTCAATTTATTAACATGCTGAACGGTCTGTCCCATGTCCTAAGGATATATTACTCTTCTTCATAGGGGCATGAACCACCTGTAACCCTGTTTCGAGCTCTCAGCAGGGGAAGGTGCAAGAAGTTTCTCAGCTCTGAGCAATTTATGCTGCAACAACTTTTTTGTTATTGCAAACTGAGCAGTTACCAAACCTGATTGAAGTTGCACATGGTCCAAAACTGACATTTCTTCCTGGTTTAAATATTCCTTGTATTGCTCCTGAATGTAAAGGAAACTTTACAAGAGCTGAAGCCTTATCTATTCACCACAATCTGTCATATTATCAGTATAACGACTCTGGGAATCACCTCTGCCTGTAAAAGAGTGGCATAAAATAATTCAGTCTCAAGCGTTCCAGTGTTTGATGCAAAACACACTTTGAAGTTTAATCATAGCAATAAACTTTTGTGGTTTCCCTTACTGTGCATGTGCTCAAAGATCATATATTTTGTATGCAGTGCAATGGCACTGTATGAGGGGACTGGGATGTTTTTTTCCCAGCATTTTTATCCCTATGTCCTGCACAGATTTCCTGCCTTAGTAGGTTATACTGATTTATTTTTGACTGCCATATCCTTAAAAAGTAAAATCTGACTTTTTCATCAAGAAAACTTAGTGATACTGGAGATGAAAAGCATAAAAGGAGACTACAGTACATGTGGAGGACAGGAGAATCAGGGAAAAAGTGGTCATTTTACAATAACTAGTTAAAGACTTAAAAAAAATAAAAATTTAAGTGGTCCAAATATATTGTAATCACACAAATAAGGAATGTTTTGATAACAAATGTTTTAGACAAAAAATTCAATTTATTTTTACTGAGGTTTTTTTCAGCTCTGGTATGGTAACTAGCTGATAACTAAAGCATGCAAACAGAATAAAAACTTGAAATTTGTAAACCTTAAGAGAAGAAAATGATTTACCTATTCAGACCACTATATACTTGCTCATCTTTACAAAAAGGAAACCTAACTCAGGGCTCAGATTTGAGAAGTGGGAAGTCAGGATGCTTACACACCATCAAGAGTGTATATAAAGTAACACACGAGGGCCTGAAGTCGCTTTGGTTTCAGCAACATACTGATTTGCCCAGTCATGTTGTAAACCGTACAGGGTATGTCTTTACTTCTCACACCTATAATTGTCCGTGCCTGGGTGGAAAACTGGAAATGCTTCAAACTTAATCTTCCCTCCTTCAAAAATATGGGAGAATTTTACTTCCCAAAAAGGTGCGAGAATTTTCAGACTTCACAGAATCAAAGTTGACCAAGTCCTGAAACATTTTTAAGAGGATACCTTTGAAACTGGCTCTGATTTCGCTAGTAACAGGTAGAAGCAAATCCAGTATAATCAAACGACAACTTCAAATATATGGCACTTAAAATTACAACACATATTTTGGTGCCAAACAGTAGATTTCAGATTCCTCATTCAAGGCACCTAAATATGAAAATCTAGTTCTTATTCTCTCATGGGAACACTTTATATCTTAGCTTTTGCACTTTGATGATAATTTTCGGTTTGTATTTTTTATTTTAGAGTGCAGAATTATGCATATCTCTTATTGTATTATCACAATTGTTATAAAAACCTAGCCATCAATGTTATTTTTTTAATATACAAGAAGTTAGAATTGGAAATTCAAATTCTTTTGTATGTTTGTAATCTAATGTTACAGTGCGGTTTGTTAGCTAAAATTTAATATAAAGACTAATGGTAAACTGACTATATGACTGCACACCGGCTTAAAGTAATGAGGTTTTGTTTTCATTGTATTTCCTTTTCAGAAGTTTCTCTTTCTGTACAGCTACAGACACAGTCAACTTTACTGTGTCACCACTACTTTAATGAAATCATCAAACCCTTCAGAAATTTTAAACTAAACTTATTGGATGCTAAGCCAAAGCCATAAAATACATTGTTGTAGTATGATGGTAGCACACATTTTTCAAAGTTTATCTCATAGAAACTCCTAAATGAAAAGCATCGAAGTGAATGGCAGAGCTTTTTATTACAAACTGTAGAGGTTTTCTCTGTTGTTCTCCTGTAAGGCAGGGAGCTACATCCTTTCTTTTCCATAGGATACGAATCCAGAAGATAAACGAAAATATGCTATTCTGAGCTACAAAGGTAGTACTGTTTCACAGAAATTCTCTCCTCTGACAGAGGAAGACATTCAGACTGAGAAGAATGACATTTTGATGTACCTGTAGATTGTACCTTGATGGTCTTTTGTGATATGTAAAATTCCTTTAAGGTCCTGGAGGCAAATTCCTTTTCTGTCTTACAAGCAAACATTCAGTAAGGAGAACTATAATAGGATCCCCAGAGCTGTGCAGGTCTGGAGCACAGATGACTGAGATTTCATGAGAACAGTATCAAAACTGTCTTCTGAAAAATCCCCCTAATGGGTTCTCTGTGGCTGTTGCTCTCATGCTACACTGCAATGCTTTTTTAGCTGAACTATCATTGTGTGCCACAGTACATTGTAGAAGAGACAGGTCAGGAGCTTTACTCATAACAGAGAAGAATAGGAAAACACAGAATTTGAATTACTTTTTGCCAGAAGCACTGTTTTGTAGAAGCTCATGCAGAGACAGAATATCGTCAAACAAAGCATCTCGGTTTCAGCAAACTTCCTTATTAGCAAATAAGACTTTTATCACAAAGAGCCCCAAACTCCACTACTGGTGCTGATTCATCATTTCTACCCTGTCAAGTGGAAAGCTTAGACTTCCAGAACCTGCGTTCAGAGAAACAAGTCTTCTCTGCACCCAGAGGTCATTCTCACTTTTCTGTGTGATCTCTTGAGACCTGGATGTTGCTTCAGTGGTCTATAAATAACTATCTGGTTTACTTGTATTAAATGTATTAGTAATGCATGTGAAAACTTATGTGCTAGTAACATAAACATGCTCATTTCAGGTTCTTAACAACCTGCTTTTCTCAACTCCTCTGCTTTGAAGGTTAAGTTTCTGTGCTGTGCTGTTTTATATTTCTTGTGGGTTGATCGCAAGGAAAGAGACTTTTACCCACTCATTTAAGTAGCAGACTGTGGAACAGCTGCCATTCATTTTAGTGTCAAAAATGAAAAAGTGCTGGCATTTACACTCTTTTGTTTCCTTCATTTATGTACAATACATTTTAGATTTGTTTTCATACCATAATGTTTTGTGTAAGCAGTGCTTATACCACGCCTTTGCTCTTTTTTGTGGATAGTGCAAGTAATCCGCTGCTGATCCTGCAGCTTTATGGAATAGACAAGGTTATTTCCAAGCATTTTCCAGGGGCTGGAAGCCCCAGTGGACAGAATCGCCCATCTCATTTCATATCCAAAGGGAAACACCCAGAATGTGAGGAAATTGCCTGAAATTTTGGGCATTAATTTATGAACTGGATTCAGTGGCAGACAAAGGACGTTGGCCCATCAGGAAGTAAAACTGTGCAGTGAACTACTTCAGAAAAAAGGGAATGTTTCTTTTAGGACAGAGGGTCATTGAAACCATGCCAGTTAGAAGTCTGGCTTTTGCGGTTCAGTGAGGCACACCTTGCAAGTTTGGAGGGTGCTGAATGCAGGATTGTATGTAAAGTATGCAAGTACAGGCTTTTCTGAGAAAGTAGCTATTTTAGATTGGACCAGACACCCTGAAACAATGGGTGAACTCTGTAAATTTTGTTTCTCTAATTTAAGTAGGCAGAAGTGATTTTAGTTCTGCATTTGTGAATTTGTGCATTGCCAGCCTGTTCTAATCATGAACACTTAGAAGGCAGCAGTCAGAGCTGTTCTCAACTCTCAAAAGCCATGCTTGAGGGAGAGAAAACTTAATACCCACTTCATGCTTTTGTGACTTCACTTTAAGGACATTTAAAACAAAAGGAAAGCAAACAAACTACTTTCAAAACCCATATCAGATAAAGTAGGGAATGAATGCATCCTGCAGTGGAGTTTGTATGGGGGGGATTATCCTTCCTTCTCACTATTAGCTGTCATGCATTAAACATCTATATTCTAAGACAAGAAAGAAAAATGCAAAGGAAAACATTATTATATACCTTAGCAAAAGATCCAGATAATTATCTTCCTTGCAAAAAAGCTCTTAAATATTTTTACATTCAAATTGCTTTGGCCTACATATATTTTCAGAATACAGACACTCCTAGTGAAAGGGAAGCCTATGTAATGGATCATCATGTTTTTAAATGAATTTTCTTGTGATGACATAATTTACGTCAATTACTAAATCCATTAGAATATTTCTGCATTAGATTCAACATTAAATGTTAAACTAGTCTAACTTTGTTGTGCTCATGTGGTAATCCTCCTACCACAAGAAGTCTTTGGGAGAAAAAAAAAGCTAAGTTACAACTTGTAATAAGCTTATTGGAGAAGAAAATATGGAATATAACTTAGTGAAAGGGTTTCTGATTTCAGGTTTTAGATGTGTAGTTTCCTTGTGTCTCACACACACCCTTTCAAGTCTAGAGTTTGATTTAAAAATTCTATTTGTTTTCAGATGTGGAACTGTATCCCATGACTTGATATATATAAAGAGCTGTGATGCTGTAACAAGGACATTCCAGTGGGTCTGGTTTGGCTGTCATGGTATTGCCAAGCCACTTCTGTGTTGCCTGAAGATAGAGGCTGTTGTAAAACACTCATATTACACACACTTTTACCACCGCTGACATTTGATTTAAAAAAACACTTGTGAGAGTTTGGAGCCCTTCATCAGTTGACACAGAGGGTATTCATATGCAACTTAATCACTTCAATAAATATTCACCTTTTTACTAGTGGGTGCCTGAAGCACTGGATGCCTGAAGGCTTCAGAGCTACTCTAAGCAGTTACTAATTAGTTTTGCATAGCTGTAAATTACAGACAAGCTGATCCTGATTTGTCAGATTATATAGTTTCCTTTAATGGATGTATTTCACTACAATATCTGCAACATATAGTCTTACTTTTGTATAGTCCACTTGGTCCTTTTTACTAAAAACAACAACAACAAAAGAAATAAAAAATCAAGAAATCAAGCATCAACCACGCTTAATTACTAACTGTAAGGGTAACTAAAAAATATTTTTATATGTAACACTAAATATAAGGGGATTCTGAGTTTTCAAGTATAACTTTGCATTGATTATTCTGAACTGCAGCAAACAAAGACAGAGTTAACATCTAATTTAAGTGAGTTAATATGCACAGTATGTGCGTGGGCAACTGCTTTCAGCAAGGATGCTTTGCTGGATGATTCTTCATCTCGGTCAGGTTCTTATAGTGTTGCCACAGTATATGACCATCACTCTTTTTCCCTACATATTGCTTTTTCCATGAAGATTCTCTTTGGCAGATATTCGATAGCACTGACAGGATCACCGAAGCACATTAAGAGCAATAAAATCATAGGAGCCAGATCGAACTGATCAAGTGGTGTATAAGCACATATGGGGCTAAAAACAAAACAAAACTCAAATGTGTAAGATTTTAGAAAGATCTTGATCCAGCTCCCTTTGAAATTGTTAAAGCTCTTCTGATTTCACTGGGAGGTGATTTTCCACGAGGAAGAGATCATTAGCAGTTATTTTTTACAAACTTGTCCAATATTGAACCATGGACAAAAATACTGTCCCTTTTATCCCCCCATTTTTTCTTGAGTTGTCTAAGTCCTTAATACTCAGTACTCAAAGTCCTATTGTATAATTATGATATACTGGATTTTTCCTATTGTTCATTTTCAGCGGAGAGGACCATAACATTGTGGATTATTTACTTAAAAGTTCTTCTTTTCTATTCCAAACAAGAATTCAATAGACTTTGAATAACACAACTTTATACCACAGTTAAAAGTGTATGGGAGCTTAGTAGTGATTTTTAATAGTGTTAGATTAATACTACTTGCATTGAAACCTTCTATTGCAAGCAAAAAATATGTTTTTTCAAGTTATACTTTGATGTGCAGTTTAGGTAAGACACTGCTGTGACATTAATGACTTAAGTGTTAGGTTGGCATTTCTGCTCTTTGAGAAAATCATAACTTTTCTTTTTCTGTCAACATGACAAATAACCAATATCTTCTTTACTCCAGCAAAGTGCTTATGCATTTATGTCATCTGAAGAATGTAAGTTCCATCAAACTGAGCTATTTATGTTCTTAAATTGCTACACATACTACAGTGCTTTTCTGGGTTGTGTGTGTAATTACTTTTGATCTCTCCTAACCTAAAGGAAGAGGGAAAATATCTATCCCTCATGCATTCCAGAGAAGTATCCAAAAAATTACCAGCACTCTTCCTTTTGAACCTCTTTTTGTTTGCTCCTATCCCTCTGTTAGAAACAAGAATTTTTTTAGTCTCAAAGAAAGAAGGAATAAATCAGATCAAAGCCCTTCTTGTCTTGTGACATTAGACTTAAACTCTGCTACAGTCACAAATTAGTACTTGTCTTTATCTGCAGCAGTTCTTATTATATGCAAAGACTGCATTCAAACTTTTGGCAACAGCCAGTAATATAGAAATCTGCAATAAAATTGTGAAGAAAATCAGTATAATGGTGGTTTCCATACCCTTCTGCTCAATTCCCTTTAACATAGCCTGGTTAAAGACAGACTCAAATGCAGGTAGAGTACTGCCTTTATGGAAGATTTGGGGAAACTGTTGCATACTTATATGGTTAAAAATTTTTTATGTAAGATTAACTTAAATTATTTATGTAAGACTTTATATTTTCCTAGTAAAGCAAGACTATTCTAAGGTGGTTCTTTGCCACAATAAAACATTACAATCCTCCCACTAGTCTGTGTCATATTGTATAATTGACCCATCACATTGAAACAAAGCCAAATGACATGGAACTTCTTGATTAACCATAATAATAGAAAAATTTGGGTGTCACAGAGACACTACCTTAGACGTGACTTTAGCACAGAGGTTTAATTTGTATTTATCATTCTGGTGACAGACTAAACTTCAATTCTTTGAGCCCAAATAGATTTTAAAATGTCATGTAGATGAGAAAGGGTTACAAAGACAGGTGATATACAACCCTTCTGCTCCTGAAAATTTAATCACTGTGAAAGAATTAGGTGAGGCTAGAAGAACTTGTTTGGTTGCAAAGTGTCATCAACACAGCCTGACTTGTTACTTTCCATACAGGACCCAGAGAAGCAGAAGTAAATGAAATCTTTCATCAGAACAGGAATGTGCATAATTATGCAACAACTTTTGCCAGTGACCTGACCTTTTCAGGTCAGTTTCTGTCTTCAATTCAAAAACTACTAGATATTTTCAACCTATACATTAATTTAGTGGTACCATTGTATTCTCACAGAAATTCTTCATGTCATTTACCCATTGACTAAATAATGAGAAACAATAGTCTGTAAGTATGGGGCAGCTTGAATGAAAAAAGGGAACCAAAAATCCAACAACTCCAAAGCTGGTCACAGTTTATTATGAACAGAAGAGATGAACTTATAGTCATTTCCTTTCTTTCTTAGTAAGAAAACCAAATCAAACAAACTAACGAACAAAACCAAACAAGCAGGAAAAAAACAGCATGAGAAGCCCTAAAAGTGAAACTTGCTCACACGGCCACAGTTCTGACCAGGAACAACTGATTTGAAGTGTGTTAGATTATTTAAAATAGCATTCTAAAGATTTTGCCAAGGTGGGAAAAGAATACATTCTGCTATCTGTAGGCTCTGTGTAAATCATAGAAGAAAAGACAATCTACCTTGAGTGTTGAAACCATGGAGGTCTTGATTCTCGTTCACTGCCTTTTGGGACATGTATAATTCTGCAACAAATTCAGCAGGAATTTGTCTATTTTTTAAAGAGTTGTAGAAGTGGCTCAAATATATTAATGCAGCACAGTAGACAAATTGTCAGAAACAAGAAATTTTAACTGTGATGGTATTTGCAAAGATGCACTGAGTATTTTCATATTACATATTATCTGGTTTTGCACAAATCTTACTATCAGTTACATTCTTATATAGTATTGGTCTTTGTTCCAACAATTTCTGTTTACATTATAACTTAATCAACTATTTTATTACCTTTATTACTGCTTAATGACTATTTCGTTAATGCTTAATGCTTGCCCAAGATTTTATTGTTTCTTCACTCTGAAACCTCTAAAGCTGATGGTGAGCTCAGTATGCTGCATGGTTCAACCTTTATTTTGTCTCCTCGTTCTCTTTTTACACCTGTAAACAGAAGCAACTCTCCTAAGACTGCATTAAATTAACCCAATATCTTCCTGAAAGGACTGGTAAGGTACTCAAAGGATCATCAGCAATAAAACTAGGGGGAAGGTTGGCTCAGAGTCTGACTGGGCATCAGTTTGGTGGTGGTGGTGAGCAACTGATTTAATTTTCATCCCTTGGGTTTTATTTTTCGCTCTTTGGTTTTTGTTTTGTTGTCCTCCTGCCCCCTTACAATTTATTTTTTATTGTATTATTATTTCTTTTTTTAATTATTAAAGTGTTTTTATTTCAACCCATGAGTTTCCTCACTTTTACCCTTCTAGTTCTCTGCCTCATCCAAAGAGAGGGAGGGAGTGGTTGTGTGATGCTTAGTTGATGTCTGTAGTTAAGCCATGACGCATGTTTAGGTAATTTCAAGAGGTTA
Source organism: Lepidothrix coronata (assembly GCF_001604755.1). Classification (NCBI taxonomy): domain Eukaryota; kingdom Metazoa; phylum Chordata; class Aves; order Passeriformes; family Pipridae; genus Lepidothrix; species Lepidothrix coronata. The sequence goes on along the minus strand of NW_016690194.1, from coordinate 9,095,407 downwards.
CAAATCTGTCTACAATCACAGATGCACTAATCAAGCATAAGCAATATGGCTAATAAACTGTCAATTTCAAGACTTGGCCATACAAAAATTTAAAGGGGAACACATATTCCTACAATTTCAGTTGTAGTCACAATATAGTTCCCTTTTGGCAGGCTTATGAGGACCTGAATTGACAGGTTTCTTTTTGTAGCTCTGAAGCCTCCAAACTGAGTCTTCAATGCCATTTATTCTTTCTACCGTAGCGATGCCAGGCAGCTGCCAGGTATTGAAATTTCAAATATCAATTGTGCTGCCCACAAAGCTTTCTAAACAGATAGCTCTTCTGCTGTAATTACTGTGCTGAATGGTGGTTCCTCCAGCAATTTTCTGATTTCATTGACAAGAAATTAAAGTCATGACTACATACCACTGCTGTGGAAGTGCAAATTTGACAAACTCACTTTCAGAAATGGGTGATGTGAAAGAATCTTTCAAAGTCTTTATGTATCATAAAAACTACAACTCTTACATACATACACCATTTCATTTTGCATGGTTGGTGTTTAAGGTAAAAAGCATGTGCCTGTGAGAGAGAAAAAAAATCATTTTGTTTTAGTGAGGTGAACTTTTGCAGAGCGCACACAGAACTGCTATTCTTCATGTATTTAACTTGTTGGGCAGCCAGCAGGCAAGCCAACATCCCTGTGTATTTGCTTTCTTTATTGTTCTGTACAGTGTTGTGCCAGCAGTGATTCTGGAGGCTGAGTCAGAAGGTGCCACAAAAACAAAACCATGTAATTGTCAAGGTTAGAAATGACCTCTAAGATCATCGTGTCTGACCAATAATCCAACTCTGCCATGGTCACCAGCAAAACATATTCCTAAGAGCCATATCCACACACTTTTTAAACGATTTCCAGGGATGGTGATTCCACCACTTCTCTGGGCAGCCCATTCTAATGCCTGACCATCCTGTCAGTGAATAAGTCTTTCCTAATATCCAATCTAAACCTCCCCTGGTGCAGCTTCAGGCTATTTCCTCTCATCCATCACCTATTGCCTGGGAGAAGAGACCAACCCCCTCCTGGCCACAACATCCTTCTAAAGTAGTTGTAGAGAACCAAAGGTAACACCTGAGCCTCCTTTTCTCCATGCTAAATAATGGTGGAAAAGAGGAAAAAGGGCTTAAGAGTTGCTAGACATGATACTCTCTTTTAGCTCTCCCTGGGATGGGTTAAAGAGACAAAATACCTTTCTTTTTTGTGTTTAGCACATCTTTTGTTTTTGTGAGATACACCTTCCGAAACCTCAGAAAATATTTTTCCTAAAGCAGAAATTTGAATGGACTAAAAATTTCCCATACAGTTCCCACTTAAAGTGTTTGCTTGCAGTATAGAACACAGATGACATTTCTAGCATGTGCTGCAATTCTCAGTGAAAGCATTTAATAAAGACATTTTATTGTTTTTAATGTGATGATTTTAACAGATATGACTTTTCTGGCTGTCATTTCATCTGACACACTTATATAAAGGCTACCTCACCCAAACAATTCTCTAATTAACACCATATGTTAATTAATTGAAACAGTCAATTTGAGTCATCTTTAGAATGTTAATAGCAATGGCTTTTCCTTTTTATTTTTTTTACTATTTTTTTTAAAAAAAGTCCTGTAAGAACAATATACAATTCTGGGAGTTTTATATTCTGCCATCATTTTCCTAATGCATCAGTAAACAATACTGCTGACACAGAAGTTACAGTGAGAGAAGTGGAAGAGTAAACAAGATATATTTGTGAAATTTCTCAAATATTACAGGAACAAGTCCTGCTAAAATAGTTGGGAGCAGTTCTATAGGATTTGCTCTCCTTAGCAAATCACTTTGAATGAAAAAACAACAGAAGAAGCTAGGAAAATTTCCTTGCTGATAGGACAAAATGTCCTCACAGTAATTCTGTACTTGGAGGAAGAAACAGCTCTCCATTCTTTTTTGCATGCACACCCTCCAAAAGCAGGTTCTTGTTAACTCTGGTCTGATTTGGTGCTGATATATCACGGAAACTTCAATAAGGATTTGATGTACCCTTTTTACAGTAAATTGCATCTTCAGTTAGGTGATAGTTTATATTTGGGTGAAACCTCTTACAGCTGAAGGACATCCACAGTTTAAAACAGATTTTAAGACTTTAAAAGAGACATTTACACATTCTGTTCTCATCACTTTGCAAATGGACCCATCTAACTTAAAACTTTGTAGTACTCTAACTTTCAGCAAAAGAGAGAAAGCCTCCTTATCAGTTGTTGGCCCTCAGGGTAAGAATATACAGATTGTTTTTTGTCTTCCTTTTCTTGGTTTCCATCCTTAAACAGTGCTGGCCCATTCTGACAAAAACAAATTGTCAAAAACTGGCTTTGAATATATAAATGTTTGATAACTAGTTTGGGAGGTTTGGTCTACAGAGCAAGTTAAGAGAAATAATACTGTTCTTAGCTAACACTTCATTTTTTTGGCATGCTTGACAGGTCTTGACACCTAAGTGAAAACCTGTCTTTAAAAAATTAAAAACATAAAAGAGCAAAAATAATTTCTGTGTGTTTCTGTGAGTGAAATTTAAGCTGTACAGGAAAGGGTTCTAGTATACTTGTGATGTTTGCTTTGGCTACTATTACATAAAATATTTCAGTGGTGAAATCAAAGGTTAAACTTCCTGCAACTGGCAGGAAGTTATAAAGGTGAATTGCATAAGATGTTTCTGAATAACAGGCATTTACAACTCCACTACTGCTTCTGTTCAGAGTACTTGGGTGTGTTGTACAGTAGTGGTATATAAAATGCAAATTTTAGAGTTTAGTGTGATAAATTTTTCAGATTGAGATGGTGTGCATTTACAGGAATAACTTCTATTTAGAAGTATAAATGATGGTATTTCATCATTTGAACAGCAGAATATTATATATTGCTTTTTCTAGACTAGCTTTCCTTTTGAGTTCTGCCTGTTAAAGGACTTTGGGAAACAACTAAAGGAACTTGTATGTGGCTATTGCACCTTGCTGAAACCATAGAATGAAATAGCAAAGCGCATTTATTGACGTTTGTACATCTCTGTAGTTTACACAGTGAATATTTGCAGTATTCTGTCTAAATCAGTCCGGAGTCCAGTAACTACCAATTTAACTATGGAATGGTTGAAATACAAAAAATGCTTTGAATATGTTCTGAATCATTGCTTTTACTGCACAAGGAAATGTAATAAGCAGATTCAGCTCGTTTCCTAATCATCTGCAAACATTAATGAATAAATAAATAAACGATCACTTGGTGCTAGTGACTATGAAAGCTAGGGAAGTAATTGTAACTCTCTAATACTTTTTAGCATTTGGTTTAATTCTAACCTATCATAGGCAGCTTTTCTCTGTTGTGTTAAACACCTTTTTAATATTAAGATTTTGCAGATCTTCCTGGAAAAGAGGGAGAGAGTCCTTCTTGGTGTGAGAGATCACACTGAAATAGTATTGTGATTATGCAGACATCACATTTCCTATGGTATTTTTCATTAAAATACAAGGCCCACAGGGTTTTCTACTTTGCCCTGATACTAATATTGACTTGGTGAATATTGCACAGTCATTTTGCAATGAACAAGGGCAGCAAAACTAAAAAAAAAAAAAAAAATCCGTGCAAAAGCGATTATAAATAGCTGTAATAAAAGCTGTCAAGACACAGTTGTCTCCCAAACGCTAGCTCAAGTGCATCATAATTTTAAATATCTTTTGATGCATTCCTTTATATAAATTTCATATGGGCTGAATGAAACTGGGACTCCTGTCAGTTCCACTAAGTATATTAACATAGCTACACTGACAGGAGTTCACCAAGGCTGCCAGGGCTCAAGAAGTGTTTGGACAACACTCTCAGGCACAGAGTAGGATTCTTGGGCCTGTTTTGTGCAGGGCCGAGATCTGGGCTTTGATGATCCTTGTGGGTCCCTTCCAACTCAGGATATTCAGTGATTCTGTGACTGGCTGGACACTGACTGCTGAAAGAAGGCCCATAACACCAGGGATTGTTTAATTAACAATACATATAATAAAATAATTCCCAAGACTCAGGTTTCTTTCTCCTAGCTTTCATGTTATGTGTTTGCAACTCATCGCAATAAATTTAGTCAGCTTTGTCAACAGTCACTAACTAGAAGAGTTGGTTAATGAGTATTTACCATAAAGCACTTTGCTTACGTACCAAAGTGTGGCATATGAAAATACAATTTAACTAACCAAACAAAACTGGTATCTACCATACTATATGTTTGGTATACAAATAATATCTGAAATATTTTTATTGTGCATTATAATTATAAGCTGTTGCTCTTTATTGTGTTTTACTTCATTATTAACCAACAACCAACTTTTAGTTTTATATAAAATAATCACTCACATTTTAATGTGAAGCAGTGAAGCTGCACATTTTCTTCATTTAGCTCTGGAGGCAGTGTTAGGAAGAATAGCTTTCAAGTTGTTCATTAAATAGTGTGTGCTTGTTACTAATTCTAATTTGGACCACAGCAACACAGAGAATTAGTTTTATGCAGCACCTAGCAACATAATATTTAGAACCACTAAGTAAATGCCTCTTGTGTTTGCAGGAAGAGTACTTTTTACTACTGTTAACCATAGAGAAGTGGTAATTATATTGCTGTATTTCAATTCACCCATCATCTGGACATTCTGCAGTTAAATCCCTTTGAACCCACGTAACTTTGGGCTTGTTTGTTTGTTTGTTTTTAATTATTATTTAATAGGTTTCTCCAGCACATTACAAGATCCAAGCAGAATTCCTTCTTCTCTAGACCTTTTCAAATCAGGAAATCTCATTTGTTCTTACATACTAACCCTGCTTCTGTGGTGCTGGGCTGTTACAGATCAGCTGTCTAACAGATGTTCTCAAACTTGACAGCTAAAGGAATATTTTCATAGGATTCTCACCGTTTCAGGGAATGGAAAAGCAGCTCTTTTTCTTAAAAAATATCATCCACCCCATTCTTAGGGTGATTTGGGGAAATTGTGACAGATTTTGCTTCTATAAGATATTCTAACAAAAATATGCACAGGATTTGAGCTTGTTTTGAACACTTTTAATAGAAAAGGATGATTTTTAATGATTCTGAATTTCAAAGGTTATGACTTAAACCAGACAATGGCAGCTGTATAAAAACCTTGATGTTTGGTAAGGGAAAGGAGATATCATAATTCTCACAAAGCTACTGGCCTGCATAGAAAGATCACTTTTTGCTTTACTTGCCTGGTATCAGTGAGTCTGTTTGTGGTGAAAAAAAAAAAAAAAAGATAAGGAATTGCCAACCATGCAGATCTGGGGCCTGAATCATCCCAAGTATAATACAAAACAATTCAAGACAGAAACAGCCAGAAGACTCAAGGACAGGGCGGGAAAAAGCTGTGTAAATACAGACCCGGGATAGAAGCCTCCAAATGAAATTATAGAAGAAAATTAAGTATACAAAGTCTACATTGGACTGAAAGAAACAGAAGTCAAATTAAAAACAACATTAAAAGAATCTGAAGAAGGAAGGCCGGGAATTTGAATTTGATGAGCAAAATGAGACACATCCAGTCCTTGACTGGAATTCAGCATGCCTCTCCAAGTGTAATGTTTTCTGATACTATTGCCAGAGGCTCTCTTACATGCAATTTATAAAACAGCTAAGAATTCTATCAGATTACAGTAGTAAATGCAAATTTAACTGACAAAGAATCAGCCTATCATGTATTCCTGCCCTTTATTTAAAATTTGAAAGTTTCAGTTGTTGGTTTAGGGGGTTTTAATGTTACTTTTCTGTACTATATCTAGTCCTGTTGATAGTTGATACAGTTTTCCACAGTGAAATTCACCTTCAATTCAGATGAAGAATACAGGATTACCCATTTTCCACCTATGGATTTCCCAATTATCTGGTGATTCCAGATGTATTAAGTAAGAGCAGAAATCAGGAGTGTTTTATTTTGTGCACTAAGCCAGTCTGCCTTTCCAAATTTAGACTGTAACTTTTTGGCGTCTGTTCTGTTTTGATTACAGCTTGGGCACTAGTAGTACAAGTTCTACATGTTCCCTGAGTGTGTGCATCATAACAGTGAGACTTAGATTTAGTGAGAGTTGGAATTTATGAAATTTTACAGAACTTGTTTCTGATTTGTGATGGTGGTTTGAATATTTTTTTTCACTCATGAATAATAATTTTGGTGACTTGTGAGTTGACTGTTTATTTGAGTAAATATGAAGTGGAACACATTATGAAGGAGTGATTATATACATGCCCATATTAAAAATGTAGAACTTGTTGCATCTGTGTGCAATCCTGTCACTGAGGTTGCGTAATTCGGTATATCTCCAAGCAGCAGGAATCATTCACTTCTACATTTACTGACCTATAGCATTCAAATGGAATCATACCGCCATAGTGTTAACATTATGGACTTTTCTCCTAGGAAAATAAATGTCGCTGAGAGGTGCTAAGGCCACCATGTGTTTGTAGAATACAATTGTTGTTGATGCACACTACTAGACAATGTTATATATACACCAAAAGTCCCTTGAGAAAGATTTATATAGTTAAACTGCAGCATTTTCCCATAGAGAATCAATTTCATAGTTCAGAAGATGGTTTAGTATCATTCAAAGCCACCACAATGCCCTCCTATATGAGAAAAGCACATCTTTGACAACAGGTGAGTTATTACTGAAAACTGCACAAGTCCTTCTTCCTAAAAGTCTTGCTAATGATTCTTAGAAGGAACAAAGATCTATGGAATAAAAATTAGTGTTGTTAATCCATTAATATAGCAGGATGATTTTAAGAGATAAGAAATGTATTTAATAGCATTGCTTGTTGTATTTGTAAGACATTTCATTGGCAGGCCTTGAAAATGTACCAAATTTGTTAAAGACTTTCTTCATATCTGAAGCTGTGTTGTGTGTTACTGGATGCCTTACAAATATGTGTATGCTTTTCTGTCTTATCACCTCAGTGAAAATTTCATGTCTTGTTTCCTTTTTAAAAAAAAATGCAATGTGCAAAAAAAGTGAGAATACAGTGCAAGTGGTTCTACTAAGCAGGAAACTGACCTCACCATTCTCTAGCCGAAGCTAAAGATTCTATGATGGAAAGCAAACCCCTAGAGGTCAGTATAATCATAAACATTAACAGAGAAATCTAAATTTAAGTAATGTTAAAAATGAAATAAGCCAACCACAGAAAGGATCTTACATTGAAGTTTTGACCTGTCCTTGAGTGACCTCTCTAAAGCCATGTTGAATGTCACTAGTGATTGTTGGGAGTACAAGCCATCCTTGTACATCAGGGTACAAGGTCAAAAGCTTACCCAAGTAGAACTTGAGCTCTGGGAGTTGGTCACCTTGATAGCCAAGAAGCAGGAAATGGATGAATGGATCAACTTGGAGGTTTAGAGCGTCCAGGGATGGGCTGGTTGGTGCAGAGAGAAACAAGGAGCATCCCAGCCCTTGTGAGGGGATGGTGTGGACGTGAAAGCAAGCTGGCTGTGGAGAAGGAAACTAACCAGAACACAAGCTAAAAAGAAACTGTACTTGTCATAGTAACTTGGGCAAGATGACAAAGTTTGCTTAACATAATGGCCATGCTATCCAAACGAAAAGGATTAAGCCTTTATACTAATGACATTGAGTTTTGTCAGTGTGTTGCAAACACCGTCTCAAAAGAAGTTTTTTCATACACCAAACGGAAACAGATCTAGAACAAAACCACATTTCATAGTATAAACTGAATTGTTCTGAGTCTTTCACTTTAATTTATAAACATTCTACACTACGTATGATTGGGAAGCAGTTTATGATTTGGCTGTGCTCTAATCTTGCACATATTGACGAAACAAAAACCTGTTGATACCTACATTCAGTAGCTATACTAATTCACTACCAACCAACTCACTATGACATGAAACAGCAGCAACTTTGCAAATGTCACAGAGGCTGTATTTAATTAAGCAGCAGATTATTTGGACTTCTGGGTTTTACATGATTCATTAAGGTTCTGCAAACATGGGACCCAGAGGAATGTGCCATAATTTGACAGCCAGGAGAACAAAGCATGTGTCATAAAGGTGCTGGGAGTTCGCTCTTCTCATGTTCATGCTTCACAGACTATATAAAATTCATACAGAGCAGATTTTCCAGAATGTGTTTAAAGCATTTAATAGGTGTGTCCTTTATCAACAAAGTGTAAAGCTAATTATTTTGTGGTGTTGACAAGTGGGGCAATATACAGACACTTAGGGCTTGGTTCAATTGCCTCAGCAAAACTCTCTCATGTCATTTCAGACACTGGAGAATTTGCATGGGCCTGTCAGATGTGATACCCCAAAAAAATAAGGAAGACTTATGCCTTTTTGGATTTGCATAAGAATGCCGTGTGAGAAATCCTAGGGTATCTCAAATGTTACTAAATGCATGTGTTTAGGCAACTGACTCAATCTTTCACTGTTCATATAGTCCTTTAACACTGATACTCACTGACAGCATATGAAATAACTCATTTTTATCCCTTTTGTTGGTATGGACTTATCTCATTACCCCACTACAGTAGTTCTTTGTGTTAACTTCATTAAGTTTTCAACACTACTTTTGAAAACAATGAATATTCCAAAACAAATTGTATAAGAACTTAGATAACAATGACTTCAAAAGAGAGCATTAATCAAGACCTAGCCCCTGGTGCCTGAATAACTTTCAAAAGGAAACAACAGTGCTTGTCTTGCTTTTTTTTCCTCTGTTCAGACTGTCCAAACTGAATTTAAGCCTGGGGCAAAATGAAGTTAAAAAAAAAAGTTGAAATTGAGTTATTAAAAAAAAAAAGAAAGATGGAAAGAAAATAATATATTTAAATAATATAACATCTGAGTCAAAAGGAGTAAGAAGGTCCACACAAGATCCCTTATAGCTTTACAATGCTGTAACGACACTGATTTTAGAGGACTGTGTTGATTCGATTAAGAGCAGAACTGGTCCAGTGCATGATACTGGAAAAGCCATTGAATTTACTTCACAGATATTTTTAAAATATAAAATTCTAAAATAACCTAATGTCCATTGTTGAAAGTACATTGTTGGCAACATACTTGAAAGGAAACATTTTATATTTAGAAAGATATTTTTCTCTTTTCCATTTTTGTGGCTGAAATAAGTGATGTTTTTATGACATGACACTTGTTTCAAAAGCAACTCAGTATGATGTCACTAAGAGATGACCAACAGTATGATCTACAGAATAAACAGATAGAAAAGAGGAAATAATAACTGGTTAGACAGAAATATTATTTAGTATGGCTACTTATATTTTTAGAGAGCACATGTTGTCAATGAGATTGAAAAGGCATTACTGATCAAATTCACTTATTAATAGCTTCATTTTTTACTATACAAACAGGAGTTTGTTGTGAGTATTAATTAAACCATTAGATTGAAAAAGTTGCATATTGTCCTCTCCTACACAAAGAGCTACATGTGTCAGCAGGATTTCTGTATATTCATGGGGCAAAAAATTATGTTCTGTAGCAGTATGCTATACAAAATAACAATACAGTAATTCACCTTTTTGCCAATAAGGCCCTTTCTATATATAGACATTTATGCAAGAAAACAATGATTATTTTAGATCCTCTAGCTGCGCTGCCTGGTAAAGTGAAATGAAAGAAAGACATTGATTAAAATTTTTAATTCTTCTTTCAGTATTTACCAAAGAGTCCAAAAAATCTTTTTTAATGTCTGCCTGTAAATTGATGCTATACATTATTCGCTAATACACTATAAAGTGCACTCTAAAAATTAATAGTTATGAAATAAATATACATATAATAGTTTACAGTGTAATATATTTTAAAATAATCTTACATTTTTCACTGATACTTATAAATCAGAGTGAGAGCTGTCTCTCTCAACCAGAAACACAAGCACACATTTTTTTCTGAGTAGCATTATATTGATTCTACCTTCTTTATTTTTCTTAATAAATTATACTGTATATAATTATCTATAGCTATATAGATATAAAATTATTATTGCCCCATTCTATTAGAAGAGGATTCAGAGTAAATCATGCAAATACAATGGCAACGGGAAGTGATTCCAATGAACTACAAACTTTAATTTGTACATAGATCTACCTGGCAAAGGTAGAAGTAACCTGCTCCTGATATGTCATCGCAAGAAACTGTATCCCAGGCAGCAGACTCTGTGTCCCTCTTATTTAGGTCCTGGCTTTTTCCGGGTCATCTGCAATTTACATGAAGCCCATAGTCTTAGCAGGTTTCTGTTTCCAACAATTTAGATGTGGTATTTTTCATGTATGTGATTCTTGTTGAAGCCCCTTTCTCACGCGTGTGTCTCCCACATGTTTTGCCATTATTTATTTCGCAAGACATTTGCCCTAAGGAGAAGTAAATTAACTGAAAACAGATCAACTGAAAACAGATGTATGAAAACTGGTTTTGTTTTTTGTCCCTGTGAAGGTCAGTGACAATCACAGTGCCTGGGGGAGCAGTTTCCCAGGCAGCCCATTGGGTGACATTTCTTCCGTGCTCTTCATTCCCACAGTTAATGAAGCTGATTCCAAGCCCATGGAATCACTGAGAATAGTACAGTTATCTCTTCTGTGTCTTAGGTCAAGTCCTCCAAGTCTCTGAAGAAACCATTTGTGACTGGTAGAGGTTTATTTCGTTGTGTCTCTTACCAGCAGGGAGAGCGGTTTTATTGATTCATGTGGCATGATCCAGCAAACATGTGACAGTGGCCCTGTGCCAGCAGGATTTCAGGAGCACCCGCTGCTCCTGCCACTTCTCCTGAGCTTGTGACCTCAGCTGTGACAAGGAGACAGCTGAGAGCCTTCTGCTCTGTTTGTCTGTGCTGTTTCTCCTGCCTTCATCCCAGCTTGTCCTTAGTTAAATAATGTAAAACTGTGAAGTCTTCGCCATAAAAAATCTGCATTCTTTGTGAGTTTCCTATAATTTTTGTTGTACTGCTCTACCACAAGTATAGTATTAGCCAGACTGGGTAGGTTGGTATTTTTTTTCCTATTTGTCTGTATCTACACTGTGGAAGGCTGGCAGACCTGACAGGAACAGTCAAATCTGATGGGATCCGTGGTGCTTTTCTCCCTCATCTCAGCACTGGTGATGCTACTTAGACAGAAATGAGAATTCCAGAAGTTCCCCACTGAGAATTTGTCATGTCCTTTTACTGTAGCCACCCATACTGAATGGAGAAAAAAAGAAGAAATCAAGGCAGAAGAATTTGCTGATTATTCTAAAATACAGATGAGTTTGGGTTGTTAGTTTTCAAAGACTCCTTTTACTTCTTTAGACAGGAGAGATGGAACTCTCCCTTGAGCACAAATGAAACAATTGGTCTCAATAACCTTGATTTAGTAATGCAACTATTAGAGCCATGATGCTGTAAAAATATAAGGCAGAGCAAAATTTCCAAGTAAGGTAGTATTTTTATTAGACCAGAACTAGTTAGTTCAGTTAGAAGAGACCATCAAACTTGGAGGCACGCAAGCCTTTCTCCAGAATTGGAACTGCAGTCTTTACTAGAGTTCTCTCCTGTGTGTATTATCCAAGAACTGTCTTTAGCCACACTGAAGTAGACCTTTACTTCTAGAATATTTATATTTCCCCTGCCTCTTCTGTTTAACTTCCTTCAGGTTTTGAGGCGTTATTTAGGTTTCCTCTCTGAAAGACAGACCTTATTTTGTTATATAGTCAAAATAAAACCCAGAAGCAGCACTGAATATGCTCAGTTCATGTTTTTTTACTGTCTTTCTTCTTGAGATTTCTATAGAGTTGAATGGTGTTAGAAATTTCTTCCTCTTGGAAGCTTAGAACTGAATAGGTTCAGGGAGAAAAGTCTCAATTCTTCATTTTTTAAGATATTATATAGGAATTTAACTGGACAGAAAATTCAGATGTCTGGAGAGGACTGACTGTTCAGTTCAAAGTGGTGGGTTACTTATATAGTCTAATAATGTAGATGAGCAGAGTGATCCACTTAGTCTCTGAACTAGACTGCTGGATGGAGCTGTGATATTTTTTTCTTCCCCCCTGACAGTCTGCCTTTTGCTGAGGTAACCTGTTTGTCTTATACCTGTTTTAAGGCAGAAGTTCCCTGTACAGTCTCAAAATCTCTAAAGTAATAGTTACGCTGTTACAGTGACTGCCAGCTGTTGAACAGGAAAAAGAACAGGTGAGGGTGCATGAGAGGATTCTTGAGCTTATTATTCCTGAGAGTTCCTTAGAGTAGAAGAAATATTATAGCTCTGCTTTTTTTTTTTTTAATTTTCTTTTCCTTTTTCTCTAACAGAAACTGAAGTTTGTTTGTTTGTTTGTTTGTTTGTTTCCAATTTTTGTAGGAAATCTCCCAGACAAAAACCATGGGTTGCATAAAACTTCATCTGCCCCAGCTGTGATAACCTTCTTGCAGACACTCGTAAGCATAGAACAAGAGTTAGGGACTGGGACCTTAGGGAATGCATTTGAAATCCTGCCAATTTAGCCAGTTGCCTCCCACTCCTGAATTAAGCTCCAGTCTTGTCAGTCAAGGAGATGGATAGCATGGCAGTGCAGCAAAATTGGCTTCAGAAAAGGAGTGTTACCACTGTTAGAAACTGATGAATCTACATTAGCATATTTAATTTGCACAGGTTGGCAATTATTTTTGCTTACTTTATAAGGATGATTTTACATGGGAACAGAGGGACTAACAAAAGCTTTTGAGTCATCTCATCTAATCCTCAAAAACTGTAATTCTTAAGACCAGAAGAAAAATAAAAGCACTGAACTTCAAGGTTTGGGTATGGGTTTCCATCAGATAGTGGGATGAGTAGAAGGGAACTATTTTCTTATCCTGGAAAGATAGTTCTTAATGTTGAGGACAGAAAACATAAGTCTCCTCCTCCCTCCAAACATTTATTTTCCTTGAAAAACAAACAAGCAAACCTCCCCACAAAACAAAACAAAACAAAACAAAAACCCAAACAAAACCCAGAAGCAAACAGACTTCATTTTTAGCAGTATAATAATGTTTCAAAAATTCAATGTGTCCAAATGCCTAGGGCCTGGGATTTAAAATTACCCCTTTTCAAGAACTCCAAACTTATTCTGAAAGTCTTTGCTATCTCTGTTCTCTGGTTTCTGTTTTCTGCTGAAATGAAACTACAATGTAGCTGTTTCATATGAAGTTTGGACTCTATAATTTAGGTAGGAGGTGCAAGATTTGGAGTCTTAGTTGACAAGTATTAAGAAATGTGAGAGCTGAGTTAGAATCTTCAGAAAGATAGAAGCTTTTAGGATTTTCAGAATTTCCTGTGTTCATTTGAATCAAGAAAGAAATTTTTTATGTCTGTTCCCATTGTTTTCAAAGATAATAGGTAACCTTTCTCTTCTTTGACCTTTAAATTAGCTGTGTCTTTTGAACTAGATCTTGTTCAGGTTGGCTTTCTTTTCAAAAGGCTTTCTTTTCAAAAGATCTGTTACTCCTTTTTAAATTCAATTCGAACCTTGAAAATGTTTTGATCAATGTAATAATACACACACATATATATATAAGTAATCATAAAAAGGTAGATTGCACCAGCAGCTGAAACTGTTCTCTTTTATGGAAGACAAAGAAAGAATTATAATAATAATAATAATAATAATACCTTATTTTATTTGCTCTGTAATATATTGTAATACAATAAAATACTGTAAGGTAATGAAACATTCCATTGGGAAAAAAAGAAGACAGGAGATAATACGTTTATAAAATTGGCACAAGAGGAAATTGAGAGAAATCCTCAGTTGTCTTTATCATCTAAGCAGGTAATTACAAATTCTTCTGTTAGGACATCTTAGATCTCGATGTGCCACGTGAAAATCCATTTTTTAATTTATTTTAATTGAAGAACTGTAGGAATTTTGATGCGATTTAAGTGTCTATGTGTCTTCCCACTTACTTTGTTGAAGAAGGAACAGACAGACAGATGTAGCTCTTTCAAGGTAAATCGGGTTGTAACTGAAGTAGGTTAAGCTGAACAACAGCAATGTAGTTCTTGGCCCATGATAACCACACCAGATAATAAGGTGAAAGCTGATAGAATCATCATATTTACCTTAGGTACCTGGTAAATGCCAAGAATAATTAATTAAAAAACCCTATAAGATTGCTTGAGATACTCAAGCCAAATTATTTTCTTAATTTCATGGGAAAAAAATGTTATAAAATAAATTAGGAGATTTTGAGAAAAACTATGATCTAAATAGACTTAAAGAATTTTCTATCCAAGTTTCAGTATCTCAGCACTAAAATAAATGAAATAAATATGAATTGCATGTTTTTTTTGGGTTTCTTCCCAGTAAAACAGGCATCTAACTCAAGAAACCTCAATATAGGCTTCTGTTTCGGTAGGGCAATGGCCTGAAAAGAATTTCAGCATTACTGCTGTAATTTCCATTGTCAGTTTTTGTGTCACTTTTAAACTTATATTTGTGGATGGCTATTAAACAATATGAACTTTATCCCACTTACTATATGGTCTAGGACCAACGTAAAGGAAGCTGTGAAGTGCAGGTACTAAAGGAGAGGTGGTTATATTACCAATATTATAAATTTTCAGTTCATATCTGATAATCCACTTATTTTGAAATGGTTAAAGTCAGTCCTGAATATCTGAACCAGACACCAATTCTGAGGCATTGGCCATGGTGAGAAAGGACTAAATGTGTTTTCATGCCTGATAAAGACTGATGATGCCTCACTGGAGACAAATACAAGAGAGAGATGAGTAAAGAGGTGAGAAAGAAGATTCTTGGAGTGATTTGAGCAGGCCTGAGGCAAGAGGCCTAGAAGCATTTAAGTCTGGCAAATATTAATTGGCTTTTGAACAAAGACATGAAAGGGCAAAGCGTTGACAGTCACTACGAATGTGACATATGAAGATATGTACCTGTTTTCCATTTATTTTTGTAGTATTTAAACTTCTTTTAGTGTAATTTAAACAGATGCTTAAATGTTTCTTTAATATTGATAATTTTCTAAAGCAGAGGCTTTGGTTCCTATATTTTAGGTTGGAAGGGACCTCAAAGATCATCTTGTTCCAACCGCCTGCCATGGGCAGGGACATCTTCCACAAGACCAGGTTTCTCCAGGCTGCATCCAACTTGGCCTTGAACACTCAGGCCAGGTAAGTCTGGCAAGGCTTAGAACAAGCCTTATTACTGCTGAATGTGATAATGAAATACTGCTTACTGCTGTGAAAATCAAGGATTAATAAGTTCTCAGAAAATTTCTGTCTCCTGGACATGCACAGTGAACTCAAAGTTACAACAGACACTGTAGGTACCTAGGGTGTCCAGCTCAAGACTGAATTCAGGAAAAATAACAGTCTTGGCAGCAAAAATACTTAGGCTATATGTTCTCAAAACAGCAGAAATTTAATTAATGACTGCTTGTCCAAACACTACTTTTTATATGGGAATGAAAAAATCAGATGGCACTAGATTACAGTAAACAAATACAAATGCTTTCAAAACAGCTGGGGATTGTATTTTTCCATATTATGATTGAAAACGTCCAAACAATGCTACTGATGGTGCTAAAATGATGCTATCGATAGAAGTTATAAGGCATTATTCTTTCTTCTGCAATTTTTCAAATTACTAATTTATGTTTTTTAATTAAATATTTATATACAATTTTTTCAGGAGAACAACATCAGAATAAGATCTGCACCGGTCAAAATAGCTAAGATAAATATGAATATCACAGGCATATTCTCACGTTGATTACAGAAAATGAGTTCAGGTAGAGCTCAATTGCAACCTTCTGAGTTGTTGCAGATGAAGGAGTAGGGACCATGACCAATGAGTTATCATTAAGATCATTAAATAGCATATGGTTTCTTTGAGAAGGGAAGAGAAGGCTTAAAAAAAAGCCTAATGTTAGTAGTTAAAATTAAATTTAGAAAATTTAAGGAAAAGCTTTTTCTTTATATACATGAAAAATATTCTGTATTGTGGTAGCTATTAATACATGAATCAGCAATTTCTGATTCTCATTTTTTAATAGTTGAACAAAAAGATGTTCTTATTGTGAAGAGTTGTATCCTGAAGTTTTTATTTGTCATTCTGTAGGAATAAATATTCATTGATGCCTTGACATGTTAAAAGAGTGAAAAATAGGAGGAAGAGGAGAGGGTGAGATTTAAAAAAATAACCCCCCCAAATCCCAACAATATATTTTCCACTTCCTTAAACACTGTTTATGAAGTCCTCTTTTATCTGTTTACACAGACACAACCTGTTAGACTCTGAACTCCAACGTGATATCAAGAGTAAATTCACCCCCTAAATTTATGAAATTTTATACTCTCAAAACACTCATCATATTTGGCTCTGAGAGCTGCAAATACTGCAAGTGCTGTATCAGGTGCATGAAACATGTTACACTATCACACTTCATAGCATGACTTTTGTATACATGAAAACCCCTTTATCTTAGAACAGAAAAGGTGATAAGATTAAATGTCCTTCACAGAGGTCTAGAAAAGGTATCTTTTCTGGGCTCATGCAATATTGCAGGGCTTGGCCCTTATAGGTGTTCAGATAGTAACCCTTTCTCTTTGTTTTAACTATTTGACATGAAAATTCCAGACAATAACTGGACATGAGTGTGCAGTTATTTTATTTTTTAACAGTTATGCAATAAACCATCAATTTCAGAGTTCACAGAAAAGGTCTAAGGACATTATCACTATGATAGGTCATTGGCTGATCAATGACAGGGTAGATGCAAAATTGGATTTGTAGTACTCAATATTTGTTCCCTAAATAACAGAATTATATGTTGATGCCAAATTTTAGTGAAGTTACCTCAAGATATATTCTTTCGAAAAGTGTTGACTTAAAGAGGAAAAGAGTATCTTCTGTTGGAGAAAAACCATGTAACTGTTCTGATTGCTTTTGTCAGGTGCCTGAAGTATATTGTGGCATAGTTGCTCTGTCCAAAGGGATGGGCTTTCTCCGCTCTGGACTACAAGCCTGTAGATTTACATCTTAAAAGAAATGAAAACTATGCCCAGAATTTTACATTAGGAATGATTGTTCACATCAGTCAAACAGTTTCATTGCAATGTACACTGTGTGAATAGGATTACAAAGATACTCTCAACAGTTTATTCTTATTTCTAATTTGACCACCACTACACCATCACATATATGGATTATACATGTGTTTTATATAAACATATACAAGTAAATTTATCTAAACAGAGAAGTATATACATAAAAATATATCTACTGAAAATGGGAACAAGCTGCCCAGGGAAATGGTTGAGCACTGTCCCTGCAAATGTTCTAAAAACATGCAAATGTGGCACTCAGGGACATGATTTAGATGGAAGTGCTGGGTAAGTGGTTGGACTTGATGAACATAGAGGTCTTTTCCTACCAAAACAATTCCATGAGTCTATGGAAAGCACACATACAGGCATATAATTAGTATATTGTAGGTAGTATTTATATCATATATAATATGTATACTTTAAAATTACACACACATACATATATATGCAATATTTTCAAATGCAAGGACCTAATCCAGTTGTCTGTATTTAAATAAACTTGGTTTATTCTAAATAGCAAAGGTAAGATGCAGTCTGCATGACAGTGCAGTCACAGTGCCACCTCAGAAATTTCAACCAAAGTTTTAAGTGCTCTCACCTCCTTGTATTTCATTGGCAGCCTTTCAGGAATTGAACTCATGCATGAGCACTTCTCTCCATCCCAAGAAACTTCTGTCCTTTGTTTCTTTGGGAGAGTGATGCAACCACTTGAAAATTTTCCTGTTCCAGGTTACTCACTTTATTCACTTTATCCTTTAAAAATAATGCATTATTCATAGTGATGCTTTCAAATCAGCTTTAATCTGCATTTATATGATGAAGTATATGCAGCTGTGA
The DNA here is from genome assembly GCF_001604755.1 of Lepidothrix coronata. Classification (NCBI taxonomy): domain Eukaryota; kingdom Metazoa; phylum Chordata; class Aves; order Passeriformes; family Pipridae; genus Lepidothrix; species Lepidothrix coronata. Next base: position 9,077,389 of record NW_016690194.1, on the reverse strand, counting down.
ACAATCTTTCATTTAGCTTCATACCAAAACTAGCATTGAGGAATAACCAACAGGGGTTTATTAACAGAAATTGCAGATGGTTTTGAGTGATTTAATCTCCGTTAAAAGCTAGTCTGTTTAGTACACAATATTTTTTTCCTCCTGTAGTATGGTGTTTCCTTCTTTCTTTGCACAAGGTGCAGTAAATTAAATAGAAAGTACTTGGACACGATATAAATACTAAAAACGTCTGCTTACCTCCCTTTATATTTGTCTTCTTCCCTAGCCAGTACAACCTTATTTAGACAAGTTTTATCTAGTCACAATCTTGCACCGTGAGCTCTGCAGCATGGATTGACCATAGTGCTTCTTCATGTCATGTTAGTGCAATTTGAGACTAATTCATGATTGAACACTCTTGGTGTAACTATTCACTAGAATTAAAAGGGAGTTTGATTGGTTTGGTTTTGAACAGTAGTGGGAAAACTAGAGCCAACATCCCATTAATTTATTCCTTGGTTCTGAAGAAACGAGAAAACATCTGAGCTCCAGGGAGAATGCTATTAGATTTTTATTTAAAAAAAAATTCATTAATATATGCAAAAGTTTACTAGTGATCAGTATATTATACTATAATCAAAGGTTTTCATCTGAAAGAGAGGAAATTCTTAAAAGGCTAAAATCACTTAATAAGATGATGCTCCACTCTACTGAATATTACATTATTTGATAACTGTCTAATTAGAACGTTTTTCCTTTAAATCTGAGTGCATAGAAGAAATGATGGAGTTTATGGCTTTATGAAAAGCATTTTAACTATTAATAGCGTTCAGAAGACAGAACATGCATTTTGAGGAAATAGCTTAGCTTCCCACTCTCCTCCTAACCCCTTGCTGAGGCTGAACTTCTTATGCTGTGTTTCCAGTAAAAATAACACTATAAGATTTTCCTAGGCAAAACCCTAGAATAACACCCTTCTTTTCAGCACTGTAGCTTCATCTCTGATGTGACTTTGAAAAATTACATTCTCATTTAGTTGGACTCTTATTTGCAGGTATCGTATGCTTTTTACCAGTAATGTTCTTCTTATTACAACTGGATGAAAATCTTATATGAATTTTTTCCATGGTTTCTCAGTGGAAAAAGGATTTCTGATTTGTTTTTGAAAATTTCTGGGGTGTATGAAAACATTACAGCATCAAACTGCGAAAGTTCATGTAGGGGAAGTGCTTAGCAAGTGCCTGACTTCTACCTTCAATAACCATGTTGATTTTGCTGTGAGCTGGGCTTCCGAGCCTGGCTTCCCTGTTCATGACACCTTTAGACCGCCAGAATCTTTTCCCCAAAAAGGAAGACGGTGGTGAAGGTGCACAGATGAAACCCAAGTTGTCTTTAGGGGAAAAGCTGAGAATATTCAGCCTCTGAACTACAGATGCGATGTAGAACACCATAACGCTTCCAAACTGAAAAATACCACTTTGGAGTTTTCCACCTCAGTGTGGAGATTTCCACTGAGAAGAACCAGGGAAGCAAAGAGGCACGCCTCGTCCTGCTCCCACCAAATAATTTCAAAGATAATATCATCATATTTTATTTTCAGCAGCACTGCTAAAAAAGGGCAGTTTGGGTACAACAAGTGAAAGTTTTTCAATTTTGGTCCATGACCTCCAGAACAGTCTCCTAAATCCCATTAGTTGTATTCTGCAACCATCAATGTAACTGTTAATCCCAAATCTTTGAAGAAACATACCAAGCCCTATTCCATTGCTTAGCCTGTTTGAGAAGAGAGATATTTACCTGTCTTCTGAAGGGTCCAAAAGGAGTAGGTGAAGGATACTGGAGAGATAACTAAGAAACTGTTCATTCATAGACCAAGCCTCTGTGAGACAGGTTAAAGAGAAATAAAAAAAGTTCAAGCCTGGTTTGTCTTTTTTTTTTGAGACTTTTCAAAGTAGAACTCAGTAGTGAATGCTAACAAATCATATCCTATTCTTCTGTGACTAGGACTTAATCATGACAACACAGTAATACCAGTTCTCTAATCTGTGTACAGGGATATGCCTAGTTGAAACAGTCCCACGTGGTCTCTGCCCTTCTCATATCTCATAAATGCTCATAGGGAAGAGACAGAAACTTTGCATCATGTTCCTTGAATTTTCTGCTTCAGTGGACCTTCACAAGGGCTCGGGATCATTCAGCTTCTGAGTTGGAGACAAATGGTTGCTTGGGTATTCTATGGCTGAGTAAAGGAAATGGTGTTTAGTGGAGCTGTGGATGGACTGGCCCCATGGCACTCAGGCATGACACAGCCTGAATGAGCCCTAAACATGCAAAAGAAAGCAGTTCTTGCCTGTGAGATCTGGTTGCTTCAGATTACTCATTCCTGATTAGTTTTGCTCTGCTCTGCTTTCACCATCAGATGAATTTGTAAGTCACAGCAGCTGACTCAAGCAAACATTGCAGTTGTATTCCAACCCCACACACACACCTGAGAAGTTGGAGTGAATAAAAAAGGGGGGCTAAGGTTACTAGCACAGATCCAGATTACATCTAGGCATTTGTGTTTAGAACATTATTGCCTTATTCAGCATTTTAGAAAATTTCATCACCATTTCTTTCTGATGAGCCTGATATGGCCAAATTCCAATGTACAGAGTAGTTATAGCATTGGGAAGTACCACTGCATGACAAATACTTAAACTAAGGCTAATACTTTTCAAGTGTCCATTTGTAGGTTTTTTTCCTTTGTATTTTCAATTAGAAAGTTTACTCCCATCCCATGTGGGACAAAAATTCCCAGTGAAGTACTACCTCTTATCCTGTGTGCAACAATTTTATCTGATCTTTTAACCCATGCTTTATGAGCAATAGTGAGTAAAGTATCTGCTTTTTACTGCTCTGTCTGGACCACAGACAGTGATAATTATCTTTTCTTGTGAAGATATTGCCTTGCAAGGCAGCTGCTCTCCTTCACTGTGAAATCTGCCATGCATTCCTCTCCAACTGCATCCACTGTATGATTAATAGTATTTGGGGCCTGGCCATAGAACCTACACATTGGACCCTCCCTACCACCTTTCCTTCTTTTGCATACTTTGGAGAGTAATAGCCAAAATGTCCCACAATCTCTTGTGTACTTTACCTTAGACTCTGCTTATAATATGCCATTTCATTTTCCCTTAGTTTTTTAAGGAAAACTGTGCTTTCTTTTTCTGTTTCTTCTTTATACCACCTGTCTGCTGGATTTGGGGTCAGGAATTTGGCTTGGAACTTGCTTTCATTTCCAGTGAGGTCTTTATGCACCCTAAATAATAATTTTATATTTTTATCATCATATATCCTTGTTTTACACCACTCTTGATGGCTGTCAGTCCAGAAAGTTTTACTTTTTGGTCACTTTTCTCTAAACAAGATGAATATAGAGTGGAAGACACTATCACACAGCAGCAGTCAGTTGCTACTGCAGGGTTAAAACCTGCCCATTATCACTTTACCTTCATGTTGTCACTAAAGTCCAAATTTTCTGGGGTTAAACGCCAAATGAAAATGAAATTTCATCTGCTATATGTTCGCAATTATGAAAAAGAAGTTTGAAACATACATGTGATTGTAGAAACAGAGAAGTGTATTGGTTATGATTTTTGTAATAACTTTATTTTTGGAGAACTCAATATTTCTGAAGGTATCTGACATGTCCTTGACAAAGGTTCCTGGAGGTTATTTAACAACCCAGCACAGCAAATGCCTGTCTGTGACCATTCCTGACACTGGTGCTTGAGGACCTCAAAGAAAAAAATATCAAAGTATGTAAATAAATGATAGGATCCAAAGGTCTACATTAAAAAAACACTGTACACTATAACATAGCCTTTCTCTTATGAGCGACAGGACCCTTTCACACTTTGTCCTCCTGAAGGCTTGGTTAAAAGAATAGCTGGGCCTCAGAAACATATCGTGCAGTTTCCTTCCCTTTCCTTGTTTTTATTAATGAAAATATTTAGATAAAAAGGGAACCTTTTTCCTAACAGTTCATCCGCCTCTCCTGTTTTTTCTCTACCTCCTGAAAACTCACAGTCCTCCAAGTTTTGGCAGTTCAATAATTTCCATAGCAGTCCTGCTGTGGACACCCTCACGAGCAAAGGATTAGGATTTTAGATTCTTAATAAGCAGAAAAGGAAAGATGAATACCTAAACAAAGACTCTGTCTTTAAGTAAATATCCTTGATAATGTGTGATAAGGAAAGAAAAATAGGGGAAATGTCTAATACCTACGCAGAACTGTTTAAGAACAGTTTAGCTTTCTCAAACTTTTCCACACACTCCCAGATGGACTTCAGAAATCCACTGCCTTATGTCTTTATCCTCTCTGGTTCTGTATCATTTTGGGCAGCAGAAAGTGCTTGGCAAAGTTTCAGGCTGAAATGAATTAGATTTTAATGACCCTTTTGTAAAGCTAAGTGGCAGGACCCTACCTTAAATACAGGCCTGGATTTCCAAAATAATTAGTGTAGAGAGAATCCGTCCAGATGGGGGCATATCAAAGTGGGTATGAGATGGGCTGGGGAGAACGAGGCAATCTTGCTGCTTATTGTTCAGGGCTTGGGGCTGTGAAAAAACATCAGAGGTGATTCTGAGGAGGCCCTCAGTAGTTTTTAACCTGCATCATGGATCACACTAAAACAGATATATGGCTTGGACCACTTGGGTAGGCTGGTCAAGGGCATAAATAATTGAAGATTTTAAGTGAAAGCACTATGAAGCCTATGAAGCAATTGAAGTTTGACACCATGAATACAAACCTCAGGTGTAGCTTGCATTTCTCAAATCCAAGTTAAAATAATCACTAGGGACAAGATTGTGCCATCAGTATTCCCACCGGTTAGTTGTTTATTCTCCAAGTAATCCCTTCGAAAGAGAGACTGCTTAGAGCAGCAAGATCTGTTGTAAATAGGTACCAGCGACTGACCAGATAGCAAATAAGAATTATCTGAAAACTTATGTTTCCATATTTTAGTTGTCCAGCCATGTTAGACAACTAAAATAAGGCTTTAAGTGATGTGTATTTTTACTGTTATCAGAGTAATATTTCTGTGATAACTGTCCAAGTCATAACATTTCACACCACTTATTAAATAGGATGGTATAACTATAGTTCTTAGGAAATTTGCATTTGTTCTGAGACAAAAACAAACTGATACAAAACATGAAGTTTTAAGACCTGCAAAAAATAATGTGCCGCTTTCCATGGAACATGTTTGTCTGTAATTTTGCAGATATAGTAGGAAGAGAATTTTTATGCTTTGGTTGAAAGACACAGCACACAATTTACAAAAAGACTGCTATTTTGCATATTATATTTGATAATGTCTTATGTTAAATGCTTCCCTCCAAAACACTGAATTTTTTAGTGATGTTCTGAGACTGATTATTTTTATATTGGAGTAAAAGAAATCTACTGAACGTCTACTCTAAGGGAAAACCAGGTCCTTGGTGTTTACTTCCTTGCTGTGTGTTTGCAGTCTCTTATACAAGTTCAGTAGTCAGAGCAAGACGTAAGGTAAATACACTCTGGTCTATGACTACCCTCCATAGTTCTAGTCATTCCTGTATCAGGTAATTGGTTCTGATTTTCTGAAAATATAGCACAAAGTAAAAGTAGCACAAAAATATAAGGTAGCTGTTGAGTAGACTGGATAAACAGTCTGCTACCATCTAGTTCAAGCAGGTTTTCAGGACTGCGTTTGCATTTCACGTGTATGTTACATAGACAAATCAGTCATACTGTGAAGTGTTTTCTTATGCATTCCTGTAGCAAATTATTGTGTAATATGTCTGATGGTGGTTTCATTTGCATATGCAATTATGACCATTATATTTGCAAATTAAGTATGTACTTATTTACACACGTGGGATAACCTCTTTTTTTTTTTTTTTACTATTGGAACTATATTTATTTTTTTAAAATGGACATTTATCTTATTAATTTCTCCAATGTGCATAAGTCTTCCTTCTGAGTGGGAGCTACCATAGCATGCAAAATACTATGTTCTTACCTGCACTAGAAAATATGTTGGCTGTAATTTGTACAGCTCTATCTCTACACCAAGTTGTAGAATATTGTAATGATGAAACTCTCACAGCTTCTCTTCATTGCATATTTATTTCCTGATGGTTGGAGTGCAAAGTCCTCCACAGCTGAGCTCTTCCCTCTAGCAGTTTACCTATGGCAGCATAGTCTCATCAACCACACATTTCCACAGCTTTTGCAGTAGTTTTCTGATTGATATTTTCATATTCTCTGCTACTGTAGGTGAATTTACGAGTAGCATTACTAGTTCAAAGCTAGCCCATTTTCCCCTAGTTTATGCTAATCATGATCCTGTAGATGACTGGAAAGACAGACAGGTAAGAAAAAAAAAAAAGAGAGAGAGAAAATTTCATGCCACTAGGGGCATTTGGCGATTTTGGTGGTTTTATTTGGGTACAGTGTTGTCTGGGTTGTGGGGCTGGGTTTTTTCATCTTTTATGAGAAATTATGAGAAATTAATTTCTTGACATTAAGATGCTGTGTTAAAGGCAAGGAGAGAAGGGTAAAAATAACAGGTAAGGTGAATGCCAAAGTAATTTCAAATTGTTTTCCTCTGCTATTTCAGAGTGGAAGAATCTGTTACTTGTAAATCTATTGCACACTGCCAAGTGGTGGCAGGTTGTAACTGCAGGTATGTCGCCTTAAACCATGGGGTAAAATAAACACTCTACACAGGCACCTACTATTGATGAATTGTGTGCACTTGTGTTAACTAGTGCACTTTCAGGAACTGCAGGTGAATGACCACCACTCATAGCATACAACCGAAGTATGATGTGTAAGCCCTGGTATAACACTCCTTGAGTGTATTTAGTTGAGGGAAATTTGTCAAAGAACTTGAGGATTATTTTTTCACAGTATCAGACAGCAGTGAATACTTCAAAGGGTGTAGGTTGGATTAGATTGGATAGCCTGCTACCACCAATTCCTATTTTAGCAGTATTCATTCAACTATTTGTCCCCGAAAGGCTGGATTTCAAAACTAGTGCTGTGAGGGACTATGTGGAACACAAAATCAGTTTAACTTACCTTTGTAGATGTGTAAAGATGTAGCCTGAAGCTACACCAGGCCAGTATGAGAATCAGTGCTCCCCAGGGAGGAGGTTCACACAGTCCCACCACCTTCCTGTCTTATGTGGAAAGAGGAGGTGCCATAGAAACTACTCTGGTGTTTCTACTTCTTTCTGTTGGTTCTTTATCCAAGATTCAGAACAATATTTTTTGAAGAAAAAATTAGGGTTTAGCCTAATGTAATTCCAAAAATTTTTTGTTTGTTTCACACCTCCCAAAAATTTGAATGCTGTTCAGACTAAACTTCATGGATTTCAGAGTACTCTTCTGAAGACGGAGATTTCCTTTTGAGCCTCGACCATGATATTACCTCCCATGCATTACTGATTCCAAAGTAACTGCATTACAATGGTCCTGGTTGCAAAATCTTGAAGCTTTTGAGCTAAAGTAGCTACACCAATTTTAAAATACATCTGTTACAAAAAATCTGGAAATTCTACAGCCTTATAAGGGTCATAGACCCTTGCTTGCAGCTTCTACTAAGGAAGCAGACTAAGAAGTGTGCAGATGGGGATTCAGAAGTCTGTTTTTGGAAGATAGAATGTAGTTGTTACACTAGTCAAGGGTGGAAGTTCTTTATTTTCTGACTGAAGAGTTAATCCTTAGGTGGCCAGAGAAGCTGGATTTAGGCTAGGCATTACAACAAGAGCCTCTCTGACAGCTGGTTTTGAAATATTGTCTTTTTTTTTTTTTTTTTTTAATTAAAGAGAGAAAAAACAAAGCCAGAGAAACAGAATTTGAGAACTCAGACATTAAAGGATCTTGAAGAAGAGCATTTCTCTGGTGAGGAGGTAGTGATGCTGTGGTTTCTGACATTGTTGTATATTTTTCCATCAGGCAGCTCCTTTTCTCTCATCTTCATGAAGCCACATATTGTGACCATCTTGGAAATACATCACCCTTTCTGTAACGGTTGTGTTGCTTTCATGTCTTGTCCTTTGTTCATTACTCTTCTCTTTCGTGAATCGTTATTACCATAACTTTGTTCTAAGCATAATTGGGTTGGGGAAAAAAGCATTAATGTCTAAAAATGAGAAGACAGTGGAGCTTTATTATGCCAGTTTTACTGTTTTTTGTTTTAGCAGAAGAAACTTTATTTGAGATTAGATGAATGAGAGATAGTCATGGTTCTTACATTTTTAGAACTTGCTGAGGTCCTTTCATGGACACAAATTAATTTTCTATTAGACACAACTGCTATTTTATTTTCAAGTTGTTGTCAAGTGTATTGCAACTAATCATCAAATTTATTACCTTTACTCTAGGAAATAAATGGCCCTTCACTTGCAGCTTCAAGCTTTCCCAAAAAAATATTGTTTAGATGAACCATGGGTCAGTACGGAACCACTGTAAGCTATATCTGATATTTTTTCTAAAACTATTAGGTAAAATTGTGGTCTGTTTTCTAGTAAAATTAAAGCTAAATAGAAATATGTGAGTCAAATATTTTTATGAATATATTTTCTGATATTTGCTCTAGTACAGACAATATAATTTTTCAGCATTGTGCTGAACAATAGGAAATAGAAAACATTGAAATTATCTGTTTTCATTTCTCAAGATGAAAGAAAAGTCAAACCACGTAAATAACAAAAACATTAAACTATAGAAATAACTGTTCAATTTTTCATATATGTTTTCTTTTAAATTATTAATTGTGGAAGAGTATTCCTCTGTAGACAGTCTTCTGAACATATTTGATAAAATTAAGAGATTAAGGCATTGCTAAAACTGGTAAATCTCACTGAATAACTTGAGAAGCTTCACTTGTGCTTTCAATTAATGCTAGTATTTTTACTATTATTTAATTAACTAACCAAAAAAATTTGCCTTAAAAAGGGCTGAAAGGTATCAAAGGCAAAGAAGAAAACTTCTAGAAGAGTTTATTACTACATATGTAAACAGGAAATGTTGGCCACATAGGGGCATGTTTACCATAAAGACTTGGTGCGTATGCAGGGAAGGTCACAGATTTGCAACACGGAGAAACCCAGTTCCATCTGGAAGGGCCTGGAGCTTTCTAGGAGGAAGTTTTGTGTCATTGACCTTTATTTATGGTTTGTAGTCATGTATGCTGTGTGGTGAAATGTTCAACATTTCTTTTATGAAGATCTGCTTCACATACTGTGTCTGAAAGATAACTTTACATAAACAGATAAATTGCACAAGAAGCATGGACTTTATTGAGTTTACCACTGAAGCAGATTTCAAATGTAGGTGTATGGGGGTTTTTCTGTTTGTATTAACAAAAACAAAGCGTTAGTGAAGCACCCTGTTAAATGGTAAACTGAAACATCATAATTGAATAGTAGAAGTAATTGTATATAGAAATGTAAGAGTAAAATGTCTGGTACACTGAGGGAAGATGCACTTCTGTAGAATATACTTGAAGATATTGTTCCTTTATCCCATGTGACTACTTTAGTAGCCTGTGACTTCAAAAAGAAATAGTAATATACCTTATGCTTTCTTCTTGTTATTGGGATTTTCTGGTTTTAGCTTCCCCAAGCATTTGTATTTCTGCTGTACCTGACTAAGAGCTGTGACTGTACCACATACATTAACAGTGTTGTGGATTGTCCAGTCTTGCCCTGGCTGACATAAACTGTAGGCTCACACTGATTTGGCAGGTTCATGGGACACTTAAATGTAGCACCAACTAGTTCCATTAGATTCACAGTAATCTTGTGCTCAGACACCAGCATGAGGCTGTTCTAAAGAGCCTCGGAGTCAGAACAGGTTTCTTCACTTTTCTTCAGGTAATAAATAAAAAGTTGTTTTAAAATAAGCAGGGAAGTAAAAAATTCAGAAATGCCAAGTGCCAACCAATAAAAGAACTCACAAAACCTGCTGTGATAGGAACCATTTTTCAAGGTGATTTAGATGTTTCAGACCAAGGTAGCAGCCAAAAAAATGTGTTACTCTCATTGGTTTAGGTGTTTAAATCCTTTTAGAAATCTGTCCTTCAGTCATGTGTACTGTGCTTAGCTATCAAAACACTTGTACCCATTCTTTTTCAACTTGCATTTTCTTTCAGAAGTTCTTCAGGATATATAATTTCTGTGAACCCTATACTTACTTCATGTGCTTTCCCTCCTGCTGTCTTCCTCTTTCTGTTCTATCTCTTTCCTCTAGGGAAAGGAATGACTTTCAAGAGTATGGAAAAAAGTTGAATACTGGATTTGAAGATCCTTGCATTCGTCATTGCTTAAGGAGCTAATAAATCATCAGATATTTTACCTCATTCTATGGTAAGCCCTAGAGCCTCAAACTCTGTTCCAAATTCCTCTCTGTCAGTGTCATCATAGTTGTTAGCTGTTTACAGTAGTGATAGTAATCTGTCTTCACTTACTTGGTATCAAAATATGCTGTGGTAAAAAAATTCAGATAAAGGGAAATAAGAACTCTTCAAATACAGCTGGTATAAGTTCAATTTCAGAAGTTTTCCAGCAGGAACCCACACTTGTCAACATCAGTTACAACTGTTTTTTCGTTTGTTTGTTTTTACTTTTCTAAGAATTTGTGTAATATAGTGACCAGAGGAAAAGGAAATTTCTCCCTTAAGCCAAGTGAAATTGAACAGACCTTTTTTTTAAAGTTTATTTTAAAGGAAAGCCTGCCAGATGGGCCTGTAGAGATCTCACACCAGTTGGGAAGAGAGACACTAGGCTTTGTTTCATTCTGCTGTCATCTACTTGAGTTTCACTGTAGCATGAGAAGATAAAGCAACTGCAACAAGCTTCAGAGCAAAATAAAAAGAAGATGCAGCAGCTGGTAGCAGATTTGGGGTCCAAGGCTATTCTGATTGCTAAAATCTCTTGGAAGTATTTATCAGAGGTACCAAATGGCAATAATGTAAGGATAAATCTCACTGAAACTTCTGAGAACTGGGACTTTCTTAACTGAAACCACTAAGTTTATAATGTGTTATGAAATCAGCCAACGTCCACACAGTTCTCAGAAGCAAAATACACAAGAGCATGTTTCCCAGGAATAAACAGAACTTCTTCCTGCATAGTTATATCACTTAGAAATAGAACCCGACAAATTTCAAAGCCAAATCAGGAAACTGAGTCTTAACGATAAGTTTAATCACATAATTAACAAGATACGAATAACCTTGGGTGAGGGAGACACAGTATTAGTTAAATTGGAAGGAGTGCAGCAGTCACTCATCAGGGAAAGCACTGAAAAATAAACAGAAATACTGGAGTTCAAAACTACTTAGCAGAAATATCAGATTGTGCATTTCTCTTTGGGTATCCTATATATTGAATTCACTGCAAAATTATTCCTAAGCAGTAAATTAGCTTGAAGTTTCTCTCCATTTTCTCAGTTTTTTTGGTGTTGCTTTTTATTTGTCTAGAACAGATTTCACTAACACTTCATAAATGTTTATAATGCTAAAAAAGAAGATCGGGGCAAACTGTGGTGTGATAATTCCAGTCCAGTGGGCAAATTCCATAAGGATGTTGAGAATACAAAACTGCATGAGAAAGCACAAGATCCGTACTTTCTCTCATGTCTGTGGTTGACTAAAAAAGGAAATGGAAATACCAATAAATGTTCTACCTTTGTCATACAACATGGTGGGAGTAATCCCTAAGGGGGGAAGATTTTTTTTTTAAATGGAAAGGGAAATTTCAATAAATCCAGAACCACAGTGTCTAACCCCTGTACAGGATGCCAGTGAGCTGATCAGCAGCCTCACAAATGTTATGGATCAGTCAGAGCTGCAGACTAAGCACTTTTCGCCCTTTTTCCTCAGATGACTAAATCCCACAGGATGGGCAGAGGTATGGTCCTGACCACAGTTCATCAGCAGCTCAAAGTGGAGGAAAGGGGAGGTAAGTTAGTCCTTGCAAAGTAAGGTGTTTTTTGTGGGTTCAGGGAAGATTTTTGATTCTTGTTTCTACCATTTAGTGGCACAGTATAAAAATTACTACAATATGAAATCTCATTCATTCTGTCCAATCTGTAGGGATAGCTTTTAACTTAACAAAGAGAAATCCTTTCTCACCACAGCTGCAGTCTGTGCTGTACAGGTTCCAGATGATTTAGAGAGTCTCCCACAGTCTCTACAGTCTCCTGTGCAGTCTCTCCTAGAGGCTGAAGCACAGTCTCTCCCAGCTGCCACTCAGGATTACATTTAAAAATTTTTTTACTTCTTTAAGACCCATAATTTATTTCATTTAATGGACCATTTAATCATAGAATGATTAAGAATGTTTGGGTAGACTTCGTACCATTTTAGGACACAGAAATTGAGTTACATGAACAAGGACGTTAAGAGATACCGAAACATTGAATGGGGCCCATTCATGAGACAGCTTGATTTTGTCACATGCCATGAGGCGACATATCCGTACGGCCCATTGTCCCCCTCTGGACTTTGAGAGGCTGCTGATACTGTACAGCATCAAAGTGAAGGTTGGTTGAAATATGATGTAACTGATTTTCCATTAGAGAAAACTGCTGTGATAGAAATTTCTTCGTTAAACAAATCATAGCATTTTTGATCTTTTAAGAAAAAAAAAGTTGGAAAATGTTTAAAAAAATCCAAAAGCCCATTTTCACATTTTAAATTTATATTAATAATTTCAAAGTAATTTTTTGCTTTTGAAACTTCTTACAGTGTTTCAAAGGAATTTGAATTCCAAATGTAATGTTTCACATTTATTAAAGTAAAACACGTTGATCCAACTTGGCCTTTCCAGATATATGAAAGTATCCATGAGCTTGAAAACTAATTTTCTGACAAGGTATAATTAAGCTTATGGCAGAAAATATAAATTCATGAACTATAATAATCAGCGAGATTTGTAATCTTGCATAAAGAAGCGCATAACTTCAGTTAGTTATAGAACAAACACCCTGTAGTCATGTAAGAATTGAGTAAATCCACAATAAAGTAAATTCAAAGTAAATTTACTTTTAAAGGAAAGTAAAAGCTATTTCAGAGTCAGTTCTTCTGGATCGAAAAATTATTATTTTCAAAGCCAAAAGTTATATCCAGATACTCATACTAACAAAAGGCTGTAACTTGCAACTTCATTTGAGGTGTCTTGTATTGATTCCCTCCTATTGGGAGTCTTGAAAAACTGTGACCCAAAGTGAGCGAAATGCACGGCACAAACAGATTTTTGCATTTCTAGGCACTCTACAGAGACAGGCAAGCATTAAGATTTTTGTTTGACAGACACAAAACTAAGTCGGGGGAGGTTAGACGGGCAGTTATGAAGCAGGAAAATCAGCTCTGGTCCCATATGCCCTGAAAGCCCTGATGTTTCCCATCAGAAATTAGCCAGCTGCAGGAGACCTGAGGAACTGTTCAGGACAGACTATGTGGTTTTTGTACAGCAAGACTGTAAAAAATCCCAAAGTGCAATATTTTAAATTTTTAGAATGGATTATCACTACTTATCACCTAAATCCTGATGAAGCAAAGAGTTTAAGCATCACTGCTAATCCCTTTGACTTGAATGAGCTTTGAGTCAGTTGCTTTTTTGTGTTCATACCCTTTATTGTGTTTTTTGATGCAAAACAGAGTCTAAGTTGGTTGTATTGCTTACTTGCATACAAATACTGTAGTTGTTGTTTCATATCATTAGTTACCCAGTCCAGAAGTATGAAACTTGTTCAAAGAATCCAAAGTAGCATCATATCACACTACTTATTGGCTTGTATCCTGTGTACATAATATAATGTATGTGACAATATGATCCTGAGAGGAATTTGGTGCTCTTAAACATGGCTTATTCTTTGGAGCATCACTAACTCTTTGAAATCTCTTTGGAGCAATTACAGGAAAGTAATATCCTACTTAAATGTAGAAATGTTCATTCTGTTTTTCCTATGATTTAGAAACCAAATGTATGAGTTTGTGATAGTAACTGCTTCTGCAACAGAGTCTAGCGCAATATTTGCTTCACTTAATAAAAATTCAGCAGGTTAAGCTAAAGGTTTAGATAGCACATACAGAAAAAAACCCCAAACCAAAATCACACATTAAAACCCCTGCATCGTTATAGTTCCTATAGAAAATATAAATGCCAACCAGCAAGGACACTTAGAAATATCTTTAAAACATATTCATAAAAAACCATGAAAGTTAAGCTAAGCACTTCTACCAGTAATTTATTTCACAGGCATAACTAGCTAAACACGTGATATAAGGTTTTGTATATTTAGGATAAACAATTGTTCTCTTAATAATTTAACTATTTTTTTTATATCTGTTTGCCTCAGAAATGTTTAGTGTGAGATGATATCATCCCATACATACAGACATACTAATGACTAGTTTCAACATTTGAAGGAAGAAAATCTCAAATGGAAGAATTGCATGAACAGAAAAGACTTTGGCAGTCAATCAAAACTACAGCAATGTAGCTACAAATATAGCTTTGTGGAAAAAAACACTTTTCATCAATTCTTGGCTCATAATTTGAATGTTTTGCGCATTAATTTCATTCCTACATGTTTGCAAGGGAGTGAGAGCAAGAGTGAGAACGAGAGTGTTCTATCATTAACTTTGGAAAAGTATTAGACCAGTCTTTTTACTTAAGCATAATGAAAAAGCACCATTTTCCAAAGATCTAACCAAATATATGGGAAAGGTAGTTGAGACACACAAGCAAGTATATATGATGCTCTAAAACTTAAAGGTTCTTGTCTGAGTTGAAAAATTAACATCATTAATATTAAAGTCCTAAATAAATTGCCAGATAAGTGTAAGAACTATGTAGAAAGTAAATTATTAAGCTTTTCCTGAGCCTTGAATAAAAGAATTGTTAATTTTTAAAGAATATGTCCCTGAAAGGACATGTTTGTACAAGGACGCAGATAACTTCACTTTACTGTGTTTTGGCTCCTCCTAAAGAAAAATATAACGAGCATGTATCAATTGTGAGAAAACAGAACAAAGGCAAGATAGGGAGGAAGAAGGAGACTAATAATTGCTTTGAAGTGTGTAAAAAATTATCTGTTTGTATAAAAAAGGGAGTCCAGAGGAGAACCATAAAGGTGATCAGAGGGCTGGATCAGGTCTCCTATGGAACCAGGCTGGGAGAACTCAGGTTGTTCAACCTGAGAAGAAAAGGCTCCTGGAAGACCATAGAGCCCCTTCCAGCACTTCATCGGTTTATAAAAAGGAGAGAGAGGGACTTTTGAAAAGGGCATAGGGTGACAAAACAAGGAGTAATGGCCTTAAACTGAATGAGAGTAGATTTAGATTGGATATTAGGAGGAAATTCTTCCCTGTGAGGGTGGTGAGGCCTTTGCACAGGTTGCCCAGAGAAGTCATGGGTGTCCCATTCCTCAAAGTGTCCAAGGCCAGGTTGGAGGGAGCTTTGAGCAATACAATCTAACAGAAAGGTGCTCCTGCTCATGACAGTGCAGTTGGAACTAGCAGAATCTTAAGATCAGCCCAAACCTGTGTATGATCCTATGAAAACAACAGATTCATATTGGTGGGTTTCTGCTCACCACTGACGATATGAATTACTTTTTTATACATAACTTATTCATTTGTACGTATTTTTATTAAAGGAAATAGGGCCTGATCTTAGGGATTTTAAAATGGATGCAAAGTTTTTTCCGTTTTTATTTTGTATTCACTGGATCCATCTCATGGAGTATAGAAGAGCAAATGCGGGAGAAAAGCCTTTATTACAGGCTCTCTCCTAGACCATTTCTAACTTGTTTTAGGGGTTTGCACACTCTTCTGGAGGAAAGTGTTTGCAACAACTTTCTGTAGTGTAGTTTGCTCACTGTCATCTGTACAAAAGTACAGTTCTTATAGAACTGTCGATGGAATAATCAATGCAGTAGCTCCAACAACTTATATTTTAGCCAGTTTTATTGCTGTTTTTCTTTCAAGGCAATTATCACCTCAGGATGTTGTAGTTTTGTTTTTAAGTTGCTGAAATAACTCCAGACGCGGATAGAAACCTCAGCACGACTTTCAAAATGACATTCATTTTAAAATTAATTAGATGTGCAGGGGTTTTGCAAGTTCTGTGTAGGTATGTAATCTCTAAATACCCTTAAAACCTTTAAATACCACCACCTTGATAAATATCAGTATCGGCTTTCAGGGACATCCTTCCAGGAAGTAATAAGCTCTCTGTGTAGAACAAAACTCGTTTCTTTGTGACATTTATTGCACATGCTTTCTGGCTAAAACAGGTAGGTCATTTCAGGCTATAGAGTGGGAAAAACAAAGAGGTTTGTATGATTGCTGCCTCTTGCAGATTACGTAGAAAATAAAAACTCTGTGTTTCAGAGGTGATTTAACATCTAAGTACTTAAGCACTACTATTAAATACAAATGATTGAAATGTGCGTACTACCATTTCTTCAAATTAAAATGATGTGGCAATACATGGAGAATATACAGAATAATATTTAAGTTTTATTTTTTTAATTCTTGCAAGAAGAAAGGCTTAGCCTGGCATTTTTTCCCAATGTAGGATGAAATACTGCTAAGCAAACAGCTCCCATTAGTTGAGAACTTTATTTCTGCTTGTCATATTTGTGGATCTGCAGTTACAGTCTTGTAATTCTCAGAACAACTTGTCTATCTGTAAACTCCTCCACACATGAAGTTCAATGAGTTATGGATTTTCTATATATTGTGTTTGAAAAGTGCAGGTACCTTGAATGAATGATCATTTACCACTTTAATACATGTGAGATGATTTTTACTTCAATCAGTAGTGTCACACAGTTCAGTCACATACGCAAAAGTCAATAAAGACACTTCTCTCTTGGCTACCTGTCTTGTAAGGCAATAGGTCCCTCTTCCATCTTTTACTTCTTTGCCCAAAGCATGGGAATTTCCATGCAGCTTCCATTCTCAAGAGACCACCCACCCCCAGTTGCTAACAACACTTACTACATACTCACTGTGCATTTCCCAATAAGGAACGAAGCCACATTCTTTGGCCTTTCATTTAGCTTTCACAGTAGCTTTGTTCCACTGACAGTGCGTGGTCCTACCTAGCTGGATTCTGCAAGACTAGCTGTAAAACCAGTTTTAAGGGTGAATGTTTACAAGTGGCATTGCGTACTCATTAAATTCTCAGGCAGTCAGAATCCGGGAACTGAGTATCATAGCTATGAGTTTAAAAGCAAACAGTTGGGACTATTAGCCTGGTCCCCCCAACACCATCTCCACCATTCTCTGCTTTCACGAAAAGCATCGTGGTGCCACAATGTGAAGCCAGGAGCTGCCACACACTTAATTCTATGTGTAGCTCTGAGTGCTTCATATTGCAAAGCAGTGGTACAAGAAAATGTTCACATAATCAAAATAAAGCATATGATCCGTGAACAGGAGTGGCATGGAAGTGGGAACATGTACACTGGAGCTCCTTTCTTTGGAAAAGTCAGAAAAAGGGCCCAGACAGCACTCCATGAAAATCACTTGAGACAGGGAAAATGCAATGGCTTGATTGCCTTTCAAATACAAGAATTAGGAAACATTTAACAACACATCTAAACAAAACTGCGGTCTTCCACGTTCAGCTAAAACAAAAAGGAAAGATAAAAATTGTCATGTATTCAAAAAGCAACCATAAAAATTTAATGGAAGAACAATCCAGCAAGAGTGATTAAATATAGTGGAGGAGTCCTCAGAGTGGCAATTACTGGTGGCCCTGACTTTTCTGGAAAAATATCGTTACTAGGTGTCCTCTGTTCTTATTTTAGGTATCCAGTGTTGGCAGCCATTTCCTTTATTACTCCAGTTATTTGGAAGATTTTCTGCAGATTTTGAAGAGACAACACTGACGCTGCTTGTTACTGTCATTTTTTTCTTTTTTAATTTCCACGAGTATCAGTACATCTACCACAGTGATTGTTGTGCTCTGTTACTGCAGGAATATTAAATACCACACTCTTTCCCAAACAGGAGGGATCCCCAACAGTGCAGGTTTGATTCACTTGACTCCTTCAGCAACAACCAGCCTTATTCCTCAGAATAACTGAGAAGTCCCCATTTCTCTCCTCCATTTTGCTACACCAGTGGTGCTCTATATTTGTCTGCTTTATTCTTATCTGGCAAAATCAGTGAAGCAAACCCTGCACACAAGAACTGCCAGTTATGTAGTAGCTTCCCTTCACAACAAATCCAGCTAAATTTCTTTAGCATATTTATTCTTACACGTTTTAGAGGATTATTTAAAAGACTCCATGTAAGCAGCCATTTCCTTTTACATATTACACAGTGGGTTTTCTCCTTTTTGCAGATAGAGTGCAGCCAGAATTTACCTCCTTGCTTCTTGCTGGCAGCCTCCACTCCTCACAGTCTGGAGGGAAGCTGTTTGAGAGGCTACCATGGAATTCAGTCCAATTAAACTCGGTATTTATTGTTGTGCTCTGTTACTGCAGCACAACTACTGTTGTGCTCTGTTACTGTGATCCCACTAATTTACTCTGCCAGGAGGGCTGAGTGAGATGTGTGACAGAGCACCTGTCAGTAGAAAAATTCTGGCTGATGCTGATGTTCACCTCAGCTGAGCGCTTACATGGAGCCCTGGATCCTGGAAAGAGGAAGGCCCTGAGAGTTACATTAAATAGGGTGGCAAAATGAGAAAGTGAGGTGGCTTACACCATGGAGCCTTCACCACTTCCCATGCACACACCAAAACCTACTGAGTGTAAAGACAGAGAGGAGACACAGGGAAGCTTCTGAGTTTCCCTGCAACAGGCTAAGGAAAGACTTCTGAAAGTATGTCCAAAGTGACTGGAGAGGGTCTCGGTGTTTCAAGCACAACATGTGCACACCAGTATCTATGCCAGCCTGTGGTATGTGCAGTATTGTTGCTCAACTACATATTGGCTTGAAAGTTTTCTTGCCCAACCAACAGTACCTTTTAGATCAAAAATAAACAGATCTTTTAGAAAATAAATAAATTCCACATTTAATGTTATGTAAACTTCTGTGCAACTCCTCAGTTGCTATTTTCCCATTTTTTAAATTCTTTTCATCAGCTATGGACATGGCAATGAAGCTTTTCACATTGTATTTGTGCTTTTTACATCTCCTGAGGATATAAGAAAAAATGCACTTTAAAGAGTGAGCCATTCACTTAACCTCCCAGAGGCAAAGTCAGAAAAGCCTCCTCACACTTTTAGGGGTTTGAAAGAGACTAATTATTTTATTTCCACATTCTTGTAAGTAAAGAGTTGTAGCACTCCTACGTTTAATGAAAAGGACACAAAGAAATATATACAAGAGTCAGACTGAGAACAAACTCCAGTTTTGACTTTGACTTGACAATCTTGCTCAAACTAACAGGAAACACTGAAAAACCTTCTCACAAACATATTATTCTTTTCCTTTGACAAACATGCGTATACATAAATAGACTAAAACTTCACCACCATTTGTAGGTGCAGTTTTATGATTCCAAAAGGAGCTGAGCCTCTTGAGTAGGCATATACCCTACATGACCGAAGAAAAATTTCTATGGTGTGATCACAAATTATTTTGTGCCTCAGAATAACCTCCTTTGCTGCAGAACTCTCTGTTTCAGCTTTCAGCCTTGCTCCGTGGCTGCGACACCCAGTCATGGGAAACTCTGATTAAACCCCCCCTTCTAACACACTGTGGGAAGAGTCCTTTCAGTTGCTACCATGGCTACGAGATATAAGCCAAGGTCATTGTTTGTTATGATTGTAGCTGTGCTAAGCCTGGTTTGTTTTATTTTTAAATTGACAGCTGTTGCATATCAGGGAAATTAAATCATGTTTGAGGCAGATATAAAGTGTAGGATTTTTCTAGTGCAGGTGAGTCATGTTGATATTTCTGTCCTCTGTGTGGCGCAATCTCTGATTTTCACTATTGCTTCATTCATTACCTTTAAATACAGAATAATATCTCTAGTTGTTCTGCACCACAAAAGGAATATCAGAATATATTAACTCTGTATGAATGGTTTCAAATAAACTGGTAGTTACAGAAGTGGGTTACGTCTGCATGTTTGCAAGCCTCCATGTGTTGGAGATGCATTTTCTAAAACTAATGGCATTGCTGGCAATCTGAGCTTGTGCTTTATTTAAGTTGTATTATCCTCCGAATTAATCAGATTTATCAGATTTATTCTGCGTGGATTCAGGATCAGCCATTCACAAGCCATTTCAAAAACAAGATAAAAAAAGAGACAGGGCATAAAAAAATAAGGACCCTTCTCTCTATACCTGTAAGGTTGATTTGGCTATTTTTGTGGATATAAAAAATCACTTTCAAGTGCCTGGAGTGTAAGAAAATCTGTCATGTATTTTAAATGAGGCCTCTGTACTAAGGAATACTTCCATGTGGTGAATACATACCATAGGATGCAAGAAGCTGCTCCAAAGCTACATTCTTGTTTTTTAGGCCCATTAAGGCAACAACAGAGATAAATATAATTCCTAGGGTAACTTGAAAAAAATCCAGAATTGTTTTATTGTGTGTGAACTCGGATTGTTTCCTCAAGTAACTTAATGTTTTTATTAGATTAAAATTGCTGCAGCAGTCTAGCAGGGAGTTTGATACAGAGCAGAAGCCAAAGCAGTAAATAAATGAGATATGATGTGATATGGTGAACAAGAGAGTTCTTTGTGGTAGTTTTTTCTAAGTTTAAGACAGAGAACTAAAATACAAAAGGCACAACATGTATTATTTTGCTTTTTGTTTACTTTCTATTTCTAAAAGCGGTTTTTCATGTGTAACTTTCCAAAATACATAACAATGCCTATGACAGGTATTTATCACAAAAGAGAAATATTGCCAACATGTAGATTCCTCTGCAGAAAATTTCCCGTACTGCATTTTCCTTTCAAAATGGTGTAAAACACAATGCTTCACATCGCCAGATGAAATATTAGTCTCTAAACATCCACTTCCTTAAAAAAAATTATATATATACTCACATATAATCAAAGCTGTGCTTATCTTCTATTTCACGTAGACAGTCATGTAATAGGTGTTCTTAAATGCATCCATGACCTTAGTTAAACCTTACAGTGTAGGCTCTTATTTTCCATCATTTCCTTTCTGACAGTTGTTGACACTAAGCCAAGAAGGCAGACAGAATCCTTATCTTGATGTATAATGAAATAATTAAGGACATTACTTTTGCAGGACTGAATCATTTTGTTTCAGAAAAGCACATGGAATAAAATACTTCAGAAAGAATCACTAAGTTAATTATCTCTTTACTTTCAAGCTTTAGCATATTGTAATTTTTCTGAATGTAAACACACTGAAGATTTGTTAGTAGGGAGAACACTGGATGACAAATTCTTGGGTAAAATTATTTACAGGAAGATAGGAAATGAGTAAGGATTCTCAGGAAAAAATAGCTATCTTACAGGCATCTGAAAAAATGTCCAAAGCTTTTTTTTTAGATGGAGAAAGGAAGGGGAAATGTACCAATAGGAGTTTCAAATCACAAATTCCTAACTTCCTTCTTAGCTGCATACCAACTTTGTATTAAACTTCTAGTGTTAGGCACCAGTGGGCAAAGAAGAGAAATTTTTAGCTTTATTCGGTAAATTAAAGGCTTCTTGATGCAGATGCCAAATAGAAGTCGAATAAGTAATTTTGTCTGCTTCTGAATTTCTTTGGAAATATCAATAGCACTGCAGAGAAAAGGTTTCTGAGAAAAGGTTTCTGAAAGCTGCTTCAGGAGCTTTTCATATGCAATGCAGAAAGCATTGTCATATGATAAGCAGAATAATGGAATGGTTGGTATGTGGCAACTACAGTTTTGCATGCTCAGAGGAATCCAAAATGTTCATGGAAAGAATAAGGAAGGTATCAGCGAAAACAATCACTGAATAACATTCTTTAAATGCTGATATTTCAAAGGAATGGCTTTCAAGTTGAGGAACACAAGATTTCAATAGCATCATCCAGTACATTCTTTTAGGATTACTTGTCATTTGCATGCAGCAATGAGATGGATGTCTTTCTGTATTCTCAACTCTCTCCCTTGCCTTGCTATCCAAGAGATATTAAAGAGTCTGTGAGACTCTTGCTGGGACCAAGTGACAAAAGTTGCATTCTAGTCAGAAATTTGAGGTGGATGAAGGACAGGAGATTACTGTGGGTGCTGTTTTACTAAACAAGTGAAACAAATTCTCACTTATGTATGTTCAAAGATAACACCAAGTGTTGATCTTTTGGAGGGCAGGAAGGCTATGCAGAGGGATCTGGATAGGCTGGATCTGTGGGCTGAAGCCAATTGTGTGAGGTACAACAAAGGGAAGTGCTGGTTCCTGACCCGGGGTCAAAACAACCTCCTGCATTACTACAGGCTGGGGACAGAGTGGCTGGAAAACTGCCCAGTGGGATATGACCTGGGGTGTGCTGGTAACAGTGACTGAACACGAGCCCAGGTGTGCCCAGGTGGACAAGAGGCCAATGGTCCCTGTGCTGTCCCAGCCATGGTGTGTCACAGGCCCAGGGCAGTGCCCGTCCCTGTGCTGGGCACTGCTGGGGCCACACCTCGAGTGCTGGGGGCAGTTCTGGGCCCCTCAGACAAGAGAGACATTGAGGGGCTGGAGTATTTCCAGGGAAGGGAACAGAGCTGGGGAAAGATTTGAAGCACCAGGAGTGGCTGAAGGAGCTCGGGGGTGCTCAGCCTGGAGAAAAGGAGTCGCAGGAGGGACCTTCTTGCTCTCTGCAACTCCCTGACAGGAGGGTGGACCCAGGGGGGTTCAGTCTCCCAGGTAACAAGTGATAGAATGAGGAAATGGCCTGAAATTGCACCAGGACAGGTTTAAATTAGGCATCAGGAAAAGTTTCATCACTCAAAGGATGGTCAGGCATTGGAAGAGTCAGGCCAGGGAAGTGGTTGTGTCACCATCCCTGGAGGTATTTAAAGGACCTGTAGATGTGGGAGTTGGGGACATGGTTCAGTGCTGGGTCAGTGATTGGACTCAATGATCTTAGAGGTTTTTTCCGACCTAAATGATTCTATGATTCCAAGAACATGAACCCAGAGAGAAAGGGCTCGTTTTTCCATATAGTCCAATTAATTTAAAAAACCCACACTGGTCCATGTGGTCAAGTTTTACTGGCATAGTGGCAGTAGAATCATTACTGCCCTACAGAGAAGTTGGTCAGTTCCTTTGTACAGAGGAACAGAGAGCAGCTGCTTTTAAGGCCTTTTCAAGATTTGGAAGTAGAAAGGGGTGTGAATGTTTTTCAACTAAACTGTTGTAATTTGCTTTAAAAATTTAAGATTAATCAACCCCAGTCTGACATCTTTATTTCAATTTAATAAGTCAGCTTATAGCTTCACAGCCCACAAATCCATTCACTTAAATCAACTGATCTCCTTCTGTTAGCCCCAAGAGAGTACCAACATCCACAGTTCTAAATCATTACTGTCAAGCTTTTTGAAAAGGTGGTGGTTCCCTGGAAAAAAGAAGTACATGTCAATCAAATCTCACATACAGAGGTTTTTTTGTATAGTACCCATAATTTATTTTTATTGTAATCCTTAGGTATACACGTCAGCAGTAAAAAAGCCAGCCCAAATGGTAACACAGGCTTTAAGGAACAGTACATTTCTATATACTAAGAAAAAGGATACACAGATGATTAATAGTTTGGTTGATTTTTTTACTGGATGGTTTGTTGTTTTGTTGTTTTTTTGTTTGTTTGTTTTTTTTAACACAGGCTTGCTTAAGTTAAAGTCTTATGATTATGTTTGCTGTTGCTCCACAAAATACATGTTTAAAACCAGAGTTGCTCTTGCATTAAAATAACATAAAAATGACTCTAACTAACTATTGTGTGATGGTCTCAGACTATGATTTGGCAAAGCAGGCAGAAAATTACCTAATTGATTCTCTGTACTCTTCTTAGGTTATTTCAGTCTTCCCAAGGCTGTAGAGAAGTATTTTAGGTATGTAACCTATATTTTAGGTAGTCTGTGTTACCTTTTAAATATTATTAATGGAAAAGAAATACTTAGAGAATTTTTATATCAGAACAGATCAATCCCTTCTCTTACAATCCTCAGAATGGGTGATAATCAAAAAATAAATCACCAGCCAATAATGTTATGCAATCATTTTGTGTGAGACCTTGTGCATTATTTTACTGTTCATCATTGATATTATGTTGTACATGCAGAGAGATTAATTTCCTCCTAGATTTTCCTCTAGTAGTCAAATGATTTTAGGACTTCTTTTAACATAATTTAATCTCCCTCCAAAGTTCTGTGTCTGTTTGCTTTCATGAGTTTTTAATATTTCTGTTTCATCTTTGAGTTCTTATTACCATTAATGATCTGCATCTTGATTGTTTAGAAATGTTGCTTAATAACAACCATGAAGTTAGTTGGCAATTTTCTTAACTGGGGAGGAGAATAGGAAAACATTAAACTTAAAACTAATTCAGAATTGACATATTTATAATACTTATCAGATACTTTTTTTTTTTAAAGTTTAGCATGTCATTGGAAATTCAAAGTCTTGACTTCAACAGCAACAGTCATGGCAGTTTATTGCAGATCAGGCCCTATATATTTTAAGCCCCTACAATACAAGAAATGCTCACCATCTGGGAAAATGTGACTTGGTCAGCATTGCATCCTAACTTATTATTCAAGGTGACATTCAAGAACTATGAATGTGAAACTGTTTGAGTTTTTCTGGATTTTTTTCTTGATTTGTTACCCACCTTTGGTTACATGCAGTAAGTCATGTATGTAATTAATTCACTTAATGAATATGTAAATACATTCCTGTAATGTATGAATAAACATTTTAAATCTTGGACTTTTTACCTTTGGATAATATTTATAATTTTTTTCTGCTATCAGATAGCCATCATTGGAATGTGTTTGAAAACTATGACAATCTGATGATTGCCTATGGATTACAAGCAATACTTTTTTTTATAATTAATTTTGAATACACTTACGTAAGCTTGCACCTCTAATTCCAAAATTCTGAATAGTATTTAAGACATATTTGTATCTACACCTCGTTGCAAATGCAATTGCATGGAGTCAAAGTCCTATTTAAGCCAAATATTTCATGAATTCTCCTCCTTAAATAAATGTCACGGATTATGGTGTTCTTTCAGCCATGTAGCTGAAACAACAATAGGTCTCATTAATTAATTAATGAGAAGGATAAGAAAGAAAAGAATCAGCTTATCAATAAATACATTCAACAGTTTAGTCATAATAAGGTGCTCTTGCTACCATGTGAACTTTCAGGATACAGGATTGAGCAAAATGGGTACAGCTTTCTTTGTAAAGGTCAGGTGCTGTTGAAATTTCTCTTCCACAGAGAATAGAACTTATTTTACCTTCTAAATTCTCACAAGTTGAAGCTTGTCAGCCAAATTCAGTTCGAATATCTGATTTTAAGGTCATATTTTTCCAATATTTTTGCCTTTTTAACTGTGAAAATCTACAAAGTTTAGAATAATTTCTTTACATCTCCTTTGAAATGGAGTACTTTCCGTGTATTATGATATTTCAGTCTTAATTCCTGTAGGTGTCAGATTTCTCTTTTTACCTTTGAATCAAGAGCATGTTCTGTTTTATTAGTCTAATTTAAAGGCCGGAAAGTAATTTAAAGAGAGCTGATCACTTGAATAACTGTACAGCTTACATATGGTAGTGAGGAGGGAAGACAGTTACATAGTAGTTTTAACTGTATGAATAAGCACCAGTAGAGTTTCTTGGACCATCTTTGCTTATACTGATGAGGTTTTTTTAATATGACAGAAGTATTTGAGGACTTCATGAAGTACTGAGTTCTTATTTTGCTGAAGATTGTGCAAACATAGCAAAAACAACCTGTCCACTGAAAACCTCTGGTCTAACCTGAGTCTGCCATAGAGCCATGAAGAGAAGACAAAAGGTCATAGAAAAAAGTTTGATATCTGATTGTTATATGCCCAGCTCTTGATTATCTTAATGTGTTTATGGACTTGTCATTAGCTTAGTTGTTACTTGTTGCACTGTTATATTTTTATATATATTGTCCATATATAATAACCACATCTGCAGAAACTACCAATATCATAACCTGCACTGTCTGTAATACAGACCAGTTACAGACCTTCGCTTGTCAGCAGCAACTGTCAAAGGAACTAACCTGTTTTACAGATAACTAATTAAAAGATGCTTATCCATGCTTGTTACCAAAAAAAGCCTGAAAACATTGAGGTCAGCTTTAAATAACTTATTAAGAGTAGTACTGTCTGAGTCCTAAAACTCTCACATTATTACAGCTTTACTGGAACATGACTTTCATTTGTCATAAAAGGTATACCAGACAGACGTCTGCAGCTGGAAAAAATTACAAAAATTAGAAGTTAAAATCCCTTATATTCATCTTGGCCTTATGCCTTTTAAGGAGAAAGCAAGATTGGAAACATGAGTTTTCCACAAAATTAAGACAGAAAAATAAGGGAATCCATGATTCACAAAAGTTGTCACTTCATGTTTTATTACACCTTCATTTTCTCTCTGGATGACAAGGCGCTGTGTTTCTGGAATTAAGGTACTAGACTCAAAAAAGAAAAAGATATATTCTTCCTGACCTCCTGTGCAAGAAGTTATTAGAGTGGTATTTATTTTAGGGGCTAAACCCTGAGTTAACCATGACCCAGATTAGCAAAGCAAATCATCTATCCTCATTGAGAAGTGTTTTGCTTTAGCCTGTAAATAATCGAGCACATTTTCAACACAACAATTCAAGAATCTTGAATTGCAATAATTAATTCATGGAGACATCATACAGTTGAAGAAAATGTGTCCTGTTGATTAAATTCTTGGATGGGAATCAATGGCTTCCTTGCTTGGACCGTATTAACTTTCCAAATATCATCACTGTGGGTTTCATTACAGAAAACACAATGGGTTGCACACGGCTGAGGGAGGCCCACCTGGGACATCAGTCACTCAGAATTAACCTACAGTAGTCTGTGAATCAAACTTTCCTGCATAAAGAAGGACACAAAGGGAGGAAAGTTCAGTGAAAGAAACAGATTCATTGTATTTTTTCCTCCAATTTTCCTATTTGTATAGCTTGAGAGTTACCTATTCTGCCACATGCTAAATTGCAAAAGAGAAAGAAAAAAACCTCAAACATTTAATTTGCATTAAAATAATAATGTTCTGGAATGAAAATCAGAAAATATTTTTACAGAAAAAAACTTTTCTTTTTTGTTTTAACCACTTCAGTTACAGGAGGTGTGGAGCTTCTAGAATAAAAGGTAAGCATGAACTGTGCAAAATCTTGAGACACATGACTTGAACTAAAGGTTGCCTTCATTGACAAAGAGAAGGATTCTTTGGTGATGTCCTTAAACATGGTGGTAACACTGATGGAGTGCTGTCAAGTGGACTGTTATAGTGGAACTGTGGTGTTTGGGATGCTCCAAAGCTATAGTGTGCTATTGTACCACACTATCACCTTTTTTTAATGAGTTCCTTGGTTTTGCTTGGTTTTTCCTACCTCTTCTTTTTTCCTACCTCTCATGTATCTAAAACTTACTTGCCTCATGCTTTATTCTTCCACCCCATGGTGGGTACAGAACATGGCCAAGTACAAGCACAAGCACTACCTTAAAAATGTGACCATTGAGGGCAGATCCTCTCCTCAAACCATCTGCAAGTCTAGCGTACCTCTTTTACTGTTTTTGTGCCAAGAGTAAGCTTTAGAAGAGAAAAGATAACAATATATGTTTCCTATATATTGATTCTGTGATTTTTTGCAATCGGACGTGCCTGTCTCGTATTGGCCTTTTTAGCCATCAGCGCCCTTGTAACAAATGTGGGTAGAGCCCTTCCCAAATCTTCGTTCGCAAAGCCTAGCCATGATTCTGTGATTCTAAAGTATTTAAAATCCCTCTCCAAAGGTGACCATTTCTACAGCATTCTACACGGATTTCCACTTCCAGAAAAAGTTCTTTTACTTGGCATAATTTGGTATTTTGAATGGACACGTGATTAAAAATCTTTTTCTTTAACTCACTGAGGAGCTGGAATCCTGATGTTCAGAATATACAGAGTGTTGAAAAGATAAATGACACTGCTCTATTAACATCTTAATGAATTTACAGGGAAGGGAAGCCCATCCGATGTCCTAAATTCATGTTTCACACATGTCAAACAGTTTTAGGTTTCTTTTACATTCCTTTGAAGTCCTTACATGCAAAAGGTCATCACAGCATTTTTTTTTAACCTCAGCTATTAAGAGCAGTTGCATGTCTGACTCCAAGCATGTTACCGACTGCTGATATACAGCATACAGGAGAGAAAACAAAATGCCAGGCCTTTATCATAAACACCACCTGTTTCATACACTGTCAGTTACCAGTCTTTTGAACTTCTTGTGTCATTGCAGACATGGCACTGAGAAAGAGGAAAGGGAGCTGGGGAAGGACAGAAAGATTTCAAGGCAACAGCTCTAAAAACAAACTCCAGCTTCCTTCCAGTCCAGGGAGTACATCAGAAATGTCTTTGCCTGAAACAAAACAAAGGGAGGAGGGGTGAGGTTGAATTTTGTGTTTTACAGTCTGTCTCAATTCCACATGAGCATTTCTTATGCATCAGGCCAGCACTTTCTGCATCAGCACTGATGAGACCAATTTGTTTCAGCATTTGCATCACAAAGCAGTTTTGCAGTTTCATCAGTACACTCTTCGTGGGCCATTTCCAAGGTCCATCTAATCTGTGAAATTTATCACAATTATGAAGGAACACAATTTTCAATCTAAGCCCTTTTGGCAGTGATTTTGGTTACACCTTGAAAGAAAAGGGAACCTATTTTTTTAT
Source organism: Lepidothrix coronata (assembly GCF_001604755.1). NCBI lineage: Eukaryota > Metazoa > Chordata > Aves > Passeriformes > Pipridae > Lepidothrix > Lepidothrix coronata. Next base: position 9,048,445 of record NW_016690194.1, on the reverse strand, counting down.
TTCAAATTTTCAAAAGTTTTGTCCTTACATTGGAATTTCAGGAACTTGAATTCCAAGTCCTTCAGACTTGCTGTTAAATAAAGTGAGACGCAGGCATTTAATTTTTCACAGTCAGTGTTCAGATGGAGTAATTTATCTACAAGATGATGATAAAGAAATTGCTCCTCCGTGATGTCAGTATATCACAGTCCAGAAGGCTAAAAAAATTTTATGGAAATTTTATCTCATAACACCAAATTAGGGATATATAAAAGTAAATTATTTATTAAGATGGCTGCCACTGGCCGTATGGCACTGGACACTGGCCACACTGGGCCATGCCACCGCTGGCTGCGCGGCACTGCCGCCGGCAGGGGAGAGGAAAGGGGGAGCTTCGCCGGCAGGGATTGCGCCCTCGTAGGAGAGGAGAGGGGGAGCTTCGGAGCACACAGAGGTTTACCAGTCTGGTTTGGGGGAGGGAAGGGGTGTCAGGCGGGCAGTGGGGGTCCTTGGACTGGCGGGAGGGCTGGCGGGGCAGTCCTGTATGGAGTGTTGCAGGTGAGCAGTGCGAGGGAAGATCTGTGGTAACATGCTGGGGGGAGGATAAGGTCAGGGTGGATAATGGGTTCTTCTGGGGGGTTGAGGGGTCTTGGACGGGCTGGGGTCTTGGGAGGTACCTGAGCCCCAGGTGGGTGTGGGGGCCAGAACAGCTTGGTTTTGGCTCACCTGCGGTTACTGTCCAGATTCAGTTTGTTTTGGATTTATTTATTGCGTCCTGAAAGGGCAGACAGAACAAAGGGATATTTCTGGGTATTTCCCTGGGATTAAGTATAGATGGGTGGCAGAAAAGTAGGGAGTGAAAGGCTTGCCCTAACTGTTTCAGTGGGAAAGAAGACTGTGTACCCCATGTGGTTGTGAGCTATGCTGGCGATGGTACGTGCCTTCGGTAGGGTCTCCCATGCCAGATAGGTCAAAACCGAAGGGTCGGATACACGGGCAGGATGAGCTCATTAGCCTTCTGGCAGTCATCCTAGGAGAAGGTCAACTCTAATTCCAAACCCGGGCAGATGGAGCTCGCTTAACCCTGTAAGGCCATCCATCTAAGAGAAGGATACTCTAATTAAACTTACCTCCTGAGGACCTCGCTGCCACCGTCCAAGCTCGCTAGGCCCTGGCAGATGAACCTTAGGATTAAAGGGTGAGTCCAGTTCCACGCATGCTGCTCTCAGTGAAGTTCGTCTCCACAAGGAAGGCAGCCTCAGAGAACATGATGCTGGTTACACACTCTTTTGGTCAGGTAAACCCAGAACCAAAAGGCATCTTTCAGGAGTTGGCTTCATGATTAAGAACTCTATTGTTCCTAAACTCGAAAATCTGCTGACAGGTCATTCTGATCACATTATCTCCTTACACCTTCCACTACACAACAAACAACATGTTGTCCTCTTTAGTATATATGCCCCAACTATCCAATGGTGTGAAACAAGGTTGTGTTCTAGCACCAACCCTATTCACAATCTTTTTCAGCATGATGCTCCAAAGGGCCACAGTAGACCTCGATGAAGAAGATGGTATCTACATTTGATATCACACCTATGGAAGCCTATTCAACCTAAGGCGACTGGAGACCCATACTAAGACCTTAAACCATCTTGTCCATTGTCCTAGTTAGAACAGCTGGGACCAGTTCATCACTGTATGGATGTAATCGAAAACTGTGTATTCTATAGCCTTCCATGCCATTACCCAGAAACTGTTGTCAATAGACTATTTACACCCTCTGCCCATAGAGCCTGACTCCTCAGGCTATAAACTAGGTGTTAAGAGGCCTGCGAGATAGGAGGATGCTCCTGTCCTCATACCCATTGTGGAACTCCCCGCCCTGAGGGAGGTACTGAGCATTCCTGCCTGACCTGGAGGATATATAATCTTGGAGTCTTGGGACTTTTTTAACCACTTGTGGGATCCAGAGGAAGACTGCAGACCACCACTCTCAACCAGACTGCAACCACCACTCTCAACTGGACTGCAATCACCACTCTTGACCAGACTGCAACAGCACTCTCACCAACAGGTTTTTTCCCTCTCCTTTTACTTTGGACTCAGGGGGCCCAACGAACACCACTCTGTTCATGCCCCAGGGTGCTGAGTTATACATTCGGGTTTTGTGGGTTAAAACCAACTGTTTGTCTGTATAATCGTATTTATTGTATTATTTTATTAAATTGTTATTCTGATTTATAATCTCTCCTTTGAGTTGAGTTCATTTCCCCTGCTGGTTAACTTTTAAACCAGCACATCCATGAGCTGCTTTACGCTGACGACGACGCCCTTGTTGCTCACACAGAAGTAGCTCTGCAGCGTTTAACATCTTGCTTTCCTGAGGCAGCTGAGCTTTTTGGGCTGGAAGTCAGTTTGAAGAAGACAGAAGTTTTCTATCAACCTGCACCTCAGGAAGTCTTCCATCATCCCCATATCACCATTGGCAAATCAGAGGTCAAATAAGCCCAGCAGTTTAATTACCTAGGTAGCATCGTCTCCTTGGATGGTAAAATTGATGGAGAGATAGACAACAGGTTAGCAAAGGCATACAGTGCCTTCGGAAGACTCCATAAAAGGGTCTGGCAAAATAAACACCTGAAGAAAAGTACAAAGATCAGTGTTTACAGAGCCATTGTCTTGTCTACTCTTTTGTATGGGTACAAATCATGGGTCATTTACCATCACCACCCGCGACTCCTAGAACACTTCCATCAACGCTGTCTCCGTACAATCCTAAACATCCACTGGTCAGATTATGTAAGTAATATGTCTGTTCTTGAACAGGCAGTAGTTTTGAGTATTGAGGCCATGTTGCTGAGAACACAGCTGCATTGGGCAGGACATGTCTCCACGATGAAGGACTACCACCTCCCCAAGATCATGCTTTATGGTGAACTTGCCACTGGCCACCGCAGAAGAGGACCCCCAAAGAGGAGATACAAGGACTCCCTGAAGCAACATCTCAGCCTTGGCCACATTGATCTTCATCACTGGTCTACCCTGGCCTCCAGGGTGGGTCTGGAGACACACTATCCATAAATGCTGCTGCTTCCTTTGAGAAGCACAAAGGATCACCCTTGAGGAGAGAAAAGACAACACAGAAAGAATCGTATCCTGCGGATACCATCCAAGGAGTCTTTCTGTTGTGCCTTTTGAAACCAATCTTGTATATCTCGCATTGGCCTCTTTAGCCACCAGCACACCTGTAGCAAATGTGGGTAGAGTCCTTCCTAAATCTTTGTTTGCAAAGCCTAGTCATGACATGACATGATATAATTTATTATAATAATGATTAACCTAAAAGATCTTATTAAGAATTATTTACTGCACAGTATAGGTAGCTCTAACTACTAGTACAGTATAGCATAGTGTGCTATTTCTGGAGCAATATTGAAGTAATTATATTGGAGCTAGCAAAAAACAATTATCAAGTAGAGGTGGGTGCTGCTCACCCAAGAACTGTGTGCAAATCTCTCTTTGAACTTCTCAAAGAGGTAACTTTGAGTGGTGTCCCCAGTCAAGAGAGGGATCTCAGCCACTCCAGGAAAGGGTGTGTTAGAAGACCCTCCCATTAAACAGTGGGACTGGGCTTTTATAGTGATTTTATAGTGACTGTCAGTCAGATGTCTCCAGGCCACCTTTGGATAAGTTATCAGCAGTATGACTTGTTTGTTCCTTTATCAGGTACTTTACAAGCTCTGCCACATCCTCACCTCACTATCAGGATGTTTAACTTTGGCATTGATGAATCAGGCTGATTTCACATTATTCAAAACCAAAAAGCACAGACACCCCCTTCTCCACTCACAGTTGATGGGGTATTTTTACAGTTGTTGCACCCCTACTCCAGGCAGAGCATCCTGTTGCAATTACTACTTTTTATTTTCTCTGGAGCACCTTAAGTGGTGTATGTGAGTTTGAAAACTTTTCGGCTGGTTTTTTCCTCTCATTCTGGTTATATGGATGGAGAGGCATTCACTGAGGAGTTTGTCAGGTTTGTTGTTTTTCTTTTTAAAGGGTCCTTATGAGCTTAGAGCAACATATTCACCTTCAGAAAGCTTAATGAACTGGAGTGGTAGGATTCTGGGACAAGAAATAGGATTGATTTAATCACTTACAATGTTGCTGGCAATGTGCAAACAAGCTTTCTGACTGAAGACTGTTGTATCAGTAAGATGTTTAGTAGAATAAGAAATAGTATCTTAAGGATACTTGGGCTGCCTAAGGTAAAGCAAGTGTTGTAAGGCACAGTGGAGACTTTGAAATACAGCATTGGCTTGTTATGATTATAATTCATATTTATCACTTCAGTTGTCATGAAAAGCCTTGCAAACTGAGTCATCCTGAATGACATACAAACCTCCTACATACACCCTGTAAAGAACGGTCCTTTATAAATATATACTGTAAATATCCTACCCATTTTCTGGAGTTACTGTCGGATATTCTGTTGTCTTTGTGTTGCAGGAAGGAGCCTTATATGTGGCAAATAATATAACATTTCACACTGTTTTTCTAGTAACAGCTTAAAATCCTTGAAACAGGTAGGAGTCACCTTCCTAATAACATACACATTTCCGAGAAAGCCAAGATATTAATGGGAAGTCACTGCTATTCTGGTACGTGGTGAATTACTCACATGTTTCTCCAGACCAGAATTCAACTTTTTTATATAAGCACTAAGTGATGAAATATGAATGAAATATTCTTAAAATACTTGACACATCCCAGAACTGCCACTGAGCTACAACTGGACCTGGTTGGCAATTCCCCATCAGTAACTCCACATGAAAAGAGGGGACAGTTACCCAGAAGCAAATTGAACTCTGAGAACCCTGAGGGCACTCAGTATAAATAAATGAATTAACAGCTGTATCAGGTGTTGAATAATACCAAAAAAGGCACAATTTAGTTTTTGGATCAGAGCTGGAGAACCCTAAGCTCCTCTATGTCTTTACTCTTCTTGGGAACACTGCTTTATTAGATCATAGAATCATAGATCATAGATGCTTTATTTGTTTCCCTGGATGATAAACCTTGGGTCCCTTCCAACTCAACATATTCTATGATCTGACAGCTGATCTCTGTAGTGCCTAAGATGGTGAGTTTATAACTGTACCCCTTTCTGCTCCCCCATTGGGCACTACTGACTGCCAGCTCAGTTTGCCACTAAAGGAATTTGAGTTGTTTAAACATTGTGATGTTTGTATTTGTTTTGTTGACATTCAGAGGGCATTGTGTGTTCAAATGAAATGTGAGATCTTGGTAAAACTGTGACATCTAACCTTACCACCACTGCACCAATTTTCACATGTTTTTTCTGGATCTTCAAACTCTGAATAAAACATGCTTTTATAGTATCTAACACACAACTGAGCTTCACAGCAGCTCATGAACTGCTAAATTCTTTTAAAAATTAGTCTGGCAAATATTTAAATGTGGAAGGTGTTCTTTTTAGAAACTTGTTTACCCACCTACTATATTGTCATAATCTCACTTTTAATTGCCGTTTATTTATTGGATTCTGACAAAGAGTTGCAAAACATGCCTCTGATGATTGCATACATTCAAACACATTTAGATAGCACTTGCCTTAAGCAATTGATGCTGTGAAAGTATTCCTTATGTAAAAGAGGTGAAAAAAACCTGTGAACTAAAAAGGAGACAATTTTCTGTCATCTTTAGAAACACACAGTCAGTCAAACACTAACAGCAAGTTTGCTAAAACAGTGGAAAAACCCCAAGCTTTGTACGTCAGCATTGCAGTATCTTTCACAAATGGTTCCTGCAGCTTTGTGACAAGAAGACACAAGACATCAATCTTCTCCCCATCTGCAACAATAAAATCATACTCCACTTGGGACATCTAATTTATTTTCTCTGTCTTATAGGCAGGAGCAATGTTCCCTCATGCACTAAAATGCTCTGAAATATACGTGGAGCAGTGCTGTGTCACTGAAAAACATTATTGGAATAGTATCACAATTGTAATGGTCTAATGATAAAGTGAGAAGTAAGGTGTGCCAGACTAGATTTCTCTCTTGTATTTAGACATCTGGAAAAAGATTTGCGCAGAATGTTCTGTCATCCAAACAGCTGACTTGGTTGCCTTAATGGGTCATCATTTCCTCCTTTCTACAAGAATGTCATCAGCATTCACATATCACCCTGATGTGATATTGGCACCTGGTTCCTTCTTAGTCTTAACAGTAGAAGGCATAAAAGAAGTACCAGTTACGCCGACAGGGAAAGAAGGAAGAGAAGGAGTGTAAGACAAATAATAACTTAGGGAAAAGGGGGTAGAAGTCACTAATATAGCTAAACCAAACAATTGCTTAACTAAGGAATGTTCAGTGACCCATTTCTATCATAAGTATTAATTATGACACTGGTGTGTCTCAAAGAGATCACTTGCAGTGCAAGGCAGATTCTGCTTGAAAAAACCCATTAAATAACAATATTAGAAAGTGTGTGACTGGCTTGCCAGTAATTCGAACTTGTGTCCTTCTCTCCGCGTGCTTGCACTGCCTCTTGCTTGAATTTAGTAAAGCAGAAGATTAAAGCTGTCAGTTTACATATAAGGGTTAAGAACTCCAAAAGGATTTATGATCTCTGTGCAGTCTCCAGGGAGAATAAGCAGACTGTTCCCTGCCAAAACACTCCTAAGCTGCCCTGCAGTGAGAAGCGTTACAGGAAAAGTACCAGAGTTAGACAGGGGGAGGGGGAATACTCGGGAATAGGGAAATGCAGCTGTTAGCATCTTACCTGCTGTGTCTATTCTCCATTCTTACTTCAGCGTACTTCTTCTTTTCTTTCAATAAATGTAAATTTAAATAGGCTTAAATTTAATTCAAATTTTAATTAATTCAAGTCACAGAGTACCAGTACATCTCCTGCTGCATACAGAAACTTCCTTAGAATAATGAACTTTAGGAACTCAGAAATAATGAACTACTAAGAACAGTGAATTACTCATGAAGATGGCTCCTTTCTCAATTTGCCTATTCCTTGCTTGAAAAAAATATTAATAATTTACCACTCCAATGCTGGCTGAGACAATTTTTATTGCTTTAGCACTCTCCTGGAGAATGGTGTTTATCAAACTTTAATTAATGATCACAGTATTTTAGTGTCTGAAAATCTGGGAATAATTTGCTTTCAGCTCCTCTCATCGAAGTATTACCAAAAGCAAAATCTTTAGGAATTATCACGCTCCAGTCTCTTGTCAAAACACAATCATATCATCTACTTCTGCCTCAGTAGCTTTTGCACAAATTTATCAGTCAGCAGAGGTCTTTCAATGACTGATTTCTCAAAGGGTTGTTGAGAGGACAGTAACTCTAGCCAAGGGGAAAAAAAACCCTGTGATTTTACTACAGATCTGCATCTGAGGCAAATGCTTATGTGTTGCAGCTGTGTGAAGCGTCCAGCTGGAGGAACACACATTTCTGTAAATATCAACCATAGTTCATCTCAGTCTGCATTTCCACTGCCTCATCAGACTGTGGCAAAGGTGATGACAAACATTTACAGGAGCCTAAGCTCACCCACATGCTTATTCATGCGATTCCTGTCATTTGGGTTGGCATTTCAGAAACTGCCCAATTGGCACCGAATCTGCTGCTTAAGGGTACGTTCAGCAGGGGTCCACCTCACCTTGAACACAAAGAGGGGGGATGTTTCTCACTGCACAGCCCTTCCCCATTAGTGATGAAGAAGCAATGCTTTTGTCAGCCCCAAAACAAGAGGGAGGGTTTCACTATCTGGCTCAGAGAAGGGCCATGATGACTGCACCTCAATAGTTGTTTCAAGCAAGACATTGCATGTCCTCACTTGTGTAGCAATTTATATCTTGTTTGCATAAGGTGTGTGAATGAGATGCATCTTTCCTGTGAAACTGAAGCATTTCTGAACAGTCATGTAATAAAGGTATTAGCGTGCCTGTCTGCATGCATAATGCCGAAGGAGAAGGAGGAAAGTGGCTGAAACTGGAAGGAAAATTAAGAAGCTCAAGAATTCTCTCTAACTCCGGATCAAACTTCTGTGCATCTTTGGCCAATGCCTTTCTGCTCTACGGAACACTGGCAAAACGAAATGCAGTCTGGTGTAAGTCGTGCACAAACCCGACTGTGGCTTTGAATATGCTGTGCAATCCCAAGTAGTGCTAAAACTGGGTAAGCAGGGGAAGAATCTGATACTTCTGTATACTAGATTGGCTCCAAAACATGCCTTCTTAGTGTACCTGAGAAGTAATTTTCTTATAATGTCATTGAATGTTTTTATTCCATGAGCATCCACATGTAACAATTCATGGGGGAAAAAAAATCAACCATAGATTACCTAGAGATGCAGTTCTGCCTGAACTCTGCAATTCTGTATGGTTTGGGTTAAACTGGCTGTCAGAATGACTCACTGAACTGAGATCATTACAATGGAAAAGAATTCTTCTGGAAGGAAATTAATGAGTTGAAGGTACAATCTGGCAAGACCCAGGATACTGGTACCATTTCCAAGCAAATAGGAAGTTTCTTTATAGAACACAAGTATTTTTTGAGAGCGCTAAGACAGTGCCATAAGGAAGTGTAGGAGGAGAGCAGATTACAAGGCAGGATCTCAGAAAAACTCAGAGGCAGGAAACAAGCAGAAGAAGCTGTGGGGAGCCTGTCTATATCCAAAAGTCTCTTTGGAATGACTCCAAAGTTAGGAACTGAGAAGACATGGGAAAAGAAAGACAAGCTAATATAGTTTCCAATTATATAATGCTTCTATTGTTATCTCCATCCCTTCCATGCCAGACCTAAGAGCTTAATAAATTTTCAACCTTTTTTTGGTCAGGAAATGAACTGAAGTGGTACTTCAACATCCCCTTTTTCTTCTACTTCCAGTGCTCAGCCCCAGTGTCAGTCTTGTCACACTTCAGCACCTGATTTGTTTCCTTTTCTGGGCAATGCAGGACATTTTATCCTTGTATGAATCCCTTTCTATAATGGTTCCTCCTCCATATGGGCCAGAAGTCCAAGGCAGATGGCTGATAGCAGTTGACTGCATTTTGTCTCTAGCCTCTGACTGTATATGCACAAAGCTCAAACCAAGAATAAATACAAGCAATACAGTAAAGCAATCACAAAATTACCATGAATACAGTTCCTTCCACATTGTTAGACACTGAAATCAATGTATTTTTTAAAGAAAACAGGAAAAAAAACCATCATATTTCTTCTTTCCTCAAGGATAGTCTCAGTATTTGTTTTTGAATTTATTGCTTAAGTTTAGCAGTCTCCATAGTCAGGTGACAGTAATTTCCCTGTAATCCCTGACAAATTCTTCGGTGGTTTTCCTGTTGTGGAGGATTTCTCTCAACTAATTTTACCTGTTTGAAAGTCAGATATCTTCCATAAATTCAAAATCTGGGTGCCTTCTCTAATGGAAAGACAGGCGCTTCCCGTCTATCTTAAATTTCTATCTTCAAGTGGCTGAATCATCCACTGGAGGTACCTATCTCTCTCCATTAGAGCAGCGTGAGAAATCAGGCAAGTAATTTAAACTTGATGTTTAAAGTTAGGTGGCTAAAGTTAGGTATGATGAATCCCACCCTTTGACACTTTAACAGCACCTTGAGTTACACTTCTCTCTATTTCCAAATGAGAACAGTTTAGGAGGATTTCTAATTACTTGAGCCACACACTTCTTGCAGATGATCCCAAAGTAATCAGGTGTGAAACTAGATTATAAATATTTGTTGAGAACAGGAAAAGCAAGCCAAATTTTTTTGGCTGGAAATTTTTTTGTTCCCTGGAAAATTTTACTGACATTCAGTGACAGAAGGGAATACTGATTTGGGACAATTTCCTGTAACAGAAGATACTTTAATCTTCATCAGCATTGTTTTGTAGATTGAATCTTTTAGCAAAATTTAGTACACCTGATTGATGTGTACTAAAGAGGCCATGTGTACTAAAGAGGCCATGTTTTTAAGCTGCAGATACTAAATCTATAACAGTTAATATTGAAGTAGTATGTGGTTAGAGCTTTGGTTAAAAGTCAGTTTTGATGAAGTTAGTTTTGGCAGGGTGAGTCTAATTTATAACATATACTATACTGCCTACAATTCATATAAACCAATCTTCTAGTGAACAGCTCAAAAAAACACTGTGGCGAAACACTCTTTCTTAAAGGTATTTGTCATTAACTACATTAATGTACAGATGATGTTCAGAGCACACTGACTAAACAATTTTCTTGCCAATGTTAGGACCATTCTGTCTATATTGTCAAGAGTTAGAAAGGGGAATATAATATTTTTTAAATCAAAGCCCTGTTTAATGGTAGTGCTCCATCTGAGATGCATGCCGTTTAGTTTTCCTGTGTTGAGTTCTGGTACTATGTTCCCGTGTTTCTGAGTTCCTATGTTTCTAATCCTAGGATGCCATGTTTCTTATGTTGAATTCTCATACTCTACGAAAGTGCACAGGAACCTCGATTATTATAGGAAAAATGGTTCCTAGGTATCTTTAATTGACTTTGCAGGATCAGGGGATGTTTTTGAAATCTCTGATATGAATGATAATTCAAAGTGACCCCCAAAGACATCAGTAATTCTAGGAACAAAGCCTACTTATTTTCAAATCTGTTGTTTCAAATATTGCTTTTTTTCTGGTTTTTAGAATTACCGTTCTACTACAAAATCAGGTAATTATAATTATAAAGTACCAAAATCTTGTGCCTTAAATGCATCATGTATACAAGGGAGTCCTAGATGCATGAATTACATTCCCAGAGGCATTCACAAATCAGTGTAATTAAGTTAACCTCCGTAGTTCATACATTTTCTCTCTTCTTTTTTTCTTTTTTTTGTAAATCATTAACTGAAAGAATTATTTTCTTACAATAATGAAAAAAAGCAAACATTATTTGATCATGACTTTTACTCATGACCTTGTTCAGGCAACAAAGCAAAAACTCAGGGTTACATAACCGAAATGTGCCCATGGACTCAAAGAACAGAAAATTTAACAGAGCCAGCATGTCCCTTCAGAAGGTGGCTGGCAGGTGAAATGAGTGAGGAAGAGCCTCAGCAGTGAGTTCTGCAGTGTGACCTCTCAGACCAGCACAAAGCATGTGCTTGACCCAGGTTTCCCCACTTCTTAAAGGGCAAGAGCAAGAGAAAGGCTGATTCCTTGAGCCCAGCTGATCCAGAGAGAGCAGTAATGTTGCCCTTCTGGTAGCTGGAAGAATGTTACCATCACTTGATCACTAGGACTGCGCTCAGAGAGAAGCACTGTAGCATTTAGGAAATGTCTGTCTTTACTTGTTTTCATTGTTTGTGTTATTTGGAGCTATCTGCCATCTTCCTACAAAGTGACTTCATCTGAGAAACGTGCAACCAGTTACAGCCAAGTGTCAAAGAATGCAAACAATAAGATAGAGAGCGTAGAAGTTTAATATTTACTTAGTGCTTTAAAATAGAACATCTATTCCAAGATACGTAGAGGTTTAGATGCCATGAAAAAGGGAGAGCTCTCATCTGAGAAGTGCACCATGCAGTTATTATTACCCTGTAGCTTTCCCTTTTCTGCTTTTCAGTTTTCATGAGACTTCACAAGCAATTCAGTTTCCAGATCAATTTACACATTGCCTTGTACTCATCAGAGTAACTTTTTTTTTTAATTTTTTTTTGGTCTGGAACATTACCGAGAGGAGAGATAATTGGAGGATGTGTGTAACATGAAACACCTGCAGATTTGTATAAAGTTAAATAGTATCTTGTTTATGTTTCCCATGACTTAGTTAAAGAATTGAGAAACAGGCCCAAATCAATACAGCTAAGTGTATGCATTGTGTAAATATGGCCACATCCCAAAAAGAAGTCTTAAGTGGGAGGGGACTGGACATTGGGTAGTTTTTTTGCTCATGTTTTTGCACATAAGTACATCCTGTAAAAAGGATAATTATGTATGTGGCACTTTCTTTTTCTTTTCAGAAACTAGAATAACTAAATGTTATTATATTTAGCAGGTTTGTAGTTAATATGCTTGAGTACCAGTTTAAAATTTCACTTTAGTCTTTTATTATTTAAAATTCTGCCCACAGATACTCAGACGCTATTCTCTAAATCCACATCCTTATGTTCCAGGTTGTAGTTCAGAATAAGGATAACCCAAGCCCACAGCACAGACTCAGGCACTGTTTCCCTTGGAGCTGAGGTTCATTCCTACATGCCACTTGGTAAAGCTGGTTCTCAAAGAAATGGCCTTTCAGAAGAGCAGGAGCTTGAAAGAAAGGCTTAGGAGAGGAGCTTATGACTAATTTGATTCAGCCAGCTCACAGGCATGTGTCTTTCCCAAGATAATCAGCCTCCAAACCTTTTCTGGTGGTAGTAATCATTCAAGAAGCTTAGACTGGACCTGCTAAACCCCTGTACTTGTAATTCACTCGCACTGGCTTCCTCTTATGTATTCCTTAAATTCCAAGTGCTTTCTGCAGGAGTCTTCTGCTGTCTCTCGCCTACTAGGGACCTCTCTTCTCTCATGATTAAGTAATAGTTATCAGGTATGTTGTAGGAGTGCCAAGGATAAGGAAAGGCTGCCTGAGGCTCATGTTGTGAACAGTTCAGCTGCAGCACCCACAGCAGTCTACCTCACGTCCTGTTGGACTGAAAACTCCCGGGCAGTCCTAATCCTAACCTCAGGAACAAAATTACCATGCGACTCAACTACTCCAGTCCAGTTAAGATCCAAACTAAATCTATCGGAAGCTCATGTCATCTGCCTTGAACCCCACAGAGCTCTCTTCTTTTGGCCTCTCTGGGGTCCAGTCTCTGTGAACGTTTGGACAGATGGTTCTTAACACCAGGAAGGTTGGCTTAAGAAATTGTATATTTTCAGCCTAACAAAATAATCCACTTCAAGGGTCTTGGGATTCTTAGAAGTTGGGTTTTCCGTGATGTTTTAGTCCTGGGGAGACACACAGTCGTTTCTAAATGTGAAAAGGTAGCAGAATAAATGGGACTGTCACCTGAGTAATTCGGGGGTTTTATGCTGGATCAAGATGGGAACAAAACGTGAAATTGCTGTCATAACTTGCATATCAGCCTCTCTGTCTATTTATTGTGTTTGTTCCAGTAATGACTCAAGAGTAAACATGGACAGGGTCTCAGTTATCATCGTACAAAATTAAATATATAGCAATGTATATTGTTGCTTTTTTTAGTGCTTTATATCCAAAGTACATTTGGAGGCTCTCTCAGGTGCATGTTGTCCTGCTTGCAGCCAGCCAGTCAGGGAGATGATCAAGAATTCTGTGCTATGCAAAACCGACATTCTGAAAACATTGTACCTCCTAAGCATTAGGCTGAAAGCAACTTACCAGCACGGAGACCTGCATATCCTCAAATAAGAAAGATCTTACTTGCAAATGGGGAAGTAAAATGATATGAAGTTTAGGACAAATTCTAAATGACCAGAATCATTTTATTTAATGCAGGTCAGTATAATCCAAGGAAGTTTTAGGTTTAAAAATTCTCAACAACACCTTGTGTTGTGTGGTTCTTCAGATCCACCATGTTCAGATTAACACTTGATTGATCCTCCTGGAAGGGTCACTACAATGGGAATAAAAACCTCACTCACTGCTGCTCAGGCAAATTTTCAGAATACTTGTTTCTACTTTTGAAAAGACAAGACAGTTGCACGGGGACAGAAATGATACTGGCAAATTGCTGCAAGGAAACCACCTGACCAAGGGTGCAAGACTCCAAGACTATTTTATTGCCAATATCACTGTCGAAACATGAATATTGTTTCCAACTCTCCTGTTACTGGGCATCTCCTGAATAGTCTAGTACTTTCAAAATTACTTTGAAAGATCTCAGCCTTAGGTACATTTTTTGTCTCCCTCTGTAAATGTTTAATTACTGGCTCACAGCATAATGTCCAGTTGACACAAGCATGCACACATCCTGGTGTCTACATTTCCATTACCTTATAGTCACACAACACTTTGTGAATGCTGTTAGAAGCTATTTAAATGTTTTGCATCACATCAAAATTACTGTGCAGCATGTTGAGTGTTTTCACAAAGATATGCAAAAATCCATACAGTCACAACCTCATAGTGCCTGATAATTTAGATGCAATTTAATAATACTGTAAATGTATTGACATATATATGAAAAATACTTTTTAAAACCCTCTCAAAATTCAGTAATCCACTTTATAGAAATTGGACTTACAGAAAAGATATTCCTGCATAATGAAATATAACAGTGCTTGGAAATACTTATGCTGCACTGTAACTCTAAGCTCTGCTGGAGTATGTAAGATTTTATCAAGATATGTCAAGTAAATTGTTCGTATCTGGATCACAGCAATGCAGCAAATCTAAACCAAGATTAAAAACACAGCAGAATGCATATAAAACCTCCACAAATCTGCCTGAGAGGTACTTGCAAGTGGTTTGTTTGGATGTGTGATATCTTGTTCCATTTTTAACATTTTCAGCAGAAAACAAGCTAAACTCAGCACTCAAAGGTGAAAAGAAATGTGAAAGTACTTATCAGATGATGAACATGTGGAAAAGATGGCACTATCTCCGGTTTTGCTATTATTAAAATCACTGTTTCTGCAAGGAGTCAACTCCTGTGCAACAAAGTCTTTCAGCATATGCCAGCATTTTAGCACCAACCAGTTCTATTCCTGATTAATGAAACATCTAGTCAGTTCTAACAGAATTTAAATATATATAAAAATTGTAAGTTTAAGTGAGTTGCTCAAAGCCACTGATCTTCTGGCACAGAATTTAACATCACCTGAATGTAAATCTCATAAGTTAAACAGAAGCTGACCTCTTTCACTCTGGGGATTTTAACATTACTCATACAGCACTTAGTTTGAGATTACTCTACTGAAATTAATCAGTTTTGCTATCAGTTACTCGTGATGCTTAAATTTAAATTTTAAATACAAAAAACCCACCAACTCCTCAACAAATTTCAGTCCACTTCATAGTGAGTGGTGATTTTGTCTAATGCAGATTTGTAACTTTTAACAATGTAGATGATACTGTTTTGATCTAAT
The DNA here is from genome assembly GCF_001604755.1 of Lepidothrix coronata. Lineage (NCBI taxonomy): Eukaryota > Metazoa > Chordata > Aves > Passeriformes > Pipridae > Lepidothrix > Lepidothrix coronata. The sequence goes on along the minus strand of NW_016690194.1, from coordinate 9,033,350 downwards.
TTCCACCAAAACTTAGTAAGCAGCACATCGCATACTCCAAGGAAAATGCTGTATTCCTCAAAGGGTAGGTTATCAAAGTACTTCATAGCTCTAATTATAGCTTTCTGGCATTAACAACCTAGAACACAAATGACATCCGTTGGATATTTGTTAATTATGTTTTTGAATTGCTTATGGCTACAGTGGAGGATATATTCCAGGCTCTGATTTCTATTAATAGATGCCTGCTTTGGAAGGCATAAAACTCCCTCTTTCCTGTCCAACCTCTCCATAGCTAAGACAGACAGTCACCTTCTTTTAAATCACCTACTCTCAATAAAATGCAACAAACTGCTGCTCTCCCATATGTAGGGAATATCCATGTGGATGCACAATGTGTAGATCTCTAAGTTTTGTGAAATGGTTTGTGAGCCCTTAAAAAATGGAGAACACCAATTAATCTGAGACAGCAGTTGTATTTAGTGCTTTCATGGACTTCAGTGTTCTGTAATCCTTTAGGAATAGGTGAGGTTCAGTTCAAAGGGATGCTTATCATAGCTATCTGAACGCACTGAGATTAGACCAGACTGTAAACAACATAAAGTGAACTTTCTTACTAGGCATCTATTAATTTCTCTTTTGATCACTCGGAAACAATTCAAGTGCAATCAGACCCCATACCAAAACCTGGAACTGTGGAGCTATAATATTTACACAGTCTTTTGATAACAAATACTGAATTTCAGAAAGTTCTGACAAAAGCTCATGTCTGCTTTTGTTTTGCCTCTTCAGCTTTACTGATCTGACTGAATCTAAAGAAGGACCATATGCACGTAAGATTTCTCCCCACAGCTAGTCCATATGACAGGAGCACAAATTTTCTCTTCCACTATCACTGTTAAGTCCCCTCTGTTTCTACACCTGTGAGGAGGAAGACGCATAGTAAAGTACCTGTTTCCCCGTGAGTGTTTCTAATAGAAAATACAAGATATATTTTGAAAAGTAAGATGTAAATGAGAGCTGAAAATGCTGTGGAATGATCTCTTCAGGAGATGGAATATTGCTACACCAAAAGCAGATATTTTAAAGTTCACAGTATTCATAAAATATTATAATTATGATATAAGTAATACTGTTGAATTAGTTGCTCTTTTTGTATAACAAGGTGACAGTCTTTTAAGAAATCTTACCCCGTTTTTTCAGAAATGTCCTTGAAAAGAACGTACTCTACGTACTCACTGTAGACACAAACATTTACATGTTGCAGCTCGTGGTAGAGATTAAAAAAAAATTCATGAAAACATATTACGTATGAATTGAGAAGTTGGATAAGAATGTAAAGACTGATCCAGGAACATGTATCTGCCACTTTTGGCATGGAATAAGCCTGACATTACACCTGCCCTGGCTAGGTGAAAGATTGTCTGGATATGAAAGGGCAGAACAAACACTGACAATGGGACTTTCATATGAGAGGCTGGAGAACTTTGTGGTGTGAGGGTAGGGCAGATAGAAATATCTGCTCAAATGCGCTCTCCAAGGGCAGAACACCAGAGCCAGTCAAACCCTAGATGAGAGACGAGACAGGGGGAAATCTACCATGGCAGGCTTTGTTAGGCAAGCATGTATTGTAAATGCCATTGGGGCAGTTGATTTGTCTTACTCCAAAGCTACAGTTACATACCTTCTGAAAATCTATTTTCCTTTCTCCTCACCCTGCCCATTATTGTTCTCATGGTCTTAGGCCACTGCACTTTTTTCTTGGTCAAATTTGCCTCTCTAGGTCATAGACGGCTGTAATAACTCTACTGCTTCCTTTCAAGAGAGAAAAAGAATCAAGAAGAGACCTAGACATCCTGCATCTAGGGGCAAAGATTTTATTCTCCAATCACAGAATCCAGTGTAGAACAGTTCTCTTCTCATAGCCTGGGTGACAAAAGCTTCCCCTCCCCTACCCCTACCCTGACTCTTGATGCAAGCCCCACACATCTCATGAGTTGTGTGCCAGCTCCCTCATTTTGCAAACTTTTAGAACTTTGCTGGCCTATCTGCTCTCCACAGCCAGCAGAAGGAGTTAGGACCCTTTGGGAGGTGACTGGAACTTGACTAGGCCAGTTCCCTTCTAGAAATTCTCTCCCCACCGGTTTCAGACTGACTCTGGGAAGACAAGGCCCATCAGCTGAATGGATTCATTAATTTCCTGTGAACCGAGGCTTCTGTGCAGCACCATAACTGATTTTCCTCAGAGAATAGGATTGCAAAACTGAAGGGCTCTTGGAGTTAACCTTTAACTCGAATGACTAATCCAGTGTTTTGTATACCCAGGGCAGGTAAGCTCCTAGTGTTCCCATCAGAAGAGGAAGACAAGGTGCTTTGGCACAGCCGGGTTGTAGGATGTTGGCACTGGAAGGTAGTTTAAATGGGAGCTCTGGAAGAGGCTGTTCTATTCCTGTCTTTGGGCAATTCCCATTTGGGCTAGTCCTGCATAGCAGAAATGAGGTATCAAAGCAGCAAATTTATTCACTGAGAATGGCTTTTTCCCTGCTAAAATTTATGTTTGTGCTCTGTAAACCTGGAGGTGAGGAGCAAAAGAAAGACTTGGCTCTTACTAACTGTGGGGAGGGAGAAGGAGGAAGCAAAGGAAGAAAAAGAACAGCCTTATCCTGGCAAGAAAACAATGGTGAGAGGGAGAGGAAAGAATTTTCCCTGCATACTTTCCCAAGTTGGAACACCACTGAGGAAGCATCTGAGTTACTTCTCTGAAGGTTGTTTGCACCCTTGAATCTTTGGCAATAATTTAATGTACAAAGCAGTTACTCCTGTATTTACCAGGCAAGAAAAACTGAAGTACAGCATTTCTTCTGTGAAATTAGGAGGACAACAAATTATTGACCCAATTAGTCACATGGCTTATAATATTTTATATATATAATATCTATGGTTTATAATATTTTTGTCAAATATATAGAAGTACATGTGTAATTTTCTAATGTTGTACTGCCTAAATCAGAGTAACTGTCATAATTAATTCATCTTTAAGTAAAGAACACCTACTTTCCTGTATATATAAATAAATAAATAAGTAAAAAAAAAAGTATAAATAAGTAAATAAATAGATTTTCAGTTTGCATTTCAGCAAACTTTTCATGCAAGAGTGCTATGTATCCATAGTTCCCATGAACTACAGGGATACATTTCAATTAATGCATTGTTATGATGAAACTCTAGAGCTATTTCTAAAAATCCACTATTTTGAGAAATGCTAGTTCATGTTTTAGAAAATAAATCTTAGGAAAATAAAACTGGCATCAAGATACTAATTTACAAACCCACTAACCAGACTCAGAACAAGACAAAAGAGTGTCTACTACTAAATCAGTCTCCAAACCTGACAAGAATTTGAATAGAGGTTGCAATATTTCAGTGACAGGGCAGGACTAAAATAAACAGATTGATAACACATTTTGATCTTGTTTTGTGGGTTTGGGTTTTTTGGGGGGAGTTGTTTGTTTGTTCGTTTCTTTGAAATAATAAATTAGCTAAGCATTTCAGCTGCATTCAATGTTCATCAATTACATTTAAAAAAGCAGCACAACATCAATGTAAGTTAGAAACAATCACACCAGAGAACAATGGAAAAATGATCCAGTAGAATCTAAGGTTTTTCTCAGTACTGTGTTTTCCCCCAATATCTGCAGAATGACTTGACTGTTAAAAAATAGGACTGAAATTTGACCCATGTCCAAGTCAGAATGCAGGTGAAGAAATCAAGAGTGCCTTCAATTGTGTATGTGAAATGTTTATCATTCAATATGACATTATCCAGATTAAAAACAAGAATTTTGGTACATCTGCATAGTACAGCAACAGCTGCAAAAATTTAAAAGTTAGTATGTACTGTAACATGTTATCCTAGATTTCTAAACTTTCTGCCTTTAACCCCGACCTTTCCTTCCTGTGCATATTGGATAAACAGAAAACTCAATTTGTACTGTGAACTCTCAGTGAATCACATTTGTATTCATGAGTCAGTTATCTTAAAGGAATATTCATTCAACCACTAAAATATTATTTATCAAAAGACTAATTATTTTACAGAACTGTAAGGACTATATTGTGTGAAGTATTCATAGCTAACACAACAGTTTTAATGTATAGTTATTTTCTAATTTCATTGTCTTCTAGTGGTAAAAACATTACATAATGTTTGAAAGTCACCCTGGTTTCTTCAAGAAAAGCCATTCATTTTCTTTGGGAAAAATTGAAATATTATGGGGTTTTAATCAAAAAACAATTTAATGAAATATCATCAGAAATCCAGTTGAAGATGCAAATGCATGAAAACTGATTAGATTATTAAATCAAAGTTGCAGTTTTCACAGAGCACTGTTAAATACAATTTTTCAGGTAATGTTACTAGGGAAGGCCTTTCTAGTGTCTTCTATATATTTAATAACACCTACATTTTAGTTATGGCAATAATTCATAAGTAGACAAGACCATTTAATTACATCCAGTTGCCAAATGCTTGAGATGTTAACACTTCATCAATCTGTTGACGGAGAATCAAGGAATGATTGGAGCGACAAGCACTGCCTTCCTAAATGTCATTCTCAGCATTTACCTGTTTTACTTGGTCAAAAAGAGAAAACACCTGCTTTCCTGTTGGAACATGAAAGTAGGTGCTTTAATATCCTACCTATACAGAAATAATTGTCAAATTAGCAAAGTAATGGTGGCATCCATATTCTATTAGTAGTAGAAATCTAGAAAAAACCCTCCACACTTTTTTGTCTAATATTACATTTCTGAAGTGTCGGTTTCCCTTCACACAAAATATGCTGTGTGTTATTTCCTGCAAAAGCTGTAATTAGAATTTAAAATTTACCAAGAGTTTCCCCCAAATCATACACAGAATTTTTCCTTATATTTAATACAAGAACAAGTTACAATGCCTGTGGATGGATCAGAGTATATGTTCACCTGAGGAGTGAAAAACTCATATGGGAAAAACCGCATATGAATCATAAAAGAATCTCCAATGGAGTTCAGTCTGTGGCTCACAACTAGGCTCAATTGCTAGAAAATTAAATGCAGAGAAATTCTATGTAAATATCATTACTCAATTCCATTTCCAGTTTCCATCAAATACATTTCTTTCCAAAAAAAAAAAAAAAAGAGCAACCAAATAAATAACTTCAGTCACAATACTTAAACATATCTGGTGAGATGTGAAGTATTTCGATCCATATCTCTAAACCTCCTCATTTGTGTCCATATATTTTACCTTTATTTTTTCTTTTCTCATGTACTAAAATGTAAAACAAGGGATCTCTTTTAGCAATCCACCTCTGTTTGGCATGTGTCTTAAACAAACTGCTTGACCTTAGTGAACCTGAACAAGTTGAATGCTAAATGAATTCTTCAGTGGCTTGCTGAATAGCAAAGGAGATAAACACATACTTATATAATTTGCTAAGTTGGGTGTCCAGCTATGTATATAATATAGGTATTCAACTGAATATTTATTCCAGTACAGTATAGGAGATTAGGCAGTTTTTAAAATTCAGTGGCCTAGAGGAGTACTGAAAACTGTAATCTGGGATGAGATACTTTTCAACCTGCTAAAACTCCAGCTGTATTATTGGATGAAGGCCAAGAGGAAAGACAGAGCAGAACAAGACAAGGAATATAAAACAGAGTACTAGCCATCATTTTAGGAGAAACAATCAGATAGGGATCCAGAATTTCACTTGTAAATGAGACAAGATGGGTGGAATGGTGGCAAATCCTTGACTATGTCTTTGCTGTGGAAGGTGACTGATCACACAAGGAACAAGGTTTTGTCATTACAGGGCCAAACTGGAGGACAAAAGTAATGAAAATCAGTTATCATTTCTGTTACAAAACAAAACAAAACAAAAACATTCTTTGAAGACATCATACCATACAGGGTATAGGAGGAAAAACTGCTGCTTACTGACAGAGTAAAGACATAAGAAGGAATACTGAGCACTGCAAAAAGACAAATTTAATTATTTTTGCATTTTGATGTTCCAGCTGAGAAGGATAACCAGATCTCACAAGTAGAGGATGTGCAGAGACAGCTGCAGGACAGTATTTCTGATGCATTTTCTTCCAGCCACTGAGAAGATGAAGCAGTGCCTAGGATATTAATTCTCTTTGACATAAATGCATGATGACAATAGGCTGCGACGTGTGGGGGTTATGCTTCCCATATGTTTTTTGACACAGTTGAAGTAGTTATTTTTGAAACTGCATAAAACAAATTTTACAATATGACATATGGGATAGGAATGAGCTGTAGCTACAGTAGAAGTTCTCCCTCTTGGTCTAAATGAACTGCTTACAGGACGTTTTGAAAATATGAACCAGTTAGTTGACCAAGGAAGGAGCAAGTCAGTCTCTGTTTTGGTGGTGCTGTAGGTACCTTTCATTAAGGGGGAAGAAAATGTTAAGAGTAGATTATCTTTTGAATATTTCTACCAGAATTTCCATCAGATTTTGTGCTGCCAGTTTACTTTCCAAGTATTTATAAAGATACCTGATGTCCACTTTTTCTACCAGCTATCTCTGAATAGAGGTGTTTTCCTAGGAACAAAAGTAAGATAATGCAAACATCATCTGGAAATCTTAAGTGACCTGTGCCAGAAGCAAGCAGGGAGAAAATTCAGATAGCAATTGGTATACTGATTTGGTGAGATTTGTTGAGTGTTCACATATACTTTGACAGAAACAGATTAGGAGCTTTTAAAAAAAAATCTTCCTCTGCCTGAAAACTGCTGACGTGTTCTTGGTTATTTGAATGGCTCTTCCCTTCTTCCCACCTACTTAAGTCTATGGCATCTGCATCAATGACTTTATTATGCTGTATGCCATTATTTTTAACTTAATTGATTGTCCCATTCTAGTGGAGTGGTTGATTGTAGCCCCCTATTTTCCCTTTTCCAGTGCCTTACGGCATTTTGCACACATATGCTAAGCCCTTTCTTATTTGACCTCTCTGAAAAACCACAGCCTTTTCAGTTTCTTATTTTTCCATTTCTAAACACTTTCATTTCTCTCAGACTGGAGCTTTTTGTCTACTTCTTTTTTCTTTTATGCAAACTAATCAATCAGAATTGTCTGTATGATTTCAAATGGAGATGAGTGACTGATTATTATTATTATAACAATTTCATAGAATAATAAAATTATAGAATTGTTTGGGTTGGAAGGGACCAAAATGATCATCTTTTTTCAAAAACCCTGACATGGGCAGGGACACCTTCCACTAGACCAGGTTGCTCCAAGCCCCATCCAATCTGGCATTGAACACTTCCAGAAATGGGACATCCACAGTTTCTCTGGGCAACCTGTACCAGGGCCTCACTACCCTCACAGGTTTTATCCCTTTTTTAACTGTTACAGCACCATGATGGGCTTTTCACCATAATTTTTTTTCTTTTGAATCATTCATGCTTACTTAGAACTATCATGTACAGCTGTCTTTACCAATGAATTTTCATAAACATTAAATTTCCTTAGATCTCTTGGGGACTATTCATTCAGGTCACTCTGATCTTATCCTGGGGAAAAAAGTTCAAAAACATTTTTAATGATAGAAAGAAAATCATTTGGATTCCAGCCCTACATAAAGTTCTTTTAACAGAACTTCGGTGTAATGATTTTCAGAGATTAGTGATAAACTCTTTGAAAGGATGCAGGTGAGTCACTGTGTTAGCATTTAAAGACTTAATAGCATATACAAAAATACCCCAAGAAAAAAGAACACTTGAATATTTAGCATTGTTCAGGAATACAATATACAGCAACTTATCCTGGCAACATATCTTTAAAAGTTACACAAAGGACCTACAACTAATATCTATAGTGCAGTCTGTAGTTCTAAGTCTGAAAGCAATGGAAAAACAAGTGCATTGCTACAAATGTGTGTTTTCAGCTTCCACTACTTATAAGATTATAATGGATTTGACTGCCTCTGCTATTAATAATTTCCCAAATGAATCTGTGGGTGGAACAAAAATGTGGAAATGAAAACTGAGAGGGTATTGTATGTTCAGGATAATCCACCTCCACTCTTATACAGTAGATGCAATTTGAGCTGTCATCTTTCTATGCCTTAGTTTTCCCATTTGTGAAATGGTTCGTCTCTACTAGATATCTTCTACCACATTAATTCCTTTTTATTCCCACACTAATTTCCTGTTCTGAAAGTGAAAGGAGAAAAATAATTATGAAAAGTGCTTATAAACAAGCTTACCTGATTCCCTCCGAGTGGCTGCGCTCCAAAGGTTGGGTATGTGTGTGGGACACAATTCTCCCATGCAGACACCCTCAAAGATGTGGTAAAGATGGATGTTCCCTGCATGGTCCCCCAGGATCCTCTCCTCTGATGCCAATCATACACCATAAGCATCACAATTACATACCGTACCTCCCCAAGTATTTGAATATTAATTGAAATTAAAGGGGTAAGAGAGGACACTGGTGGCATATAATAGAAGTAGTGTAATCCTCCTTTCCCATCACCTTAACTTCCTGAACATTTAAACTCTACAAACTCAAAAAGTAAAATGAAAAAATATATAATGAATGGATAAACAATACTTTATGCTGCTGGCATAAAGAGACATTTAGTTTATAATATTGGAGGAGGATATTAGATTTCCAAACAATTAGACTTCTCCCTCCAGTCTGAACCACTTACTTTAAGCAGATATTTTACTCTACTTTGCCAAATAGCTTTATGGCACCTACCAGAAAGACCCTGAAGCTAAATTCTTCTTAGATTTCTGACCACCTTAGAAAACATCCTAGAATTAATTAAAATCTGTCTTTCTGGCAAATTCAGTAGTAGAAAGGAATGAAAAATTCTTTCGTTGCAGGGACATGTAGCACACATGAATCTCTTTGGCAGTGCCTGCTCAGGTTCCCACTCTTGTTAAAATGCATGTTAGAACTTCTGTTGATGAGTGGTAGATCCCAAATCTGACTCAAATTGATTTAACAGGTCAGCATACAAGACTTTGCAAGTTTAAACTGCTGTAAAGCTACATATAAGGAATCCACTGATTCCACACGAAATAATGCATATAAGGTATCATGGAGACATGATTGGCATCAAGTGACATCAGGCAGTAACCATGAAAAACTCTTTAATAAACGCTCAAGCTGATAGTTACACTTTAGAGGCAAATCATGATAGTTTGTAACATGAGAGGCAGTCTGAACAGCTGTGGTCAAAAAACAGTAAGATAAGTCAATATGAACCTGTCAGCATCACTTGGACTACAAAGGCTGTGAAAGCAAAATGCCATTCTACTAATTTCTGTAGTTTCCATTAGTTCTGGATTATTGTTTACAAGCATAAACTTAATTTGAAATACTAGGATTTTCTAGGTTTGCTACTTTTTTTTTTTTTTTGAGAAAACTGTGTTATAGTCCTCAGATGGATCAACGTTTAAATCATCAGGTATGTCCATGGTGTATAGCTGAGCTCTGTGTGCATCTGCTTGCTGAGATCACATCTCTGGCGTCAGTGCTGGCGAGACCCAGGGAGATGGAGCTGAGCAGCCTCACCTCTCCCTCTTCCAGGCTCTTGGATCCAGCAGGTTGTATTTGCTCACTTCTTTTAGTCTTCTGTCCCTTCACCAACCTGTCATTAAACAATAAATAGTGATAGATGGTTCCTCGTAACAAAAATGCAGGAAAAAGTGTCTAAAATAATACATTATAATAAGGCAGGACAAAAACTAAGAGTTTTCAAAACAGTGAATGGTCAGGTGAAAAAAAAACCCTACAAAAGGATGACTGTAGCATAAATTATTGGTAACTTCCACTCCATTTCAATAATGAGTGTTTATAGAACATGAAATACAAAAAATATTAATGGACTGACTGTCATAATGCAAGAAGAATTAAAAGAAAAGGACTGAAAATTAATTGTGTGAGTAGAATGTGGTTGGCTGGCTTGAGCCTCTGGAAATACAGATATCTGTGGATACTGGTGGGCTGCTGGCCAACCCCCCTCCTCCAGCTTCTTCACAAAATGGGCATTTGCTCCAAAGGACACACATTTCAGAAGATAATGAAAGGGAAACAAAGATGTGGAAGCTATTCTATCTTCAAGAAACATGATTAAGTAACCAAACCCAAAATACATCTCTTTGAAAAGGAAGAATGGGAAACAGCTATACCCCTGGAGGGTAAAGTATTTCCTCATCCCTGTATTCTGGCTATCTCATGACCATATCCAGACTACAATCTCCAGAAGCTTTATGTCTGAGACAGATTCCTGCCTGTAGATCCAAAGAGCGGAGAGATGAACTAAAGAAGCAACTGAGTCATGTGAAATCGACTTGATTCACACAGAGGTGTCAGGAATAAAGTATCAGGACAGGTTCCTACCTCACAGAGAAATGAAATAGGATGATCTGTCGTGCGATTGACTGTGAGCTCTGTCCTGAGATACTTGGCTGCATGGTTTGGATCAAAGTTAATACTCTGTAGTCTAGACTGAACAGTTACTGAGCATTCAGGCTGCCCACTTTACCTCAATGATACCCTGCAGCTTCATCTACTACAAAATTCCTTAGAGACTGAGACAAGTAGAGATTACTAAAACTAGAAACACAACAAAAAAATTCACAGAGTATCATTTTGCTTTGAAGAAACATCATACTGCACAAAAACATGTTTGTTGGCATGTTTATTTGCAATTCCAGAATTGTTGCAATTACTTCATCTATATTCCCAAGTTATTCTTGGTGTATCTGCCTATAACCACAGCAGTTTAAGATAACGAACTCCATCTCTCTTTGAATAATTTCTTCTTCCTAACACATGTACATACAGACTACAATTTTCAAATGCTGGGCAAAAAAAAAAGAGGAATGAGTCAGACATTAAGTGCTCTGAATGATATGTGATAATTGAAGCTCATAATTATAAGGTCTTTGCATTTAATCTCACTATGTCACATGTACACCTTGGCAGTGGTTTCTAGAGCCTGTGGGGCTTTACTGGTCTCAACTGGACTGATATGGGCACAGAATTAAAGGCAGTCTCTTGGATATGAAGACAACCAGAACTTTAAAGATAAACCAGCACCCTAAAACTAGACACAGAAACTCACAAACTCAGAGCAGGCAGCAGGTACTGAATATCATTCCTCCAGCTACCAAAAATGCAAAACCTTACATTTTTAGATGACATATACCCTCCATCTCACTCCTAAGTAAATACATTGCTGACAGAGTATTAAAACTGAAGTCCTTTGAAGAAGTCATCCAAAAACTATCTTGCACGTCAGCCTTCAGAGAATGTTAGAAATGCTGAAATTTTAGGCATGGTATCAATATGGAGGTGGTCCTACTACCACCAGGTCCATAAAAACAAAAACAGTGGAATATTGTCAGCATACATGGATGGAGCAAAAGCGTGGTTGGAACAAGAAAGGCCCCCTGGAAAAGATTTTCCAGCACCACATCTGGTTGCCAGCAAACGGATTTAATTTCTGAGTGTCTTAATCACAGGATTTATCTGGCAACCTCTCAAAAGTGTTGCTGCAATTACCTTTTTTTCTTGTAAGCTAGGATTAGTGTAATACAAATACAAGTAAGTTGCCACATGACAATACAGTATTTGTTAGGACTTCATCTAGGTTTCTTGGAAAAGAAAGACAGTATTACTTAAACACTGATTTGGATGAACACCTGTAATAATTATAAAGGATGCAATAAACAGCACAGGAGGACAATACAAATATTAACTCTGCCTCTATTTGCTATGGAACAGGAAGGAAGAAAAGAAGGAAAGGAAGAATATAAAAGAAGAAAAATGAAGGAAAGAAAAAGAGGAATGATGTATCAGGCTGTGTGCAGGCTGGGGAAATGTGACATAGGGTCGAGATGAAGAAACAACAATTTTAGACGCTAACAACAACCGTATCAAGGAACACCTGGGCAGATGATACACAAAAGGGGAAATAACCCTCATTTTGGTTTAAGTAGCACAGGATCTGCTCTAAAATTTTAGCACTGAAGAACTGCATTGCAACAAGGACTACAGCTTGCCCTGCAGGCACAAGAAGTATACAAAACCGCAGAATCCAGCAGACCTAAGCTCAAAAAACAAACCCCCAAAATGAGTAAGCTGATCAAAGACAAAGCTGACAAGGAAACCAAAACCAGCTAGGTTCTTACAGGTGCCAATTGCTGAAAAAAATAATTTTTGAGAGATGACAAATTTGTATCACCAACCAAGAATGTCTTGAGAAAGGCTGAGAGGAAACTGGTGCAGCCAAACAGCAGGAATAAGGCAAGCTACAAGAAGAAATGTTTTCCTTGGAAAACCTGAAGTGTCAAAATATAGTAAGCCTAAACCAGAACGCATCATAAGCATGAGATGACTGCCCAAACAGAACATATAGAAAAAAAAATTAGTAACAAATCACCCCTTAGAAGCATCTGGAATAGCAAGCCTGTCAAAAAACTAAGGCCGATGGATGACAATGATATAAAAAGAGCTCTCAGAGAAGATAAGGCCGTATCAGGAACCAAAATGAATTCTTGTCATCTGCCTGCACTTTGGAAGAGGCAGAAGATGTTCCTCCAATGGAGCCTTTTTGCAAGGAATGAATAGGAGGGATCTGCCTGAACAGTTACAAGGCAATACGTCCAAATGACACTCAGAAGCAGTAGAGGAACTCAAGGGTGAACCTGCTGGATTATTAACTCTGATGCACAGCATCTTAAAACCACCTTTGTGCCCGAGGACATGAACTTTGAAAACAGATGCCCAGTTTTAATGATCTGAGGGGAGACCTGTGGACCTGTGGATCTACGGGCTTGTGAGTCTGAGACCGCTCAAAAAGGATCTGTTAGAACCAAAGAGGTGCAACGTGAGGAACAGTGTCCACAGGAGCAAGGACTTAAAATTAGAGTTCTTCTGCTTGGAAAAGAGGCAAATGGGAAAGAGATCTAGTCAAGATCTAAATGATTACCACAATCACAGTGTCATAAAATGTTTGCATTTTCCAGTGTTTTACATTGGTTATCAAATGAGGACTATAGTGTATCAGTTGAAGCTGGCAAATGGCATGTTCAAAGTCGAAAAGGATGCCTGGTGACTAAAACCAAATCTGGGATTTTCAGTAATGCTTTTGCATCTTTGAGAGGACACTGAAACCCTCTACAGCTCCTCTCTCCTGCCTTTTTAGAAACAAAAAATTGCTAACGTTCTGTGGTAAATAATCTTGGCCAGAACAAGAGTAATTTATTGTTTATTTTTATTTTACCTGTTATCCTTTTGTTTTGTTCACCAACAATACCCAAACTCTACCGTGATAATGTTTTAAGTAGTGGTATGTCAGAAACCATTTAATTATTTTTTTTTCTCAAAGTGTATTTTTTAGTATTGATGACATTTTAATTGGCAGTTAATGGGAATTTATGTGCCTTTTATTCTCCCTTACAGTTACAGATTCTCTTACTGTCTTTCCATCTGGATGATGTGCTCTCCTCTCTCAGGGCTTCTCTGTGCGCCATTTTCTTCCCATTAGCACACTCTTTGCACCCACTTCCCTCTTCCTTCTTCTAAAGAGGAACTTCTTGAAGCCTAAAGTGTAAAGCTTTGATCGTCCTCAGCATGAGCACGGCCAACCTCATCACTGGATCTGGGGATTCACAACTGTAGGAGATATTAAACTTTTGAGCATTGCATTGCAATGATATGAATGCAGACCAAAGAGGAACTAACACCACGCAGACACAGCCAACACACAGGTAGAATGCTCTTTAAAATAGCTAAATGCCATAATCCCATCATCACCAATCCATGGGATTTCACAAGCTGCTTTCCTCCTCTTTCCTTATATATACAGGGAACTGACAGAAATCACCGTTTTTAAGTCTAAACTGTTTCCAAACACCTTATCATATGACATTCTATGCAGATGTTGATCAAGAAGTGTTTATGTCTGCCAATAAAAATATTCCAGTGGATTTTGTTTGTGTTTCATCTGCTGTTTGGGTGCTGTTTGCTTTCAGTTCTGAACAAAAATCTTTTATTCTGACTGGTTCTCTTCATCATCCACTGTTTTCCAAACAAAGTAGTGAAAACGTCAGCACAGCTTGATATTTTATTTTCCAGTTCACACACAGATTATTTTTCTTTACATTCTGAAAATTTGCCAAATTCTGCATTTTTTAAAACTTTTCTCTTTTTTTTTTTAAATTTTGAGTTTATCAAGGAATTTCTCAAACTATTTTGAATTATAAGATTTTTATTGTTTTTTTTTTTTTCTAGAAGAGTGTTTGAAAAATCTGCCAAGGCATCTTCAGCTTTTTTTTAGGCATATACACATCCCTAAAATTGAAATACTTCTTCCTCTAACTGTTATGGAAAAGCAAGCTTTGTTTTACAGCTCTAGTCCTTTTCTGTTGGATTACGTCACCAGGTTTGTTGTTAATTGAAATAAAACAGCAGAGAAGTAGTGAGTTAGAAAATGGATGTTGGCACTCAGACTTTGCTAGGCAGAGGGGGAAAATATACAAAACTGCACACTAGGGAAAAAAGAGGTTTGGAACCAAGAAATACCAACTATAATGTCATTGAAATAAAGAGGCGCCATTGCTCTAGAGGCCTAACTGAAGTGAACGTTTGCTAAATGATTTTTACCACCTAAGCAGAGTTTTGAAGACACAGCCCCCTTCTGATATTCTGTGAGATACTGCCTTCAAGTATAAATACAAAAAAATACACAATGAAAATCATTGGTGAGTCCCTGCTTAATTTCTGACTACGGAAGCTGAAGCATTTGACTCACATCTGAGGTTTCTTTTCACACCCTCAGAGCCAACTTTCTATGCTTTAATGGATTATCCAGGCACTTTTATTCCAGTAAAAGCAGGGAGGTAGAATGACCCCACTTTTCAAATTAAAGAACTGTGTATACTTTTGAAGAAAGAATTAGCTCTAAAAGGATAGGGATGAAAAACTGCAGCAGAAAAAGACATTACTGACAGTAGACCTATTATGCAAGTGGTTTTTACAGTACGTTTGGCAGAGATCTGGAGGCTGGAAGGTGAAAAGGGGGATTTGGGGTGTGTGTGAGGGAATCTGGGGGTGCGTATGGGGGTTATTTGAGGGGGTCTAGGGCCAACGAGGATGGTTCAGGGGCTGAAGCATCTCTCTTACGAGTAAAGCCTGAGCGAGCTGGGCCTGTTCAGCCTCAAGAACAGACAGCTGAGGAGGGACCTCATCTATGTATATAAATATCTGAAGGGGGGTTGCCAAGAAGATGGAACCTGGCTCCTTTTGGTGGTGCCGAACAACAGAACACAAGAGACAATGGACAGAAACTGATGCCCAGGAAGTTCCACCTCTACATGAAGAAGAACTTCACTGTGTGGGTGACCGTGCACTGGAACAGACTGCACAGAGAGCATGTGGAGTCTCCCTCACTGGAGATATTCCAAAACTGTCAGGACACAGTCCCATGCCATGTGCTCTGGGATGACCCTGCTGGAGCAGGGAGGTGGGACCAGCTGAGCCACTGTGGTCCCTTCCAACCTGAACCATTCTGGGATTCTGTGGGGTGTTTGAGGGGGAGCAGGGGGTGTGTGAGGGATGGTGGGGTGTGTGAGGGGGTCCAAGGGGTATGTGAGAAGGTACCTGGGGGGTGTGAGAGGGGTCAAGGGGTGTGTGATGGACCAATGTGTTTGTGAGGGGCCCTGGGGGTGTTTCAGGGGTCCAGGGGTGTTTGGGGGTCCTGGGGGGGGTCTGGGGGGTTGATCTTGGGGGTCTTTCCCCCAAAAAAACCATTTCGTCCCCCCCTTGGGGTGTCTGTGAGGAGATGCTGGGGTGTATGTGAGGGACTGGGATGTGTGAAGGAGTCTGGGGGTGTGTGTCAGAGACCAGGGTGTGCATGAGTGGTTTCAGGGGGTGTGTGAGGAGTTCAGGGAGTTTCTGAACGGTTTTGGAGGGTTTGGGTCCAGAGGGAGTGTGAGGGGTTCTGGGGGTGAGGGTCCAGGGGGTGTGTGAGGGAATGGGGGGAGGTGTGAGGAATGAGAGTGTGACGGGACTAAGGGATGAGGGGTCCGGGGTGTATGTGAGGGGTCCAGGTGTGTGTGAGGGGTCAGGGTGTGAGTTTGGAGGGTTTCTGAGGGGTCTGGGAGTGTCTGAGGGGTCTGGGAGCATCTGAGGGGTTCAGGGTGTGTGTGAAGGGCATCAAGGGGTGTACAAGGGCATTCACGGGGAGCCTGAGAGAACCAGTTTCGTGAGGGGGACCTGGCAGGGTGTGAGGGGGTCCGGGGATGTGTGAGGTATTGGGGTTGCGTGAGGGACTGGGGTTGTGTGAGGGGATTTAGGGGTGTGTGTGAGGGACCGGGGGTGGTGTGGGTGGGATCGGGGGTGCATGAGGGGGTTCGAGGGGTGCCTGAGAGGACCGGGGATTTTGTGACGAGGATCGGGGGTGTCTGAGGGGTCCTAGGGAGTGTGTGAGGGAGATCGGGCATGTGAGAGGGGTTCGGGCTGCGTGTGAGGGACTTGAGGTTGAGTGAGGGGTCCAGGCGGTGTGTGAGGGGGGCTCGGGGATGTGTGTGAGGTACCGGGGTTGTATCAGGGACCGGCGGTATGTGAGGGGGTCCGGGTTGTGGGAGGGAGTCCAGGCTGTGTCTGAGGGATCCCAGAGGGGCGTAACGGACCGGGCGTACGGACCGGCCGCCGCCGCACCGCTCTCGCGAGACGTGGTGTCGGCCAGGGGGGCTGTGCCGGGCGGGAGCGCGTCGCGGTCCCCCCACCACTCCCGTCTTCTCTCCTCCCAGCGGCGCCGCGGGGCGGATGCGGCGGGGCCGCCATAGTGCGGGCGGGAGGAGCCGCCGCCGCCGTCCGCCCGGGGACGCGCTGCCGCCACTCCCTCCGCCGCAGCCGGGAGCGGGCGGAGCCTGCGCGGCGCCGCCGGTTTTATCCCCAGCATCCCTCCCTCCGCGCCAGCGGTGCAAGCTGAGCGCGCTCCTGCCCGGGCACAGCAGCATCGGGCGGGAGGGACCGGAGGTGCCGGCGCCGTCACCGTCACCTGGCGTTGCGGTGGGGGCGGGCCGCGCCGCTGTGTCTGCAGTAGCCCCGGGGTGCTGCTCGGGCGCTTTAAAGCTGCGGGTGCCGCCTGCGGGGGCAGCAGCAGCGGCGTTCGGAGCAGCGGAGAGAGGGGGAAGGAAGGCATGGAGGGCAAGCGGGCGGCGCCGGCGTCTGCGAGCGATGAGGGCGCCAAGGATGCGCTGGGCAGAGCGCTGGGTCCCACGCCGAGCCAGAGCCGCTTCCAGGTGGACTTGGTGGCCGAGGGGCCCCGCAAAGCGGGCGGGGACGTCGGCGCGGCGGGGAAGGGCGGCGAGGAAGCCAAGGGCAGGTTTCGCGTGAACTTCGTGGACCCGTCGGCCGGCGGCGAGAGCCCAGGCGAGCCCGGCGGGGGCGGCTCGGAGAGCGGCAATGTTAGCGGCGTCCAGAACGGCGGCGACACGGTGATGAGCGAGGGCAGCCTGCACTCGGGCGGGCACCAGCACTACTACTATGACACCCACACCAACACCTACTACCTGCGCACCTTCGGCCACAACACCATGGACGCCGTGCCCCGCATCGACCACTACCGCCACACGGCCGCCGACCTGGGCGAGAAGCTGCTCCGGCCCAGCCTGGCCGAGCTGCACGATGAGCTGGACAAGGTGAGAGAGCGGCCCCTCGGGAGCGAGAAAAAGCTAAAAAAAAAAAAAAAAAAGGAGAAGCTAAATCTCGTCCAGCCTCAGGGAGGCGCAGACAACGCGGATGCATCGCTGCCGCCTCGGTTTTATTATTTATTATTTTTTATTTTTTCGTTTCGTGACGCAGTGATAGCCACCCCCCCCCCATCCGCACGTGTTTTTGGGAGATGGTTCCCCCCCCCAGTGCGAGAGGTATTTAGAGATGTAGGTCTGTTCGCAGCCGAGCAGGTTTTCCACTTCCATATCGCCTCCGGCAGATAGGGAATTAATTCCCTATTTGGGGAAAATTGGGCGTTTGCCATAGGTATTAGTCTGGGAAGGGGACTGGAAATGCTCGGAAGAGACGCTTAAAATAAAAAAAAAAACAAAAAAATAAGGACAGTCCTCCTATTTATCAGCGGCCGGAGGTTTGTGTCCTAGCATCTGCAGATCTGCATCTGATCGGATCCGGATCAGATGCTGCGGGATCCGCACAGGCACAGATCCTGAACGAGCCTTTCCAGGGGTGCTGAGCGGCCCCGTTGTCGGTGTCAGGGCTTCGGACCTCAAGCTTTTTCTATTTCGGACTAAGTCGGTGGGTTACAGTGGAAGCTGTTTTTGTGTTGCAGGCTGTCTTGGCTAAAAGGCGAACTTTAGCTGAACGTAGAATTAACTTAATGCATTTTTTTTAAACTACCATGATTAAATTAAAACCAGATAAACCTACTGTAGTGCTTTTGCCTCGCAGTTTTTTGCTGCGCTCCAAGAAGCCCATGTTCCAGTGGGGTTTTTCAGCTGGGTTTAGAGAAAACAAAGGAGCATGTGGGCCACGTCCCAAGAATATTTTGTTTCCAGAACTTTTTTCCTCTCACCTTTCACTCCTTATAGGTGGCGTTCCATGGGGAAAGTCTGTTCTTGTCAGACTTTCACACCATTATTAGGCTGTTCAGTACTGGTTTGGGTTGGGGTTTTTTGTTTGTTTTTTGAGGAGGTTGTGGTGATTGTTTAAGTCCATTTTTTGAAACTGACTCTTGATAGGAATAATTGTTGGATGTATTATAGACATACTTCGTTGTGGCATCAAAGATTAGTTCTCCAAATAACTGCTACCTGTAACAGCAAGTTACTCCTGCCTTCTAGGTCCCCTTCTGATGGAGTTAAATGATGTTCTTTAGTCTAAGTTAGTATAAAATAGAAATTGGCAATTACTCTCTTATGCATGGACTAGGCGTGCTATAAATAGAACACACATATGTGCGCTCATAATATATGTGAAAACATAGCGATTTCCTGCCCCTTTCCCTGAATTTCTGACTTCTGGCCGTGATGGGACGTCTGGGTGTTTGGATACTCCGCACTGTAAGCAGAACATTGCTTAAATTTCTAAGCTTGGCAGGTAGGTTTTTTGGTGTATTTAGGTTGCAGCAATCATGAAAGCTTTTTGACACCATTAAGAAATTCAAGTGCAGAATCTAATGTATTCTGGAACTGTAATTTCTAGAATGGTGATATCTTCATTAAGAGGAAACTCATGGCAAGCAATTTTCTTTGTAGTTTGTGGCATAGAGGAATGGTAGACAACCTAATTACAGGATCATTATCAAAACAGTTTCATTGTGAGCAAGTCAAATCATTAATTTCTTAAATATCATAAATTTGTTCTGCAATGTGGATAAATGTATACATGAAGATTTTTTTTTTTTTCCTTAAAAGTCATGCCCTGTCTGCTGTGGGTCCTCCCCACCTCAGAAAAAATTATTGGGGATAGAATATGCATTTTTTGGTTGCATTTGCTGTCTAGTATCAATTTTAGAAAGGGTCACAAATATAAACTTCAGAATTTGAGTTGAAGTTCAATGGAGTAACACAGCTATTCTGTTGTAGGATGTTTAATTTCCAAAGCAGTTCATGTATTGGCAGCAATTTAGGCTTATATGAAGAGGAGAAGCCATTATTTTTGCTTCCAACTTAGCAAGACGTTTTCCAAGGTGAAGTTAAGAACACAAAAAAGCTTTTAATAAGGGTGTGTCATGCATACTAATAACTACATTTCTCCCAATCTCAGGGGTATGAAATACATCTCTGATTATGTACTTGATTTCTGGACACAGTGCTGATAACTTTTAAATCAAGATGGTACTGTGCTTCTCCGTAGAAGATGTTCACAAAGCTATTGTGCTTTTTGCTGTTTTCAGGGGGCTTATTGTCTCCATTCCCAAAGTGACTTCAGTTCCTGCTGACTAACAATAGTGGTCTCTACTGCTAAATAATGCAGTGCATTAAAGAAGATATTTTCAGTAAGTGGAAGGGTTAAGATTGCTCTTTAGCTGTGGATTTCATACTAATTTAACAGGTACGGCATGTCTGTAAAGGGCAGCTGGTACAAACATCTCCATACCCTTATATAAAGTTTACTCTGTGTGAATACCTATTGTTGTGCCTGTGCTCTTGACCCAGGGAATCAAGGTTGGCAGTGACTTTGTGTTAATCCAAAACTGTTCACTGTCAACGTGGTTCACTGCTTTGAATGCAGCAATTTCACCTTGCAGTTAGAGTTTGTGCTATTCTGTTTGCTTTCAATAGCTAAATAAATGTCAGGGAGTGTTGGAGCATTGTTGATGCTGATGCCAGTTAAAGAAAAAAATTTTTTTTCCCTTAGGTTTGTTCATTATGTCTAACTCTTCTACTGATTCTGTTCTCACAGAAAAGCACTGTTGGAAGAAGATGCACTGTTTGAGGAAGATGCACGTACATGTACACAAGGGGTACCATTTCTCAAGGGTTTGTCTTGCAGTCCGAGCAGGATAGGTCATTCCAACAGTGGCTGTTCTAACAGAAAAGAAATTGCTCTTGAATCTGGTTTTGTGAACATGGCTGGGTGATGCTGCAGTACTCTGAGGTGGATGAATTGCATAATGTTGATCTTGGTAGATCATTTTAAATTTCAAGGGAGGGGGTCTTGTTTTAGTATGTCATTGGCTGCCAAGTATGTCATAGCCAAGATGATCAATCTGTTCCTGACCCAGGTGGTGTACATTAATCTTACTCTGCCTTAGAGAGATGATAGAGGAAATTTTGTGATGGGGTTACGATTGCTTATGTCATAGATGAGGGGGATGCTTTAGTCTCCCGAGATGCAGAGGTAAGAGGGTGTTTATTAGCAAAGAGGTGGGAGGGAAACCAGCATACTGTGACACGACAGGCAGGTTTTTGTTGCAGTTGTGTGTCCCCTGCCCTCCAGAGGGAATCTGCCTTCAGACAGTAGGAAGAGTAAAAGCGTTCTTGCTTTTCTTGCTTTTCTTGCTTTTCTTGCTTTTCTTGCTTTTCTTGCTTTTCTTGCTTTTCTTGCTTTTCTTGCTTTTCTTGCTTTTCTTGCTTTTCCTTTTCTTAATTTTCCTTTTTTCCTCTCTTACAGTTTAGAAATATCTGTTTTGCCTGGGTCAGCTACACATGTATGTAAAGATACAGCCTGTAGAATGCATTTCACCTGCCTTCATGTTCCTAAGTTTATCAGTTACCATGGCATAATGTCACAGACCTGGTTTTGAAAGGGGTCTACTCATAAAGTATTCAGAATTGCACAGTGTCGTCCACTGCTGTGCTTTAATTTATGATTTTTCTGTATAGATTGAATGAATTGTGGTGCTTTTTGGTATTTTTTTTTAAGACTAAAGCTTTGCTGTATGTCAGTGATTCTAATATGAGCTTTGTGCCAGCCCTCGCAGTTGCATTGAGTGGATCCGGTGTGAACCAAGCCCTCTACTGGCGGCTCTGCTGTGTTGTTGGTTAAATACTCACCGAGAGCACTGACAGGCTCACAAGGTAGTGATCTCAGAGGAAGATCTTCACACCACTTCCACCCCCCCGGCTCAAATTATAAAGCAAAACAAAAAGAAATCCAAAGGCATTTAAAAACACGAGTGTGTTTTGCTTCCTCCCGCATAAAAATCCATGCAGCTGTCGTCTGAATTTGGAGACAGAAGTAAGAAAGAAGGCATTACTGATAGTCTTGATGCAGAATTGAGGAGGGGGGGTGTTTGTTTGTTTTCACTGAAGTTGGATGACTATAAATTCTTTAAATTGTCTTTCTGGCTTAGATTAGTATTTTCTCAAGCATTGCTGTTTTCCATCTTACTTAAAATGTTTAACGTAAGTGAAAAGGCTCTGTATGGCACTACTTTTTAACAGAATGTATTCTGTCTTGAAAATGTTAAACAACTGCTGCACCTCTAATATTTATTTTTATTTCAGTTCTTGGTTTGTCTGCTTGGGTCTCTAAAGAAAGCAGAACTCAGCTAAAACTGCATAAAAAGCTAAAAGCTGATTCTAGGTCATCAGATTAGCTGACCATGATAATTATGTAAGGTCTGTCTCTAAAAGCTCCTTCCTCCCCTTGCCCAGAAGACTGAGACCCCCTTGCAGATTGTTTTTACTGCACTTCCTTGCTGAATCTTTTTTGGTGTCTATAGGTCTCTTATTTCCTGAGTCCCTGTGATTTTTTAATTCTGATAGCTTTTCCTTCTTGCTGTCCTTCATATATGTGAGCAGAAGTCAGACTTTCTTTCTGAACTTCACTGTACTAAAATAAAACAAGAAACTCTTAGTCTTGCTCTCTGTGATCTTGGGATATTCCAGAAGCCTATAATTTGTAATTGTACTCTTTAATCACTTTTGAACAGCACTGATCTTAATGTGCTTGTACTCAGATGAGGCTTTACTGACACCATGCAAAGTGATGTTTTTACACTTTTTTAATCCATGTGGAAAATCCTCACTTTGCTTGTATTTTATAAGGACTGTATATAATTTGTATTTTTACATTTCTTGATGTTTGTATCTCTGTGAGAAGTTTCCAGTCCAAAACACCTGTGGAATACTGAAACACTTGAAACTGTCCTCAGCAAACTGCTACTACTGTTCTTACTACTTTGTTTTTGTCCCAGAGAAGCTGGAAATAAATGAACCCTGCTCACAGTTTATAGTTTCAGAGCACAAGTTTGGACTCCTGCTGAAAGGGGTGAACTTTTGTACCCTCATAGATCTTAGTTGGTTCTGGGAGGTGATCTGGTTTATAGAAAGCCAGCACCCCCTCAGCTGCAAAATCTTAACACTGGATGTGGTGATTCAGTTCCCCGATCCAGTACTCCAGTGATGTCCACAGTCCTTCAACTGCACACTTGCATCAATAAAAAAGTTCAGGTGTGCACTCCTAATATGCATGTATTTATTTACTTTAAAATTTTATATATGTGTACTACTGTACAAGTATTGTGTATGATACAAAGTAAAACTTCAAGAATTATATAAAAATGAAATAAAAATATTTTTTATCTTTATTAACGTCATACAAAAGAACCTGAAAGAACAGCACTAACTTCTCTCTAGATGGACGCCTTTTTTTCAGCATAACATATTTCAGAACTGGTTAAAGGGGAAGGTGCAGCAGAATAAATCTTCATCTTCAGATTAACTTTTTCCCATTTGGTACTGCACTTGATTAGACCTCTGATAATTTTCATTCTTGCAGAGGAGGAGCTTGGCAAGATCAGTATCTGGAGTAATTTAAACCAGTGTACCACATCTTCTGTTGAATTCTTCAGATTTTTTCCAAAGCCTCATATGATATCCATTCATGAGCAACCACAAACCTATTTCCCCCACTTCTTGGTATAGGTAATAGCAGTCACACTATGGTCACTTGTCACGACTAACAATTTTTTTAAGTAGTTGACTTTGAATGGTTTGCCTTTCAGTATTTTGGAAGCTATCCAGGCTTTGCAGTTTAAATGCATGGAAGTGCACTTCAGCATAATGATTATGCCTGACCAACTTACTGAAATTCCTTTTTATGCATAAAAACTAACTTAGGATGCATTATCCGTGGTCTTCAAACTTAACTGACTCGTGATATGATGATTAAAAGAGTAGAAAAATTCCTACCCTCCATTTTAGTAAGGAGAGTTATCTCTTGCATCTTCATTTTGCTAGTGAACTTTCCTTCTTTGAATTAACAGTTTATATTTCAGATTATTCGGTTGTTTGGTGGTGGGTTTTTTTTGTTGTTGGTTGTTTTTTGTTTTGTTTTTGTTTGGGGGTTTTTCTGTTGTTGGTTTGGTTTTTTTAATTCAAAGAAAAAGCCATGTGTGTTTCATCTGTAAAGTGACTGTGATGCTGGATTAGTGTTTCAGTTTAGTCTGACAGTTTACATGGCAGAGACTCCTAAGACTATTCTGAGTAATGCTGCTTTTGAACTGTTCAGCAACTTTGGTTGTGCCAATACAAGTGAGTGCTGTGCTGTGTGAATGTACCAGCTCTGCTCAATGCTGGCTCAGAGGCTGTGCTATGCTTGTATTTGCCACTTCATGGCATGGCATTAAAAATTCAGGCAGTACTTAGATTTTTAGGATTATTTCAGTTGGCTTTTTAGGCTGTTGTAAGACAGTAGGTTAAATGTAATTTTTCAGGAACTGGCTGCACTTGGAGCTAGACCTCTTATAAAAATGGGACGTTCTATTAGGGTAATTGCTGCAAAGAGTCATTGGCTCCCTATCCCCCACCTCAAAGTGCGTCGTTCTGTTTTGCAGAAGTGGATGTAAACCAAAAGGTGTTAAGAGCAAGAATCCCTGAAATTAACCTGTTTTTGGAGGTGGAGTATAGAAGATGACTTGTGTGCTGGTTTTTGCTGGGGTAGAATTATTTGTCTTCCCAGTGGATGTGTTTGGATTTGTGCTGAACACAGGGTTGATAATATGGAGATGTTTTGGTTATTGCTGAGCTCACAGAGAGATAAGGCCTTTTCTGCTTTTTGTGTTGCCACACTGGCAAGGAAGTTGGAGGTGCAGGGGGGTTTGAAGGAGACACAGCCAGGATGGGTGACCCCAGCTGGCCAGAGGGATATTCCAGACCTTATGGCATCATGCTCAGTGTATCATCAGCAAATTTGCAGATGACACCAAGTTGGGGGGGAGTGTTGATCAGCTGGAAGGCAGGAGGGCTCTGCAGAGGGACATGGACAGACTGGAGAGTTGGGCTGATTCCAGCGGGATGAGGTGCAACAAGGCCAAGTGCTGGGTCCTCCACTTTGTCCACAACAACCCCCTGCAGCGCTACAGGCTGGGGACAGAGTGGCTGGAGAGCAGCCAGGCAGAGAGGGACCTGGGAGTTTGGATTGACAGGAAGCTGAACATGAGCCAGCAGTGTGCCCAGGTGGCCAAGAAGGCCAACGGCATCCTGGCCTGGATCAGGAACAGTGTGGCCAACAGGTCCAGGGAAGTGATTCTTCCCCTGTACTCAGCGCTGGTGAGGCCACACCCGGAGTGCTGTGTCCAGTTCTGGGCCCCTCAGTTCAGGAAGGATATTGAGGTGCTGGAGCAGATCCAGAGGAGAGCAACAAGGCTGGTGAAGGGACTGGAGCACAAGTCCTATGAGGAGAGGCTGAGGGAGCTGGGACTGTTCAGCCTGGAGAAGAGGAGGCTCAGGGGAGACCTCCTCACTCTCTACAACTCCCTGAAAGGAGGTTGTAGCCAGGTGGGGGTTGGTCTCTTCTCCCAGGCAACTATCAGCAAGACAAGAGGGCGTGGCCTTAAGCTGTGCCAGGGGAGGTTTAGGTTGGATATTAGAAAGAATTTCTTTACAGAGAGGGTAATCAGGCATTGGAATGGGCTGCCCAGGGAAGTGGTGGATTCTCCGTCCCTGGAGGTTTTTAAGATGAGAGTGGATGTGGCATTCAGTGCCATGGTCTAGTAACCACAGCGGTAGTGGATCAAGAGTTGGACTTGATGATCTCTGAGTTCCCTTCCAACCCGGCTGATTCGATGATTCTGTGGTACAGTGGGGGGAAGGAGGAGGAAAGGGGGGATGTTTGGAGTGGTGGAGTTTGTCTTCCCAAGTAATCTGGGACCCTGCTGTCCGGGAGGTGGCTGACACCTGCCTACCCATTGGAATCAGTGAATTCATTCCTTGTTTTGCCTTGTTTGTGTGTTTGGCTTTTGCTTTCCCTGTTAAACTGCCCTTATTTCAACTCATAAGTTTTCCAGCTTTTACCCTTCCCATTTTCTCATCGATCCCACTGGTGGGTAGGAGTGAGTGGCTGTGAGGGGCTTGGTGTTGGCTGGGGTTATACCACAACTTGGAAATCTGGTGTGCTCAAAACAGCTTCTTGACAAGATTGAAATGGATTCTCTTTTGTACTTAATTGCAGAACATTGTATTTCTTGGACTGTAATTGAGAATGCAAAACTGCTCTGCAGGAGACTTGCTAATTGGATTTACTTCAGCCCTTGTGCAGTCAAGTGCTGCATCTGCTTCATTCTGGGGTGTTTCAGGCTTATGTGTTTCAGATGCTCATGTGAAAACTTTCCGTGCTCAGAGCCTGGATGCATTTTTCCTGGTAGTGTGATTTCTCCTTTCAGGAGAATGGATGTCAAAAGGAATATTGCAGTCAATGTGCAGTAAGGAATAATTACTTGAGTAAATCATTCAGAGTACAGTGGTTCTTTTGGAAAGGATCAAATATATTAGTGCAGAAGGGAAGGTGCTTTCTTGAGGTGTGAAGTAGACTACCTGAAGTCTACAAGTAGACATCCTCCTAAGCTGAATGGATTGATTGCCCCTACACTTGTGCAGGAAATCATGCTTCCTTCTGGCCAGATTAGTGGTGTACTTTTCTGTTAACTAGAAGTAGAGAGACAGGGAAAGGAAGTTTGGGCTTTTCTGGGGAGAGACTTGGGCTTTTTTTACTTGGTTTTGATTTTTGTGGGTTTTTTGTTGTTGTTTTGGGGGGGGTGCGTTCATTTAGTGGTGGGTTTTTTTACTGTGAGAGACTATGTTGACTATTTCTTGTCAAAAAGGCCTGACTTTGCCTACAGTATTTCTGGGAGTGTAGACCATAAGCATTGTGGGTCTTCCATGGGGTGTCCACACTGCAGAGCTCCTGAACAGAGGCCTTTTTTTCATTTGTCTCTAATTCTCACGATCAGCTTGCCCAGAGTTTTCATATCATCCTCTGCCTATGGAGGAATGTATGAATCAAGGTGTGAAGATGTAGGGAGTTTTCTTTATTTTGCTAAGTGCTCTCTTTAATATTTTTGGTATGGAGGATGAAAACATTCTGTATATTTCAAATAGGAAGGATAGTGCTCTTGCGTACCTGCAGATGTCACAAAACTTTGCTGCTGTGTCACATGCAGAAACTACTTCAGAGGAATTTGTCTGGTCACACCATACTGGCTGTGGGCTTTCAAATTTCAGACTTAAGTGCTTCCCTTGGGAACTTTTCTTTTGGAAATACGGATAGTCCTTTCCTGTCAGGAGAACTGCAGAGATTTGATTCTGAATGTCCTGTGCTGATTTCATGACAAGCGGATTAAATGGTATTGACACTGTCACTGTTTCCAGAGACACTGTTTAGTAACCTGCCTTGTGAGAGACTTTATTTTGATGTGATGCTTACGAAAGCATTGAATCATTTTGCTTAGAAAAGGCTGAAAACTCAAAATTCTAGTAGAGAAAGTATACAGATGAAGGGATGAGCTCATCCTTGGAGTATTACACAATGTTCTGATGCCTGGATTAGTTGGGTGACATAAAAGGTCGGGGGGGCTGTTGGGCACTGCCATGGCAATCAAGGTCATCAGGATCACTCAGGGGCCAGCTTCTGTCTATTTTCACCAACTTTCATGGCCAGTCTTCGCGAACGAAGATTTGGGAAAGGTCTTTTACCCTTTGAGCCTGCGCAGTGGATTTTTTTTTTTAGGTGAGACACAGTGTGCGCTGAACTGAGCCCACCCTTTAATCCTGAGGTTCATCTGCCGGGGCCAAGCGAGCTTGGACAATGGCAAGGAGGTTTGTTTAGAGTGACCTTCTCTTAGATGGATGGCCTTACAGGGCTGACGAGCTCCATCTGCCCAGGGAAGTCCCCTGACCGGGAATCGAACCCCGGGCCGTGGCAGTGAGAGCGCTGCGTCCTAACCACTAGACCACCAGGGGGCCCCTTTAACCAACTAAAGTACTCTTAAGTGTGGACAGTTTTGCTGTTACTTCACTTCTGAATTGATTCCGCACTTTTTTCTTCAAGCAGAAGTCTACCAGATTGCATTTTGCATCCATTCATTTTAGGACAGAAGGATGGTAATCATCTCCTTAAAGAGTAAAGCCTTCATGTAGTAAGCTTAGAGATTTGTCAGGAAAACTGTGTGCATGTACGACATTAAAGTGGTGCTAATATTCACAAACAAAGCTCCTATCTATGTAAGTGTACCACCTAGAAAGAACAAGGATTTTACTCCTAAGCTGAAATCAATTGCCTGAGTAAATTTCTTGATTAACAGTCTTGCTAGACTGGTTAATGCATTATCCTACTGTAAGAGTTGGAAAGATGAGTGTATGATTTTCCCTTTAAAAGAATAAAAGTAAAAATGGCTTTTAAAATAAGTATATATATATGCATACATACAAAAAGTATTGTTTAATGTTTCTCTATTAAAAGCACTGAGTGCAAGACAGAGAAACACAAGCTGATGGCAGAGACATAGCTAATTTTTCAATTGACATGTTAATTGCAACTATAAATTTCTTCTGTTTAAAATTGCTCTGCTGTGATCAAAGTACAGCACTCTTTAATTTCAGCTTAAGATAACATTAATGTTCTGTGTTTGATGCAATCTGTTTTAAAATCTGTGGAAGTGGATGCCAAAGGCATTTGCTGCTATGTTTTAAATGTGTAATTGTAGAGAAGGTAACATAGGATTTCCTTTGATTGAAGTGAGTAACCAATGATTGAAGCTGTTCATGTTTGATTCCAAGGAATCCCGAGTTTTAAAAACTGATTGTTTTATCTGGGCAGTTTATCTCCAGTTGCTCCAGGTAACTTCTGGATGCCATTTAATAGGTTAGTAGGCTTTTTCTGCGTTATGACTGTAAAGATGCTGGAGTCGGAATTATGGTAAAATTTACTAATAGAATTTGTAATTCTCTCCTGTTTTATAACCAAATAGTAAAGTACCAAAAATGACCGCTGAAATTTCTGAGCTGCTGTCAACAAGCAATGATTAGCAATATTCCCTGATAGTTTTTTGAGTTTGTTTTTTCAAGAAAATGCAGAAAAGATGCTTAGGCAGACTGAGGTATGAATATGTCCTCTGCCATGTTTTCCTTTGCATGTGCTACCTGACTGGGGTTTTTCCCCACTGGTAGCAGTATTAACCATTCCAGCTTCCCATCTAGCTCCTGAAAAACCTGAACACCTGAATCTATTTTCTTAACTTAAAATTATTTTTAAGTTATTATTTTAACAAATTATCACAAATTTGTAAACTGTCCCAGGTGTCTGTGAAAGATACTGGCTTGATGAGTAGCAATTTTTAATTGAGAAATAATGCTGTTTGAAGCATCAAAGATTCAGACTTTTACATCTGTTGATAAGATGTAAATGGTGTAATTAAGATGCAGAAAGTCATAACCTGCTTTCAGTTTCAGAATTTACGCTTTCATTGCACTTTCATCAGAATGAGGGCTGTAACAAAGCTTTAGTTGAGAGTTGTTAACAGTTGTTCTTCGTTTCCAAACTTTCTCATGATAACCCTGCCACTATCCTTATTCCAGCAAAGTAGGAACAGAGGAATGACTAGAACTGCATGCAGTATTTAAAGTTTGTGTGTGCCACAGATGTGTATTGTGGGTTTTTTCCCATTTGATTTACTCATTACAGGATTATTTTTGTAGTTTTATAGGCTTTTCAACTGTTACTATGTAGAAAGGTGATAGTTTTCTAAAAGTATTTAGGATTGGTCAGAAAAAGTTCTTTCAAGGGTAGTGGGAGATGTAGACAGCATACTTTTTTTTTTCCTTATGACTTTGCTTTCATAGGCACTGACTTTCAGTTGTGTCAGTTTCCAGTCCCTAGTTCTAATAAAGATTATTCTATGTTAAGATTCTTCTGCATTGTTTGATAGGTCCAATTAGCAAATGCCTTTCTCAAGAAGTAACCGTTTCAGTCAGGTTTGGATATTGGTTGAGTATAGTTTTGGGGGTTTTGTGGGAGGGAGGCTTAGGTATAGTGAAAAAATAGCTCTTTGCCAACAATGGTATTGCAAGTGTTATTAATTTACAGAAGAGCCTGTCCAGTCAGACTGTTCTTTTAAGAGAGTGCTATGTAGAGTAAGATATTTTGAAAGTCATTACCTATGATACTTCCTCCCTTTTAGAGCTTATATAGAGCTTAATTTCCTTACATGCACAAAAAAAAAAATCCACTTGAAAACTGTCAGACCTGGCAGAGGTGTTTTTCAAATTTAGTATTAAAAACTCACTGTGATTTTTTGATTTTTTTGTTAGTCTATAAACAAAGGTAAAAATGAACAGTGATTGTTTGAAAAACTGGTTACAAACAGTAGTCAGTGTCACCAGGTCAAGTCAAAGACTGGCGAGAACTTATTTTTCTTCTCATATATTTCAGTACTGAAATACTTCTGAATTTTGTTGCCTGACCAAGATTCCAGGCTTTACTTGATAAAGTTAATGTGTTAAAGCGTTAATGACAGGACTGTCTGGTGTCCCTGGACAACAGTCTGCTTAAAACCATTCAATAGATTTAGGTGTTTTGGAAAGGAAGCTCAGTGCTCTTGATTTCTTTCACACCTGCTTAGATAAAAGCATTGAAACATAAAAACAGTTTATCAAACTGACCCTTAGGCAAAAACTGGGAATTTCATGACTGCAAGCATTAGCATGCTGCAAAAGTAATGTTTGAAGAACAGATTTGTTTGATACTGTTTGGTGTCCTTCAGACAGCATTTAATTCCTAGTTTATTATTCTTTATCACACTTTATTGCACAGTATCCACCGTATCAGCCTGTATCACACTTGTACCAGTACAGACTGTTTGCAAAAGTTGTAATTGTTATATTAGAAGTAAACAACTGTGCAGCAGAATTATTCAGTGCAGTTACTCTATGTGTGCAATACATCTAGCACTTATAAAATATTTTATTCAGATAATTAGAAATGTCATAAGTGGTGGGAGCTAGAATCCAAAAGTTCATTCCAGCAGGGAAAGTGGAAGGTTTGCTCTTTCAAGAAAAGATAGTAGGTACTGTTTAAAAATCCTGTTGTTAGTGTAATCTGAGGCAAAATGTCTAGTAATTCTGCTATATTTGGATAACTTTCTTTAATCTGTCATTTTTATTTGCTTCATTGGATAACGTGTATTTGAATGAGAGAAGCAAAAAACCAAGTGTTCATAAGCTCTTTTTCTGTGTATGTTTTGAGCTGTGTTAATTCTGAAAGTATTCTGTCAGGTTATGCAGTCATAGTCTTAACGGTGTGCAGCTGTAGAGTTGGGATATCTTGAGAGTATAATCTCTACAAGTAGGGATTCTTCCTCTGTTCAGACAGCTGGCATGCTACATCTGGATCAATACATTTTACTGCTTTCTTCCTTCCACAGTAAGGAATATTTTAAAATGGCAGTGCCTACAAAATTTAACCTTTGGGAGATGAAAACAAGAAGTTGTCGTGGTAAAGTGTGGCAAACAGCTTGTCTGTAACACTGGAATCTGCAGTGAAAGGCTGCAGAAGATGTGTGAAAGTTCCCCTTGTGAAGATGGGTTCCTGCAAACATCTCTCACCTCAGATCTCCTGCTCTTGAGGCTCTGACTGCAGCTGGTGGGAGAGAGACCCGTTGCTGTGCAGAACTGTTCTGTTAATACCTCTTGGGGAAAGATGGTTCTCAGGTGGCTTCTCTTATTTTTTTGTTCTCAGCAAGCACGTTAAATGGTAAGAGCACTGTGCTCAGTGCCAGTATACATAGATGTAAAGCAGTTTTAAATGTAAGCAGCTTCATTAAATGTGGTGGAATACCATTTTTATATTTCCTTGCAGGAATTGGAGCTTGAAAATATAAGGTTCTTAATTTTCCTTAACATGATAGCATAAGCTGTTGGAACCAGCTTCAGTACTATATCCTACTAAGAGAGAAAAAGCTACTGTTTTGAAACCTTTCTGAGGAATTTGTATAAGAACTCTGTACTATATGGCATGTGGTAACCCTGTAACTGGTCACACTTGAGAGATGGAAAAAGCAGTTAATGCTTTAGTCTCAGCTGCTTCTTGGGCATCCTCTTTCCACACAGGACTAAGGGTAATTGGATGGGTTAGCTAAAGGTTAATGACTACTATAATAATGGCCAGTCTTCGCGAGCGAAGATTTGGGAAAGGTCATTAACCCTTCGAGCCTGCGCACTGGATTTTTTAGGTGAGACACAGCGTGCGCTGAACTGAGCCCACCCTTTAATCCTGAGGTTCATCTGCCGGGGCCGAGCAAGCTTGGACAGTGGCAGTGAGGGTCTCAGGACGTAGGTTTGTTTAGAGTGACCTTCTCTTAGATGGATGGCCTTACAGGGCTGACGAGCTCCATCTGCCCGGGGGGCTGGGAATCGAACCCGGGTCGCAGCGGTGAGAGTCCTGCACCCTAACCACTAGACCACCAGAGTATTAATGACTACTAGGGACGTACCAAATCAGGTAGTCCACAAAGACAGCAGTCTGCCTGAAGTACCACCCAGTAATCTTACACACAAACTTGCTTGTTGTCTTGTCCTTTACTTGGGGCTTCCAAGTTGTGATTTTTGAAAAGAAAACAAGAGCAGAAGACTTCACGTCTGTTTATTCTGGTACTACCTCATGCAGTTCAGTATAGCCAAAGTATGTTGCCATTAAGATGGAATTTAGATAGGTTCATTACAAACATGCTGCATGACATACACCACTATCAAGACCTCTTAAGTAAAACTAAATAACAATTTTTACTGATTAGAAACTTTCCCATGCACTGCTGTACTCCAGGCTGTGTGTGAAAGATCACTTCTGGCTACCAAGTATTTTGTCATTACTAATCTAGGAGGCTATTCACAATTGACACAAATAGCTTATTGTTATGATCCAGTACTGGAGATGAAATAGTAGATTATTTGTATTTTTCAGATACTGTGAAACAGCAATGCAAAATTCTGTGTAGGAGCAGAAATTAACTATTTCTTGCCTAAAGTCCTCTCAGTGTATGATAAATTGTCAACATGTAAATGTATCTTACTTTTCCTTTAGCCATGTAAGTGAACACCATAACTGAGTATTTTTGGACTGATTATTTTGATTTAAAAGTTGTGTCAATAAGAGCATTTCTGATCTGAAATGCTAAAACCTCTTTTCTTTCCCCTATTGTTACACCTCCTCCAAATCCAATCTGTTTATGAACAGATGTCCTCCAGTCTGTTTATGAAGATCTTATCGTACATGTGTTGCTGTTCTAAAATAGTTCTGGTGCAGTTTTTTCCATTCAGTATGTGACTTGAGTAGAAGCATTGTATCCTCATGAGTACAAGCATGAAAAATACTACACTGCTTGATTTACAGCTGAAACCACAGTGGTGCTTTCTTAATCTTGCATTAGAGGGCTGAACTTAGAGCCTTATGTAGTGGAATTCTTTTGTGCCCACACTCTGTAATATCTATTCTCACTGGTGCTTTATTGGGCGCCCACTAGCACTGATAACCAGGAGTAACCTTTCAGTTATTACATTTTGCTTGTGCTTCAAAATATTTTCCTAAGAAATATTGCATTGTGTGGAGAGATGAGACATACAGAACAAAACTTCCTTGTGTTCACAGTGTGCTATCCTGGGGCTGATCTGGTAACTGATAACTCAGAACACCAGTTGTGAGACATTATCTCCTTCCCGGAGTACAACAGACTGAGCTATGGGGCTTTTTCGAACACTACAGTAAAACGTAGCTGTGACATGATGGTTGAGGTTGGAAGTGACCTCTGGAGGTCACCTTGTTGATTTGTGCAGATTCTGCCAACACCTGGCAAGCCACATTCACATGCTCAAGTATATGATTCTTTCTTACATTAGATAATAAGATATTCTCCACCTTCTTGTAGAACATAAACATGCAGTAAACAAACTCAAAGCTTGTTTTAAAAAAAAAAAAGAAAAAAGAAAAAAAACACATTAACTACTTTAATCCTAAAACAGTATTTTAGGACATGAAGATGCAAATTCCTTCTGTCCTTCCTCGATCCTCCCTGACTAGTCTTCTCAAAGAACAGTTTTGTTGTTTCTATTAGAGACATTATGTTTGTTTTTGTAATAGCAGATGTTACCTAGTATTGTCAGTTTTCTTGGCCAGAGCTTAAAAATTGCATAGGTAACATGAATGTTACAGTGTAGATTTGAGTTTGTTGCAGGTATAACGTGATGGTTTTCTGTGAGAAATAAGAATGTGTTTTATATGAAGAAGCAATGAGTGGTTATACAGTTATGTGCTTGACTGACAGTTTTATTGTAGTTGTGTACATGTTTTGTAATCTTTCCCTTGTTCTAATGCATCTTTGTTTCCTCCCCACTTCTGAAAGTGGGTGAGGGAGAAGTGGGGAGAAACTTCTGGTGAGTGCTCCTGGAAACAGCAGAATCTGAGGGAGACATGCATACTAGAATGATTTTTATGGTTTACTCCTGCATTTCTAGGCCACCAGATCACAGCAGTAGGTCTTCTCATCCTCTTCTGTTGTGAGCCTGAGTAGGGGTCTTTACGTTTCCTTGGTTCTGATTTAGGCAGGTCAGCGTATCTGAAATGTAGCAGCATGGTAATTGTCTTTTTTTTGGTCCTCACTGTTCTTCTACCACTCTAATGGATCTAAATCTACCACTGCTTGATTTGGCTTGAGTGCCTGAATGCAAATAATCAGCAAATCAATAGATTAATCTGGTCAAAGGCAGTGCAAATCTCCGGAGAATTAGTTAGTTCTAAACTAATGGCTGAAATCTCCAGCCATTAGTTAGTTCTCTTTTGCCCAGAAGAGCTGCAGTTCAGCAAACTGTATAACTCCTGGTTATTTTTGTTTTTGTCATGTGACAAAAACACATATACACACACATATATATAAAACACTTATATGTCTATTTTTTAAAAATCCCTTCTGGAGTCGATAAAATGTACTCTTCAAGAAAACTCACTGTTAAAGGTAATGATCTGGAAACCGATCGTGATTCTGCCTAGTGGTGGAAAGCTGATGCCTTACAGAATCTCCAGGTGTGTTGCAGGTACGCATGGCTTTATGAGAATTTCATAATTCAGAGTCAGTGAGAGAAGCACTGACATGAATATGTCAGTGGATAAGGTTGACATAATCCGATTTTTTTTTTTAGATCTGTTTCGTGTGTTTACTGCTGGTTATAAGGGGCTATAGGTGGCATCCTTCATAATAGACAGGTTTAGAAATATTTTCTGTTGATTCTGTACTTAGAGTATATTTGGTATTAATGCATCAGGAATATAAATAATTTATTAATACCTTACCCTAATTCTTCTTCAGCATGGCACATACTTCTTGAAAGCATTGTTTGGGTCCACTCTATTTTGTGTTTTATTTAGCAAATGTAGGTTCTACCCTTTACCTCACTGGGATTGAACCTCTAATGGTTTAAATGTTTTCTAAGCCCTCTGGTTTGCAGCCAGCTTCATAATACACTGCTTGAGCTGGTTTGTTAAATGGTATTCAGAGTCTTTTTAGGGTATCCATTCTTAATACTTGTTGCCTTGGATAATTAGCATACTTTGCTTAGAGTGCTTCTTACAGATTTCTTACAGCAAATGTAGAAAGTATTTGACTTTAAATGCTCAGGTGTTTGCTTGGCTTGGCAAAACAAAACTGCCTTTCAAGTGTATATAGACATAATTTTTAATATATATCAGATAGTTAATATTTCTGCATTGTGAGGTTGGGAGTAAAATTGTAAAGAAAAGCCCTGAGTTTGTCCATGGGACTGATGTTTTCTGCATCTATCATCCTTCCCATTTAAACTGGGAAAAGTGGGAAGAGATTTCTCTTCCCTCCTTTTCCCTGAAAAGCCGATCTCCCACCCTTCTTCCCACCAGAGTCACCTTACAATGAATAGTAGAATAGTTTACAGAGAAGTGAATAATATATTTCCTGAAAATTTGATCAAATGACAGGTAGGTCTGAACTACAGGAAACGCTACCGCTGACATCAGTAACTTGTGGTAGAACAGTAAATGCTTCCAGATTAAGAAGTAAAACCTCTTGTGCTGTAGAAGTCACTACATTTGAAATCTTCTAGCCATTTTTCTAAGAGACTAAGTGTTTGTTTTTTAGGGGATGTAGAACTGGTTCTTGAAAATAATTACAGTGGCTTCTAACAGTTTGCTCTTGTAAGTTTGTTACATTCTTTGAAATCCCAGATGTGCGTTGTGCAAAGAACATAAAGGAACAGCTCAAAACTTCAGCTGCGTCATTCTTTAATTTTTCTGTTTATACAAGTAGATGGGATGTTTTTTTTTACAACATAAGTATCAGGTGCGCACTCCGCTCTTTCAGTCACATAATATATTAACTTTCAGTTTGTTTGTTTTCCAAGGAGCCTTTTGAAGATGGCTATGCAAATGGTGAAGAAGGCACCGCAGCCGGGGAAGCAGCTGTCACTTACACACCTGATAGCAAAGGGGTGGTCAAATTTGGATGGATAAAAGGTGTATTGGTAAGTTTGATGTATTATACTTAAGTTTCTTACAGATATAATCTTTCTAATAATCATCTTTTTTGAGAGGTGTTGTGATAGTGCAGTATAAACAAAAGATTATATGTATGAGCGATGTGAAAATAATTTTAGGAAGGGTTGCTCCAACTTTACTGAATTTTAAGGAAGTAAGTACTTCAGGACTTCAAGTTTCTAGGGGATTATGGTTTCTTAGCACATTTTAGAGTTTAAGTTGCATAATTTCCAAGAAGGAAAAAGATCATGTTAAGTATTCATATGTAGTAAAAAAAAATTTATGAATTTTAAGTGACAAATGTAAATGGAGAGAATACACTTAATGTGTATCCACTTTGAATCGGGACTGCGTGAAACAAAAAATAATGTTTTGAGGAGAATATCTGTCTGTATATAACAAAACTTGACCAGGGTTAAATATTTAAATTTTGTTGAGCATGTTACAAAAAGTCATCTTCTAAGCTGTAGAAGTCTTTGACACTAAATACAATGTAGTAATAGTGAAAAAAAATGATTTGGAGTAGTGAAAAATTATGGGTTGCATGGGAATTTTTTATTACAAGTACATATTAATGTATTTTTAGTATTTTGGCAAAGAGAAACCATGGTTAATATGTATTCTCCAAAGCTCTAAGAATTTATAGTGCTGGCTGCAAACAAGGCAGTTGGTTAAAACGTGCTGAACTCAAGCATTCAGAATACCTAACTTTAGTTCAGCTAATTTCCACTGTGCATTAGCAACTTCCTAACAAGTCTTGAAGTAGCTACATTCCCTGCCTTGAAAGGAGAGTGTCTGTGGTAGCTGTGAAACTGAAATTCTGTATAGGACTATTCTCGTAAGCAATGTTCTGATATTAAAGAGTTACAGGGTAAATGTTGCTGAAGGTTTCTTCCGAAGTCAGTTTAAAATTTTCTAGATGGATTATCTCATTTTTAATGGTTTGGAAGTTATAGTTAATATTTCCTAATAAGCATAAGGTGTGTGGATGAATATTTTCACCTCAGGTGATCTGCATTTAGCAAAAGATTTGAAAACTTCTGTGGTTTGGAGAAGGTCTCCCTTCTCTTTGCAGGATTGATATCCTATTGTTTAGGTAAGAGAGAGACCCAAGATTTGTTTTTATTTTCCTGTCTAAATTCTACACAGTGCAAACTCTACTTCTATTGGGAGCTAAGAGTTTTAAATGCAAGGATTAAAACAACATGCAACCCTCCATCCTGTTATTGCACAGTTGTGTTGTAAGACACAAAAGTTTTAGGAGTGAGAAGTTGTAGCGGTTGTTTTAGGATATTGCTTTAGTGCATTTCTTTTTGAGAGAGTTTTGTGGGAGATCTGAACTGGGATTGTAGACCTCACAGTCATAGTAGACCTGTGGCTTGTTTTTAGTTATGTGTTCTGTAGTATGCATTTTGGATCCTGAAGGTTGGGGTCTAAATTATTTTTATTGTTTGGTGAAGTTATACTGCAAGTGTCAGATATTGAATTAATCTTAACTTTATCTGTGTTCAAGGTAGTAACTTCTAAATTTTATTTAGGTTCCTTTTTTTTTAATCAAATGTTAACTTGTCTAATAACAGAGTCTGTTCTTGTGAAATAATTTAAAAAGTGGTGAGGAAAGACAGCAAGATAATTTCAAGAATGTTAAAAACTGAAATGAAAACCTAGTGAAAATGACTGCAGATGTAAAACCTAACCATTATAAAATTTCTGTTTTATATTAGGTACGATGCATGTTAAATATTTGGGGGGTGATGCTCTTCATCAGACTATCATGGATTGTAGGACAAGCTGGGATAGGTACGTGTACTAATGCTATTATTTTATTTCACTGACTTTTAAATGTGATCCAAAAGAGGTGTCGATCCTGAGCTTACACTCCGAAAGGAGCAGAAAATGACCTTGATATTGCCTATTTTTATGGTGATTTACCCTTATCAAAACTTGAGGCACTTACTTAGACTTTTTCGTTTAGGTATAGGCATGTAATTTAAAATGGGCATTTTTAATTCTTCAGTGAACTGTAGAGATAAACTTTTGATCTCTGGTTATTGAAATTTGAGTATAGACCATGTAGCATATAAACAATTCTTTTCAAAGACTTGCCTTAGTATTGGACTGCACAAAATCTCTGATCTGCAAAAGGATTATGTTTTCTTGAAGCTCGGGGATGCAGCTCTTACCTTGCTGATTTAAGAGAACATTTACCCAGTTTTATTTGTATCCTGGAAACTTCTCTTTACAAAAGGGTAGAGGAGAAGCCTTTTACCTGAATGTGTGGAATCATGCACAGTAAATTTGTGTTGTTTTTGCAAGATCAGGTATTTAAATGGAGTTAAGTTGAAAATCTGTATTCTTTAATACCACTGGGCTTACACTGTTTCCCCCCCCTTTTTCCAAAAGGTCTGTCTGTCTTGGTGATTGGAATGGCCACTGTTGTGACAACTATTACAGGACTCTCTACTTCAGCAATAGCCACAAATGGGTTTGTAAGAGGAGGTAACCCAACTTTCATAAATTTTTTAAAGCTTTCCTCACCGTGAAGTGCACACTTTAAGGTTGCTGAGGAGAAAAGTCTTCTTTGTGTTCTGTATTTGACTAAACAGTATATAAATAATGTTTATTTATCAACCAAGCAGTCACGTAAATAAACAGTCATGCTAACAAAAAGTCAGTAGTTAGCCTGCTAATTTGATCTGACTAGTGGCTTCTTTTCCACTGTGAAAGAAACATTATTCTTAACTTTTAGAATACGAAGATTTTTAGGGATACATATCCAGGAATAATGGGGTCTTAATAGTCTCCTGCATCTGCACTGTGCACATATGCTTGTATATGTTCATGTCCTAAAATAAATCTACACACAAGTAACTCTTCAAACGCTTGGTTACCTCCAGCTTCCCTGAGATTGATGGTTTTCATTCTTTTTCATGGTTTATGTGCTGTTGTCAGCAATTCGTATAAATATTTTTGTAAGTGGTTGGTCTAACATGGTCAGACTGCTTCATAACATACAAGACTGTTACTAGTAGAAAATGTGGTGGAATTAAAATAGAAACTTATAAAACTGTCTTCATTAAGGTTAAGAATGAAGAGAACAAGCCTCAGTATCACAGAGTAAGCAGATATAATGGGAAGGAGCAGCGATGAGTGTTAGCATTATGTCAAGCTTAGTTTCTAAATGCCCTTTCTACTTTTTTAATTGTATTATGCATATCAGATTTTCCCATTCCTATGGGAGCCTTTTTTTAGTCTCTCTTGAAATAAAGTACTTCATTGGAAAATTTGAAGTGCTGAATGGGCAGCACTGTAGAATAAAATCACAATTGTTTCTATAAAAATCTTATACTGCAGTAAGATTTTTTTTTATGTTACATAAGGCATTCAGAGTGTGGCCAAGCTGGCTACATACATACGATTTGCACAAGAAGTGTAAGGCAGTGAAATGAATGATTTCCTCACTCAATTACTTCAGACTGAAGCTGGAGGACTTTGCTGCTTCTAGAAAGCTTAGCTCTAAATTTGAGGAATATGCCTTTGCTACATTTTCTAATGCAGAAAACTCCTTTAACACAACAGAGCTTTAAGAAACAGATCTTGGAGGTTTGGGACTTTAGTGGGCTTATTACAGTTGGCTTTGCCAGTTTCTTGATCTGTAACTAAAGAAGATGTTTAGTAGCAGAACTGTACACAAGGGCTTTCAGCAGTTTGAAGCAAAAAGCCCAATAATACTGCTGTTTGTTTTACAATTTGTTTTTTTACCCAGAGAACTGGTTACATAGCTGAATAATAAGATGTGGTGCATAAACTGTGGTTCAGATATATTTCTGACACTTAAGCATGTCTGTCCCTAAAATACTGAGTTTAGGGCTGTTTTCTAATACATCAGGGAAGGTACAAGAATAAGTAGATTCTGGTTCATGTAAACATT
The DNA here is from genome assembly GCF_001604755.1 of Lepidothrix coronata. Taxonomy (NCBI): domain Eukaryota; kingdom Metazoa; phylum Chordata; class Aves; order Passeriformes; family Pipridae; genus Lepidothrix; species Lepidothrix coronata. The sequence continues at coordinate 8,993,110 of NW_016690194.1, read as the reverse complement.
AAATTGCTGATGACTGACTGTTCTTTGGCTCTGACATGTGGGTTTTTTGTCTTTTGTTTTTCTTTTTTTCAGGGGGAGCATATTACTTAATTTCACGAAGTCTGGGGCCAGAGTTTGGTGGTGCTATAGGTCTGATTTTTGCATTTGCCAATGCTGTAGCAGTAGCAATGTACGTTGTTGGCTTTGCAGAGACAGTTGTGGAGCTACTCAAGGTACACGGATGATAGTACTTGTATTGATTACACTTTATGCAAGTTTGAGCTGTGATCTAATCCCAGAATGGTTGAGGTTGGGAGAGACCTTAAAGCTCATCCCGTTAAACCCCCTGCCATGGGCAGGGACACCTTCCACTAGACCAGGTTTCTCCAAACCCCATCCAACCTGGCCTTGGACACTTTCAGGAATGGGACATTTACAGCCTCCCTGGACAACCCATCCTAATGTTTGACCACTCTTGCTGTGAAATGTTTCTCCCTTTTATCTAGTCTAAATCTGCCCTCTTTTAGTCCAAAACCATTCCTTCTTGTCCTATCACTTACTACAAGCCCTGTCCAAAAGTCTGTCCCCATCTTTCTTATAAGCCCCCTTTAAATATTGCTGGAGCTTTCTTTTCCCCAGTCTGAAGGACCCCAACAACCCCAGCCATTTCCATTTAGAAGATGCATTGATGTAAACACAAGGCAAAAAAGCTATTTACTTGTATCCTTAAAGGGAATTTAAAATTAGTGAATTTGTGGTATAGAGATTAGCTACTAATAAATGATAGTAAATAAAATACTATTCTATAGATGTGAAGATAATTACCTGATGAAGTATATGACTGTGGGTTTTTTTTTTGTTTGTTTCATTAGGAAAATGGAACATTGATGATTGATGAAATGAATGATATCAGAATCATAGGGGCTATTACAGTGGTTATACTGCTGGGTATTTCCATTGCAGGAATGGAATGGGAAGCAAAAGTAAGGAACCCCGTCTTTTTGTTTTATTCTCTGCTTCATAATGCTGATTCCATTTTTGTACCTCGGTTATTTGACTTATATTTAATATATTTAGTGTATTCGGTACTGCATGGTGGTATGTTAGAAGTCAGTCAGTTGCTTTTTATGTAGTAGCTCCTGGTTTGGCACTGGCATGTGCAGGTCTGGACAGCATTTCTGTTCTTAGACCACTTCCCTTTGTTGGAAGCTTAAGCATCTATGAGAACCTAAAATCCATCATGATCTACTCTTAATGACACTGCTAAGTAACTTAATGGTATTGCCCTCTTCTGGGCAACTACAGCACAAGAAGAAAAGGTAAGAACTTTAGCATGGGAATTTTCTCCTACTACAGACTTCAGGTGAGTTCTGTGGATGAAAACTACAGGAAGCCAGTCTAAAGCTCTGTAGTTTCTGCTGACTTAAAACCAGTGTTCTTCCATTCTCTTCCATTCTCTCCTGGTTTGGTTTTTACTTGGAAACAGCCAGACAGGGAGATGCATTCACTGGGCCCAGCAATGAGAGAGGTTTTGAATGTTTTTGGTGATGAATGTGTAGGAGGGTAAACCTACTTCCTTCATCTTGCTGTGGCTGCAGTGTCTTAGGTCAATTCTTTGTTGGTCAACTGTTCATGAGAACAAACAGTTAAGAGATCTTAGAGTACCTTAATATAGAGGTTGTCTGATTTTTTTTCTTCTTGGCATTATTAGGCAGTGTAGTTTGCTTTGTTTCCTGCAGCTGGTGGGCTTTTTCTGAGTATCTGTCCATAGTGTGCTCAAAAATAATTGAGAAGAGCCTCTCACAGGGTCTCCCTTCCCAACTGATACTTGTGTCACAATAACTCTTATTTTCTGCACTGAAGGAACTTCTTCATGAAGTGTTAAAAGTTTCTTATGCTCCTGCATCAAGATGATAATGATATTCATAACCAAATGAGAGTTTTTTGTCATGGTTGCTTCCAGCCCTAGAAATAGGAGTCATAGAAGTGAGTGAAGATCTACTACAGGGAGAAAAGAAACTTGCAGAAATTGACTTTGGCATGTACTTTTAAACTGAACTTCTGTAAAAACTGTTTACATTTCTCAAGTAGTCCTTCCCTGTCTGTAACCTTGAATTTGTAATGGTGTCTTTATACACCCAGCTTTGAACAATGCTGACCTCCTTACTCTGAACTGTGTAGTTTTTCCTTTTAACGAATTAGCTGTTATTTAACCCTGTGGCCACTGCAACTTCAAGTCACAGGAAATATCTTGCTTTTGCTGTGTACCATGAGCAATTATATAACAATTGCTTGCATGGAAATACCCCTGTTTAGTGTTTTTATATCAAACCCGAATTGTGGTATCACTACAGTGCCATCCTTACTAGGGAATGGGTAGCTTTCCAAAATCCAGTGCTCAGTTCAGAAGTCAAAGCTTGTCTTGGTTTCTGCCTCATGGAAGAGGACCGGTGGGAGCAGTGATAAGCAACTGAACCTGTCAAACGAGCATTTCATGTGGGCTAACGTACAACTCAGCATAGCAAAACACTTATGCTTTCCTCTTGATTACGGTATCTGTGATGTTCTCCTATGCTTTACCCACATCTTAGAAAACACCTTGGAAAGTGGAACAGGGGGAATCTATAGTACTGCCTTTGAAATAGATCTAAAAGCTAAGAGAGAGTGGGATTCCAGGGAAGTCTGTTTTGAAAAATGGCTTTTCAGAGTTTGTGATCTCTTATTGCTCAACTCCTTGTGTTGAAGGAGTGTATTGTGTTAGAAGCTCATTCTTTCAGTCTTTTGAATTTAAGGAAAATACTCAGCAAACACCCCTAGCTTAAGGGAGAAGCCTAGGTTTGTGACTGGAAAAATCCAGTAACTTGTGACAATTGCTCTGTGATAACTTCATGTTGAATTCTCTGGTTTTATCGAAGACTTCTGTAAGCACCCAGCTGAATCCTCACACCTCTTCCCTATTCCTGAGGCTTTACAAAGATTTAAGTTTGATGGACAAACTGGTTTCTTCAGGTGGACTTTTAAATCTGCTCCAGGACATTATGCTCTGTTTATCACTGTTCTACCACTGTTCTACCTTGTTTTCTTGGGAGGCTGTGTGAACTGAAAGCTTTGACTTGTAGCAATGAACAATGCCACAGTGCTATTGCACATTAATTTCTGATCCTAGGTGTGAAAAAAGTCTATTAATAGCTTTCCCTATGCCACTGGCACATGCCTTTATAAGGAATCAAAATAACTCAGAAGATAACAGAGCAGTGTGGTTGCTTACTTAAATGTAGAACCTGAAGTATCTCTTCAATGTCTGTATTTATCTTTATTCATACTTTGGAGGTGTTGGGTGGTTTAAAGTGCTTTTTTTTCCATTTGTAGGGTTCTGTGGAAGAGTGACTAAAAATCTAGGTTGTGATCAAAGAAGCCTCAAGAAAACTAGAAATTAACAACTACTTGTTGTAGTCTGCAATTCCATAAATAAGTGTTGACAACATAAGAATGTAGCAAAATAACCTAGTTCATTGCATAAAGTAGGGAACCAAAGCTGTTTGATTCCAGATGTAATAAAATTTTTAGTAAATATCACATACTGAAGTATAAGGCAAAGTGTTATGATCACGGTTTATAAGGCAATAGTAGCATTTGTGTTGCATTTGGCTATTTTCATAGCCAAATTTGTTCTGGAAGGCCTATATATAGAGAAAATAGTTCATTTAAGCATTGTATTTTTAGATGTATGACTTCGAGGGATTTGGTAAAAATGAACTTTTGATTAGATATTAAACTTGGAAATTATTCCTATTTGTTCATTAAAAATCTTTGTGCCAGTTCTCTCCAGCTTTCCTTATTTATTTGTGGAAAACATGCTGATAAGACTAAGCTGAATTTGGAATCAAGCAAACATTTACATTTTAGAGCACAACACTTGATACTGTGAAGAGAACAAGTTCTTCTGGGTGACTGCAGTCATTATGTTTCAGGCACAGATAGTCCTGCTGGTGATCCTCATCCTTGCTATTGGAGACTTCGTCATAGGAACATTTATTCCTTTGGATAGCAAGAAGCCCAAAGGATTCTTCGGTTATAAAGGTATGCTGGAACAGTTTACAGTATTGCAAACAATACCTTTTTTGCAAAAAAGAAATAGGCTGTTAAAATTAAGTTAAATATCTAATATAGGTTATAGTCCCATTTACTATGGAGTTTTTTTTGTTTCCTGATTCTTTCAAAGTTTTGCGGTTTTGTCCTTTAAAGGTATTGGGCCAAAACTTGGTCCTGACTGCTTAATATTGAATATATTAAATTTAAAAAAACTGTATGATACTATAAGTACTTTTTCTGGTTATAAAAGCTCTTTAAGTTTACTGTGTTAATTTTACTTTGAGTCGAAGTGATAAATAAGGGCTCAACTGTTCTGCACTTAATTTTAAGAAGGTCACAGAGCTGTGACTTTCATCTTTTTCATGGGTCTAATAATGGCTGGAATGGTTTAATACTGTAACTTCTATAAAAATAGTGATAGACTTAAATCTTTCTCTACAGCCGAAATATTTATGGAGAATTTTGGACCAGATTTCCGAGAGGATGAAACTTTCTTTTCTGTATTTGCTATTTTCTTCCCTGCTGCAACTGGCATACTTGCTGGTGCAAATATCTCGGGGGACCTTGCGGTGAGTAGTGGATGAGCAAACACTGTTCACGACCACTGGAGTGTGCATTTATCTCTGTCATCACTGTCCACTGACATTTTTCTTTCAGGATCCTCAGTCAGCCATACCTAAAGGAACGCTGTTGGCCATCTTAATCACTACATTGGTTTACGTAGGAATTGCAGTATCTGTAGGTAAATAGAGAATGTTTTTAACTTTTATCCTTTCACGTTCATTCTGAGGATGTATTTTGATGTGGTCGTATGTAATTTATTACATAAAGCCATTATGTAATTGACTTCCCTGCACAGGAAAGTAATAGCCAAAGGTTTCGAATTTTTACTGTTGGAAATTCAGTTTTCAGCTGGTTTTATAATTTCCTGAAATATTTTCCTAAGACTGGTGACTGCTTCAGACTAAAGATAACAAAAGACTCCATATGGATGTTTCCTCATTTGTTGCAGTTATTTATGTTAAAGGATTTACAGTTTAGCAATGGAATAATCCCTGGGTTAAAAAGTGTATTTTCAGGAAATACTCACTGAACTAACACCTGTATTGGTTTGAGGATGGTAGTAATCAGCCACTTCCTTGGAGTGAAGGAAGCACTTTCGTGAGGATGCTTGAGCAGTAGTTCCCCAGCTGAGTGAGGAGACTGAGTAATGCCTTAGTCATCCACTGTCAGAAACATCATGTTCAGAAACGTGTTCTGTGGTTTTATTTTCATGGGGAAAGAGGAGGAACAGTCTTAGACTAATCTTAATCTTGTACAGTTTCTCTTCCCAGTGTTCCTCTCCCCACAATGGCTTGAAATTCTCTGTAGAAGTTGCGTTGGAGTTGGATACCAGTTTTACTCTAGAGCAGCAGTGGTTAACCATCCATAAAAGTAATTCTAGTAACCTTAAGATTCTAAGATTGTAATTGTATCTTGCATATTTCTTGCCTGTGGTTGGAAATGTTTTCATTCGTATCTTATAAACTACTTTCTGGCAGCAATAATCAGTTTTCTTATATGAAAGACCTTGTTCTATCATAGCTGTGCTGCCTTTTGAATGAAATTCTCATTTATAAGAGTACCACTGATCTTACCACTAATGAGATTTCCTTTTTTAAGATACCAATCTTGCTAGCCTGCCTTTGTTGGCTAACACTGGAGTGTAGCTCTGCCAAATAGTTGCTCTGTGGTGATTGTGTTTTATGCAGCAATAATGGCCTACACTTATTGCCTAATTAGATTGACTGCATAGACCTCTGCTACCAAATTTGAATACTTTGGAACTTCAACCCACATGAGATTAAAATGCTTGTTAATACTCACTTGTTAATGGAATACTTTGATCATCTTCCAAGCATGAAAAATACAATATAAAATAGTGACAAAAAAAGCAGTTTGCAAAACCAACTGAGTGTGGAATTGTTGGATGCTCGCTAGAAAAGGGCAGCAGAAGTCAGCGATTATAAGTGAAATTTGGCTTTTTTTCAAGGCATTGAATTAGGCATATTGGACAAATACAAATACTTTTATCCCTTTTCCAGAGTAGTGGTAAGCAAGTCATAAACTTTGAAGGGGCTGAGGTTGCTGAGCAGTCATAGCTGAAGAAGATGATGTTCTGAACTTAGCTCAGTATTTTTATGCTCTGTAGCAAGTATGAGGTTTAAACTGAATAGAAAAGGCTTGAAAAAAGGAAAATTGCTAGTCCTGCTGATAGAACTAGGCAGCTATTTCAAGAAGATAATAGCTGTGAGGAGAAGGTATGCAGTTTCATATTTTAGCAAAAGACTACTGCAAACAGGCAAGTGGCAGGAGGCAGATGTCATAGGCAAATTTGGCATCAGAATTCTTGAAAGATCAGTTTCAAAGAACAACATTAATTGCTTTAAAAGGGAGGGAAGCACTAATAAAAAATAAGCCAAAGTTCTGAGTAGGCTTAAGACGTGCTTCCTGTACTTTGGAAAGTAAAACTAATTAACAAGAGCCTAACTGTAGATGCTTGTATCAGTGGTGACGTTTAAAATTCTGAACTACAGTCTAAGGGACTCAGGATGGTACCTCTGGAATTCACGTAGTTAAGGAAATATGTGATATAGATAGTCTTTTAACCTTCTCAGGCTTATAGCATGGCAAAACTTCATTTGACTTTGGCAGGAACGTGCTTATAACTGCCTGTGAAAAGGGGAAATACTGTTTTTACTGGAAAGAAGACCTAGAGGTTCTCACGGAAAATATTGCCAGAACAGTATAAATCAATAAAACTTTTCTGAAAAAGCATTAAATACAGTGTCCAGATTTAAGTGTCTTCTGCTGAGAACAGAGCCAGCCCAGCTGGCTTATGTTCCACATCCTTTCGTAGTAAGGCCCACATTAATTCCTAGTGCCATTATTCCTGTCACACTTTGAATCTGTGTCTGAAAGTCCTGCTAGCCAGTTGGATCTGAACTATGAAAAAATGAGGCAGAGGAGGGTTATGATGGTGCGTGGTAGGTATTTAAAAGGTTGCTCAGCTTACTGGGCCTGCCACTGTAATCTGTCACCAACAAAATGTTACCTACAAATAGTTCAGCTGGGTACTGTATTGTCGCACCCATTATATACTGCTTGAGTGTCTGGGGCAAATACTTGGGTGGTGGAGGAGAAGAAACATTTTCCTTTTACAGAGCTTTTAATTCCATTTAAAACAGAAAAAGACAAAAAAAACCCCACCCCCTCCACATGCTTACAAAAAGCATAAGACAGGTGATGAATATAGGAATTTTGTACTGTAATTTAACCAATTGAGCCTAATTAAGTTACTAAAAAAGAAATCTGAGGAGTGGAAGGATTAAGTAATATCTGTCTAATGGGACCAGGTTTTACTGTGGACTGTTAAGCAAGTTCTAATGGCTGAGAAGCAATCTGAATATGGTATAGGTAATTAGGAATTAATTTTCCCAGTGGAAGAAAGACAATTTACATAGATATCTAGGAATATGACTGGAGAAAGTTAAACTTGCAGCACATCTGTGCCCTTCCCATTTTGCAAGTAAATAGTTTAGGTCCTCAGGTGTTCTGGTTGCCAGAACCTCCTTGCCATTCAAGTTGCTAAAAGATCAAAGTAAGAGAATTTTATTGACTGTTGCTATATAGACTTTTTCTTCCCAATTCCTTGTTTAATTCCTGTTCTTGGAAGTATTTGCTGTGTCCAAACAAACGTTTGACTGCCTCAACTATTAAACCATAAAATATTAAATAATACTTAGTCTGCTCTAATTTTTATCCTGTATGAGACAAGAAACCTTGATGTAGAAGGCTTATGGCCTTTTAGTACCTTTAGTTATTTTTCTTAGTATTTCCAGGCTGAAATAATATGTCTTCACCGTTCTCTTGACCAGCAGAAATTATAAATAATCATAGATGAACTGTAGATAGCAATTAAGGTGATAATTATTTTAAAAATGTGGAAGGAATGGTACTGTGTGACTTTGTTTTTCACCAGGAAACCAACTCAAAATACCATGGTCACATGGGAGATGGCTTGTTTAAATGTTGGGAAGTGGCTTGCAACAGGCTTCATGACAAACTGTTCAGTTTTTTTTAAATTTCTGAGCCATACTGACTGGGGAAAAAAGTAACTGCAGCACTCTGTACACCTGTCTGCATACATCTATAGATACAAAACAAACATGCATTCCCATAGAATGGCCTGGGTTGGAAGAGGACCTTAAAGATCACCTCATTCCAACCCCCTGCCATGGGCAGGGACACTTTCCACTATGCCAGGTTGCTTCAAGCACCATCCAACCTGGCCTTCCAGGGTTGGGCAGCCACAGCTTCTCTGGGCAACCTGTGCCAATCCTGTCAAATTAAGTGTTGGTGCATAATACTCACTTCAATTCAAGAGCTGTGTGGAAACTCATTTTTCAAAGAAATAGTATATTAAGCTGAAATTGTGCCATTAAATTTTTGCAAGTCTGTTGACATTGTTTTTTCTGTGCTGAAACTTTTCTTATTAGACTCAGATTTATTAAAAAACTGAAAGTCTTCTCAGGCAAGAGAGCAGTTAGTTTGCTTTTTGGTATGTTTTCTTCATGGTAAAGATGTGCTTAGTACTGAAATGTGTTAAAAATAACACTGCATTTTAATGTTGCTCTGTGAGATAGTGTTTACATAAAAAGAGAATTGAGCTTGACAGGCGTCCTTAAGTTCAGGTTCAGTTTGTTAATGCCTTTTTTATTGTTGTGTCCACTGTAGGTTCCTGTGTTGTACGAGATGCCACAGGGAACATTAATGACACCATTGTCACTGAGCTGACAAACTGCACTGCTGCAGCCTGCAAATTAAACTATGATTTCTCATCCTGTCAGACAGAGTGTCCCTATGGGCTGATGAACAATTTCCAGGTATAAAACTTTCTCCTAATTCTGTTCTTTGGCTTTTGGGTGGGTTTTTTTTGTTCAGTTGATTTGTTTTTTGGTTTTGGATGGTCTTGTTTGGTTGGTTTGGTTTTGAGATTTTGTTTGTTTTGGGTTTGGAGGGTTTGGGTTGTGTTTGTTGTTGTTTGGGTTTTGTATGTTTATTGTTTGGTTTGTTTTTGTTTTGTTGTTTGTTTTTGTTTTGTGTTTGTTTTTTGTTTTGTTTTTGTTTTCTGTTGGTTTGGTTTTGGTTTTGTGGTGTTTGGGTTTTAGTTTGTTTTTTTTTTTTTACTTGCATATTAAGAAAAATCATAGGCTAAATATGCCCATCTCCAAAAAGACAAGGTTTATCTGGAATAGTGAAGTAGTGCACTCTAGCTGGTATGTAGAAGAAGAGTGTATGCATATCAAAGGTTCTGGGTGTTTATACACAAGTGGTATAAATATTTACTTTTCTTCTAGGTAAACTGGTGAGGTGGTACTGCAGCTCTCTTTAGGTACTTGAATGTCATCATTCACTGATAGGGATAGATGTACTCTTTTTTTTTCAATAGTGATGCATAGTAATCATAGGTAGCCTCTGTCAAAAACTTGTTTGTTAATTTTATAAGTACCTTAGAAAATATGCTGACTTCTTAAGAATGTTTTACATCTTTATCACAGTATCTCCTTTAATAGTAGGAGTCTCGTGAATTTCCATTAAAGCTGATGTTACTGTATTTAAAAATCCTCGAAGAGTTACAGGGTAATTCATAGTCTTCAATACACATTTCACAGGTAATTGTGCTGTCGGTGAACTATTGGCAAGTGTTTGAAAGAACCCAAGGAAAATGTACTTACTGCCAGTTGATTTTCAACTTGGTTTGTGGTAACCCATCTTTGCCCTAAATCTTTCCAGTAGGTGAAAAAAACGTTGACTAGAGATTAAGCTGAAATCCACTACTGGAAAAGATATTGATTTGATGAGAAGTGTATGTGGTGCATGTACTCCTTACATGTGCTGGCACGTTAGGCTGACAGCCTTATCTGCAAAGCACTGTTGGAAAACCTGTTTCATATGTGCTGAAATAACATTGCAGTGCAGACCATTCTTTTACAATAAAATACATTTTTATAGTGGAATGATTTGAGTATTTCGTGTAATGTTACTTTGTTCTTGTTTAGAGAAAGTCAGAATTGCTCTTGTGGTGGGAATGATAATTCTGCAAAATCGGGTGATTTTCCTCATCTATTTATGCTCAGAAGAGCCACCATATATGTGTCAGATGTACAGCTGCAAATAGCATAGTAACTGGTTTCCTCTGATATGTCTTTTTAAGTCATAACTTTTACTTACCAGAAATGTTGCTTGTACTTTCAATAGAGTATTTCTGTCTTCCAAATTATTCCTGCTTCTCTCTGGGAAAACAAGTGAGTGCCAAACAGGAAAACTCACTTCCAAGGCCAGAGGCAGCACAGAGAATGCAGTGCTCCTCACACCCCCCTGCTTTGTTGGGGTTTTGAAAACTTTGTCATGGAGACCACACAGCATCTCTGGGCAACCTGCTGCAGTGCTTAGCCACCTTCTCTCTGGAATTTTGTTTTCCTAATACCCAGTGGGACTTTTCCCTTGCTCTTTTTTCTCTCATCCTCATAGCTTTTGCTGTTTATCTGTGAGAAGAGTCTGATTCTGCCTTCTCAGAGGATGTCAGAAGGAAGTTGTGTGAGAGGCTGTTTACCTAATGAGAAACTCTTGACCATTTTCTAGAAGAACTGCCCTCAACTTTAGATCTGTGTGTATGGTAGCTGTAAGGAGATATTTTTTTTTTTTTTTCCATATGCAGGGCTCGGGGCTCCGAGCTTGTATACCTCTCAAGCTCTTCATACAAACATAACTTCTTTCTGTTACTTTAAATAACTTGAGAACAAATTCTTCAGAAACTGAAATTAATCCCTCAGGTGAGCTAAGAGTGTTGTATTTGTCTTACAGCTTGTAAACATACAGGTTCTGAGGCTGAAAGTGCCAGTTTGTGTGCACAGCCTGATGACTTTTTATCGCTTCAGTACACTCTGTACTGCATTAAGTTCTTCTGGCAAAGAACTGATCTGAAGTTCCTGCTCAGGCAGCTCAGGTTTTGAGTGTGTTTGGACAGCAAATGCATGGCTTGTGGAAATCTTAGATGAGAAACTTAAAATGAGGACAGTTGGTCAGACTGGCTTAGTCAAACGTGCATTAAAAGACCATCTTTAGTTGCTGTTGTAGTCAGTGCCAGTGAATTACAGTCCTCCTGACAGGTTTCAGACATTTCTCTGATCAGTGTCAGTGGTTATTCTGTGCACAGGCTGTCACCTGGCAGAAGAGTAATTGGGCTCTATAGCCTCACCCTAAGACTTCTGTAGAAGTTGTTACAGCTTTGGGTAACTTAAACACAGAATCTGGTCAACTTTGAATGAAAGTTGAAAGTAGCATGAAACACCATTGTTTTGATAAAGCATTTTTTTCTGCTCCACAGTGGCTGGACCAAAGAACTAAAACTGTAGTCAAAATATGGTATTTCATTATCCCAAACGTTTGGAATTTAAGAAACTGCCTAAACTGCAAATGCCAAGCAAACATAATGAGGCCCTTATCAGCAGGAACTGTGTATCTGTGTTACCACACCACTGGTTACAGGGCCATTCTGCCCTTCCAATTCTGCATGTTCTTTCAGGGATGAAAATTTCGGTTCTGTAGCCAGCTGCAGTGTGTGCACTACTTGGTTTGTGGTCATGAGATCTGGATTATGGGGTCTGTGCTGGAGGTGGGAGGGAGGGGTGTTTAACACCACGGCATACTGGTTCTGCTGGAACTGGTTTCCCTCGTATTCCTCCAAAAGCTTCTTCCCAAAGTCTCTTACGTTAGTAACCTAAGGCATAACTTGCTAGCTTTTAAAATGCCTAATGTTATTTGCATACATATTGCTCAGATATCTCTCAATTTTATATATTTTATTTCTGTGAAAGGGTGTAATAGTCAAAAGTACATAGTGTAAATAATTGCAGGCATTGGACAGAGCCTGGAAAGAGAATGTAAAATATGAGTAGATGGTAAGAAGTTGATGCAAGTGTAGTAAAGTGATGGAGATTCGTACATAAATTCTGTCTGTAACCAGGGAAGATTGACTGTCATCCTTGCAGGGAAGAAAACTTTTGTGCTGCTTCTATAAAAGTTATTTTCTGCTTGTTTATTATGTTGCTGTAGCAAAAGTTTCTTTCTAAAATAACAACAAAGCATTAACACTCTTAAGCTTTCTTCTATAATATAGTGTAGGATTATTAGAAATTAGCATTTTAGAACTGTAACTTTTTCTGTTGCTCATAAAACTAGCTTAAACCCAGGCATAGGAGGCATAACTTAATAAATGTGTTGTTAGTTTTGTTCATCTATGATTAAAGGCTGGCATACCTTTTTTTATAAACTATAAATAGGCTTCAGGAAATTCTGTCCTTTCATTACAGTACTGTGACAGTAACTTCACTGTCATCTATTGCAACCTGCAATTATTTAATTTCTCTTTTTAGGCAAGGCATGCCTTGTATTGACCAATGAAAGCTGTGTAGAGTTCCAGTTGCCTGTTGGAGAGGCCCAGCAGTCTTTGTTAGCTTGGTCTGGGGAAAACCACTGAATTTCATCATGAAGTTGGCCCTAGGAATGTGAACAAAACTTCATCAGTCACCTATATATTGTGTCTGAGAACATGTCCTGCCTAGTAAGATTGCTTTAAACAGCTAGATTCTACAATTTCAGGTGACAGTAACTTTAAAATGGGACACTTCTGCATGATCTTTCTTGCCTTCCATCAGTTCCTTTCTTGCTAATCTAGCTGAGTTTGCCAGGATGAAAGGCAAGTAAGTAGTGCAAATAATGCAGAACTAGAGTTTGGTCGGTTGACTAAAAGCATGGTATAAAATTCTTAAGCATTGGCTGTCTTAAAGCAACTTAGGCTTTTGTTTTATAAAGAGAAGTGCTCTATTAAGCCCTGAATATTTTTAAATACATAGTTTTGTATCATAATTGTGCAGGTTTTCACTACAAGCCCAAGTCCTCCTCAGCAGGGCAACTCTCAGTGAATTCTTCTCCTCGTCTGTACTTGTGTCTGGGTCAGTGATAGGCTAGTCAAAATATGAAACAAATTCCAATATATTTGTCTTCCATTACCATTTTTTATACCTCTTATGAGCCCATGAAGACTTGTGGCATTGATTATTTGATCTGAGGATTACATGGTTTGACAATATATTGTGTGAAAAGCCACCTTCTCTTGTTCTAAAAATAGGGTCCATTTATATCCCCTGATTTGTCTCTTGTTCATTCGTTTATATGAATGCATGATATTCAAACAGCTTTTAAGTGGCGAGTACATAGTATTTTTTTTCTGTTTGTGTAGTTAATGATGTCATCCATTTGTGTGGAATACTTTTTCACATTCTTTAAAAAAAATTATTTTTCTTTCAGGTAATGAGCATGGTATCAGGATTTGCACCATTGATTTCTGCAGGTATTTTTTCAGCCACCCTGTCTTCTGCTTTGGCATCTCTTGTGAGTGCACCTAAGATCTTCCAGGTAAGTAGGGGAACAGAACCATAATATTTTAAAGAATAATTAATTTTGAGTCATGATTCTTGGAAGGGGACTCTTGACACACTGCCATCATTATTCACACCAGTTGAAATCAGTAGATTGTGTTAATATTAACCTTTTGTTTAGAATGGGAGAACAGTATGTTGCTGTTTGATGTTTCTGTGTTATTTTGCTTTACCTTCTTTTAACTACTTAGTCTCCTCCTTTGTCTTAAAATTTGTCTTTAATTGGGTTAAAAAAAATCAGTAGGAGTCAGTTGTAGAAAGGATTTTGTTGCACAACAGAAACACAAGTACTAGTGTATGTATTAGGCAACTTTCTGCTTTCTGAGAAAACGGTCCCAAAAGAAAGAATCGTCCATTAGTTACAGGAGCGCAGAGCTGCTATTTGTATAAATAGACATTACTGAAGGATATGTTGGAAATGCAAAATGTCAAGATGGAACAACAATTGAAAATAGAATTAGTACATGATGGTTATAAACCTTTGTTCAGGAAGGTAATTTGCAATGGAAGATGGCATTAGTAGGGAAATATTTTGAACAAAATGCATACTGACTTGTGATTTTAATTTTTTTTCTTAGGCTTTGTGCAAAGACAGCATTTACCCAGGATTTCAGATGTTTGCTAAAGGCTACGGGAAGAACAATGAACCACTGAGAGGATATATTTTAACATTTTTAATTGCTCTTGGATTCATACTAATTGGTTAGTTGGAAATTGTAATAAATCTCAGGACCGTTTTGTCCTTTAGAACGCATTCAAGTCCAAGTCCAAATTGTGACTTCACGACAGGGATCTAATGCAAAGCTTAATTCTGAGCTAGCATTCTAAATCTGTTTATTTGGAGGATTAATTTTTCCTATCTTCTAGATATAACTCTGTCTAGAACTGCAGTAAATTTTAACTGTAGGAATACTGCACCTTTCTTAATAACTGCAGATATCTGTCTTCAGTTACTATCAGTCAATAAAAATACAGCTTTTGCTTGAGTAGAGAGATGTTACATCTTGTAAATATGAAAGTTTATTTCAGATTTTTAATAATTATAAAAGCTTCTGTAAAGGACAAACTTGCCTGAGCAATATTTTTAAAATGTGTTTTTATATTAAGTTACAGATAATAGAGATGAGTGCTGATGCCGCTGTTTCTAAAGATAAAGATTAGTTTAGGTAGAATTACATGTGTTCTATGTAGATGGCAAACTAGTTGTGCTGTGTCCACCCATGAGTTCTGTGCCAGTGCTTTTGAACTTCTTTTCCCAGTTTGCTCTTTCCTCCAAGTCTGCTTAAGGCAGAGGTATACCCATGAGGTTCCCACTGACCATGTTGACAGAAGCTTAATTGCAACAAGTAGAAATTTGTAGGCTAGCATGGCACATTCTGTATTTTGGGGGTTTTTTGATGGTGAGAGTACACATATAAGTGTTTCGTACCATGCTGCCTCGAGGAAAGGAGGGCATCAGGTTCTTTCGCTAAAAAGGATTTAGGCATCACTGTTGTAATGATGTTGCTGTGTAATAATGCTCTGTACTGGTACCATTGATACAACTTTCAGTTTAAAATGCAGGCAGATGAACATGTTTATCATATTGCTCACATTAACTTTGTCAGCTGTTGCTATTCACTGTAGTTAAGTCTGAAAGTTACAAGTGTCTTGTTCTTTGCTGTTTGAGAATTGACCTGGAGATGTACTGCAGATGTATTAGTGCTCTATCTATTTCTGCTGGAATTCTTCAGAACCCAGTGTATTGGTGCACTAAACTGCATCTCCTGAGAGTATATTACAGAGTAACGTGGTTTGTAGCAGAATTTTTACTTTATAGTCTACAAAGCCTTTGGATGATTTCTTGATAACAGCCTGCTTTTGTTTTTCATTTTGCAGCTGAACTGAATGTCATTGCTCCAATTATTTCTAATTTCTTCTTGGCCTCATATGCCTTGATTAACTTCTCTGTATTCCATGCTTCTCTTGCAAAATCTCCAGGTAGGAACTACATTTTGGGAGTGGGTGTTTAGCCTGCAATTCTTTTATGCATAAATGCAATTTTAAAAGTATTAATATAAATTAAGGTTTTCTTTAATTACTGAAAACATACTTGATTCTCATGGCACATTTGAATTAAAAGAGTAATATCTTGTGTACCTGGGTCTCCTGAAATTTTGAGAACTGAGTGATCCAGTAGAGCTTGGGAGCTACTAATTTTGTCATCTTCGCTGAGGGAACACAAGATAATTCAGAGTCTGTTCAGAAACTCCTCAAGAAAGCTTTCTTACTTATTCAGTATTTGGTGTTGGCAAACCACCCTTTTGTTGTCTTTGCATTTCTCTTAATATATTCCATCTTCCAGTCCAGAAGAAACAGGAATTACAGGTGGTATTGCCACATTTTTGTAGTCTGTATTGTGGGAGGTTAGTTAATTTATAGGAATAAACCAAAACCCGGTACTAGCAGAACAGATGTATATCATACCTAGTCCACGTGCATTTGTACTGAAATAACACCCTTAAAAGCTTCTTAAGTTACTGAACTGAAAGATAGTTGGAGAATTTTTTTTCCAGAGTTTACACAACAGTTCTGTGTTTAATACACTTGTTAATCTCGGATGTGTTTGTGGGGGTGTATGTGTGCACATGTATTTACTTGATTTGGGATAAACTTGAGGCAAATAAGGCTGTAAAACGGTGACAGTCCAGTACTTTGACATACTCAAGTTCTACTTGGATATATCTGTCCTTTTCACCTGGTGAAAATTTACGACCATGTGAAAATAGTAAAAATGCACAACTAAAAACAATTAGTAGTATATAGGAGTCTGAGTCATGAGCCGATGATTCATGTTATACTGCCTTTTACTGCAAAAATCAGTTGTCAGACAAGCCATTGTAAAAGGTTTCTGTGGCCTGATTTAATAGACATACTAGCACAAGCATCTTTGAACTTTCCTTTTGAGCTATGCTTTTAGAGGGCAAAATTAGGAGCATTTACATATCTGTCTAAGAAAGATGCAAATTCTTTTGAAAGGTGTTGGATAATTGAAAGCATAAATGTGCCAATCTGTATTTTGTACATCACTGAAAACGACACATTCACATGAAATGTGATACAGAACACAAGGGAAGGGAAAAACAGACAGCGATTCCTTTTCTTGGAGTAGTGCTAAAGTTAATTTTCCCCTTCTTTTCTGTCCTCCAAATCATATTTTTACTAGGTTGGCGCCCTGCTTTCAAATACTACAATATGTGGATTTCTCTTGTTGGAGCTATTCTGTGCTGCATTGTAATGTTTGTCATTAATTGGTGGGCAGCACTTCTAACATATGTAATAGTCCTTGGGCTTTACATTTATGTCACTTACAAGAAACCAGGTACGTATAGGGACTTCTTTTGGTTGTGGTGAGTGGGAAAGAGGGTTGCGGAAGGGAAAAAGTGGTGGCCTTTGTGGGGAGAAGACACCCAACAGTTTCTTTCTGTTTGGGCAACTAGTTCAAATTTCTGTTTCAGGCTTTTTAGTTGTAAAGGAATATAATTATGCCTGTGTAGTCAGTGCTGTTTCCCCTCCTCCCAAATTTTGAAGATGCGTGCCTTTCACTTAGATATATGTATCTGAATAAAAATTTGAGGAAAAGGGTGATATGGAAAAAGCTCAGGTTGCAGCAAAAAAGGCACTAGGAAAGAATGTGATATCTTGATGGGAAGTGAGAGAGGATGCTTCTCTACCGTTCTTAACTGAAAAGGGATTTGAGTGGTGGATGTTTTTTCTGTAAACCATTCCTAGTGCTATGAGCGATTTATTGGTGCTTCTAAGAGCTCTGTCTTAAATGCAAGATGGAGCAAAACTGAGCCAAAAGGTGTTTCTGAAGTTGGAAATGAGGAAAACTCTACATCTGGGTCTATGAATATCTATGAAGTACTTGGATGAAAAGGGTTAGACTCGATGATCCTTGTGGGATATTCTTTTGACTCTGTGATAATTCATTGTAGCCATCAGAAGATGTGTATTGGAACAAAAAGAGAGGATAGTGGGATCTTTCTTTTCCTCATAAAAATAATAATCTAAAAGGATTTGCTTGCTTTGAAATAAAATAGTTTTTTTGTTGTGATATAAAAAAACACAGCGTTTTTTCTGAAGTTATCTTTAATAGAGTTGCCTGTTTAGCTGTAGGGTTTGTGTATACATTGTGTAGAATGTATAGAGGTATAGCTTGAATTTCTTGTTTTCAGTTGGTATGCAACATTCATGTTGTGATTATGTAGTTTTATGTATAAATAATAT
This sequence comes from Lepidothrix coronata, assembly GCF_001604755.1. Taxonomy (NCBI): domain Eukaryota; kingdom Metazoa; phylum Chordata; class Aves; order Passeriformes; family Pipridae; genus Lepidothrix; species Lepidothrix coronata. The sequence goes on along the minus strand of NW_016690194.1, from coordinate 8,975,228 downwards.
ATTGGAACTTCAAATTTTTCAACAGATGTGAACTGGGGATCCTCTACACAAGCCTTGACTTACTTGAATGCACTTCAGCATTCTATCCGGCTCTCAGGAGTGGAAGATCACGTGAAGAATTTCAGGTAACTTTAGTTAATATTAAAAATAGGAAATTCAGTGTTCAGTAGAGCACTGTCACAATGTTTGCTGTTGTGGCTTCCATTAAATGCACTGTTACACCCTATCCTGCTCGGCAGGTTGTTTGATTCACTCTGGGCCATGCACAGGAGAAACAACAAAATCCTCAGGAGGTTCAATAACAAACTTTCACTTGCAAACTTTAGAACATTAAGGTAGAAAAAGGTACTTGGCAGATTTTAAAACAACATCCGGACAAAGTAAAGCACTTTACAGACTGTAACTTAGCAAGCTTAAACTTAGCCAACTTTAATTTACCTGGACACAAGAAGGCACTTACTAAGGCATTGACTGGAATTTTTAGGCTGGTTTACAATATATTTTGAGCAGTTAGGAGAAAGAAAGGATAAGAGTAGAAAGTTATCACCACTCATGGATCAAGTGACAAGTGTCATTGTTGCAATTTTGATGTCTGATGGTCACAGTCTTGGTCTGTCAGGGCTGGAGAAAGCCCACAAGGCACAAAGTTCATTGGGTTAATGACTGTTTAGGTTCAGTTGGGAACACCCAGATACTTCTGCTGAGTGGGGAGTTCAGCACTGTTGCAACACTGTGGATCACGTGCAGTCCCCTGGTGGAAAGCCCCAGAAATGAGTCTGGAGGCTCTTTGTGAGTCTTTGATGGTTTAGGACACCTTCTAAGATGGCAGCTGCCTCTCACATCAGCATGTTTTAGCCAGTTTTGCCTTATCAGAAGGGATGAACACCGTCAGGCCAGGGTTTGAATGTCTCAGTATCTCCTTGCAGGGGAATTTTTACACCTGAGCCAGTTGTGTAAGGGAGGACATTGCCATGATAAAAAGCACTGTCCCATCTCACAGGATTGTTTCTTATTGAACTCTTTCCTGGTCTGGCTCAAAACCCAGCTTGTTACCAAACAAAAGTTGGTTTGTCATGGTCATCCTCTCCTTCACTGCGCCTGGGCTGTTACTTTGCACATCCTCAGCAAAGCATCTGCTGCTTTTGCAAATGGCCAGTTGTCTGAGCCATTAACCATTAACATTTAGTCTGTCGTGTACATGTTCATCTCCTGTGATTTATATCAGCTTTGAATTTCTTCACTGTGGACATCCCCTGAACATACTTGTGTGAGCATTTTGTTTGTGGTTAGAGTTTGCACTTCAGAAGCAAGGCTGTGGATGATGCCTGCTTACTGTTAGATGCCTTGTGGTCTGCATCATGAACGGTGATTTGTGTTCCTCTTTGAGTTGGAAGATATGCTCCAAAGTGCTAACAAGCATTCACTTCACTTGGGATGAATCTGATGTAACCTTAAATCCTGAAGATATGTATCTGTGGATGTTGTACTCAACACCATCTGTTTCGCTTCAGAAATCTCTCATTGCAGTTCAGTAATGGCAAACAGGCTGGATGGGTGTTCTTCACGAAGCTGAGGAACAGAACTGATTTGTTGTCTATCAGCATGGCTTCCCAGGAAAGGTCCTACTCAAAGAGGCAGTTTTCTGTCCTATTAGTAATTATGCCACTTATCTGGGATAAGCTGTTGTAAAAGAAAGATGCTTCAAATAAATTTAACAAAAAGTGTTGATTTAAACTAATCCATCCAAATAAGTGGAATTATAGATTGAGATGGATCATTTTCCCTTGAACGCAACTTTTCCATCTGGTCTTGTCCAGTCCCCAACTCAACTGACTCACCATAGGTCCAATTGCAAAGTTAGATCAAACTCTGATGTTACACCAGGTTGCTCAGGGCCATATCCAGTCAAGTGTTGTGTATTTCCAAAGCTGGATATTCTATGAACCTGTCATTACCTCCTACATGCTGCCTTTGCCCAGCACAGGATTTGTAATTTTGGCAATTAGTCTAGCAAATCTCTATCTTTGCATTCTTAGGGTAGAATTTAATAAGAAATTAGTTAAGGGAGAGATTCTTAATACAGGTGACATTCTCTGAGGTTATGAAGAACATGGCAGGAACACAAGGTTTAGTGGTGGATTTAGTAGTGTTAAGTTTATGGTTGGACTCAATAATCTTAAGGGTCTTTTCCAGCCTAAATAACTCTGATTCTGTTCTATGATTCTAACATCAAAAATGAACTGGAGCTGCTACAGAGGTTGAGACAGATTACTTTAGGTGATTCTTATGATATGGAAAATTTTCACCTGAAATGAATTCTAAAGTCTGGACACATCATCTTTTAAAATTGATGAGAAAGTAGTCTTTAATAACTTACTTGCAGTAGTTTGGTTCTGCCTTCTGAATGATAGTAATTTTAAAAAGAGCATATGATTCCAATTTTTTTTGTTGGACACAGAAGAATCTAAGCTAGAAAATGCAAAGGGATGGAACTTAAAATGGGGGAGGAAATTCATCCTTCTGACCTAGTCTTGTCTAAAATCTGTTCTTGAACTTTTTAAATGCATAAATTTTTAGATTTAATGGGAATACTAAATTTTTATCCAATTAGTCATAGATCCACTGACAGTTCTGGAACAATTGATCTTTACTTAATTTAACCTAGTCTTGTAATAGTAGATAATTTTCAGTGATGATTATGTTGTTATGGCTAATATTTAGAAGAAACATTTGTGTTTATAAAAACACCCCAGAACTCCAGATTAATTCCCATTTTCCCCCCTCCATCTCTTCATAATTCTAGACCTCAGTGCTTAATTATGACAGGAGCTCCAAATGCACGTCCAGCTTTGCTTCACCTTGTCCACGCTTTCACCAAGAATGTGGGCTTGATGATCTGTGGCCATGTGCATATGGTAAGTGTATTCTGTCTTTACTTCAAAATTACCTTGTTGGGGTTTTTTTTTCTGTCTAGTTTGGGGTTTGTTTTGGGGTTTTTTTAACCTGTTCGCTTTTTGTTTCTCTTTTTTGTTTAAATGTAGGGGTTTTGTTTTTTTTCCCAAAGTTAGTACTTTAGATCATTTGACATCTAAATGCTGAAGAACCTTTCTAGGAATAAAGTTAATACTGGATTACAACCTGGGCCTCTTTCTATTTCTGCATCATACACTGTCTCATGCTTTGAATCTGCAGTACAGAGCTAAATTTCCTCTCAATGTGACTATTTCAGAGAGACTGATTACTATGTAGAGCTCTTACAAAGCCTGAGAGAAAATAAACCTTCTTGAGCAGGGAAGTCAATAGCAGTTTAGCTAGTAGTTAAAAATTGCTCTTAACCTCCCAAGTAGGTTTTTTATTTCTTCAGTTATCAGCTTCATTTCATTGGCAGCTGCAGCAGTAATGTGAACAGGTATTTCCTGTTTCCTTTCTGTCCAGCCCTTACTATTTCACTAAGTATCTCTGGTTTTTTTTATCATAATGTGAAATGTGGGTGTTTTTGCGCTGGGGTGTGTTGTGAGGGTGGTTCTGCAAGGACATAATTTTAACAGATCTTACTACCTAAAGTGTCTTTTATGGCATACTTATAGGGTGGTTTCATGGTGGTGAGAAGGAAGCAAACTTAAAGTAATTACTCCTCAGAATCATACTCAGTTGTGTTAGCTGAGATGTAGGGTGGCTGTCACACTGTGATCTTTACCAGAACTTAAGCTAGCTACAGAGGCCATGGCATCTCTGATAAACATTAGCATGTTGGGATTGTGTAGTTTAGTTTCATATCTTCAGGCCAGACTTTGTCACATCACTGAGAACATTTAGGCAAGTGTAAATATAACTGACATATGTCACCTCAGCACAAGAAAGACATGGACCTGTTAGAAGGAATCTAAAGGAGGGCCGTGAAGATGTTCAGAGAACTGGGTCAGCTCTCCTACAAAGACAGGCTGAGGGAACTGGGGTTGTGCAGCCTGGAGAAGAGAAGCTCTGGGAAGACCTTAGAGCACTGTCCAGTACCAAAAGGGGGCTTATAAAAAGGAGGGAGAGGGACATTTTGTACAGGCAGGTGGGTGTCAGGATAAGGGGCAGTGTTTTTTGAAAGGGCAAGTTTAGATTATATGTTAGGAAGAAATTATTTATTCAGAGCATGGTGAGGCCCTGGCAGAGGTTGCCCAGAGAAGCTTGTGGCTGCCCCATCCCTGGGAGTATCCAAGACCAGGTTGGAAGGGGCTTGGAACAACCTGGGATAGTGAAAGGCGTCTCTGCCCATGGCAGGGGTTGGCAGGTCACTTCTAACTATAACCATTCTATGATTCTGTAACTTTAAATACTCTACAACGGGTTTGAATATGCTGTGCTTACTAAATATAACTTGCTTCTGATCTGATGAACAGATAAGAGCACACTGAGTTAATGCAATCCACAGTACATACATATTTTGTCTTCAGAAACTTCCAGTTTCTGTCTATACAAACTTTATATTTCAATGAGCGTGAAAGGACAGAAACTGAGTAATAGATATTCCATCATAGATGGAATATCCTCCTTGAAAAAAATAGGGCTGTACTGAAAAGAATAAGGTGGTGTCATCCTTGTAGGAAGGCAATTCTGATTAGATATTATTTGGGAGAAGTATCCTATCTCTATTTAAAATGGCTTTCCTGCAGGAAGGGTGACACTACCTCATTCTTCACTAACTCTGAATATTTGGTCAGAGTCTGTGTCCTTTTGCAAAAACTGGGCTGCTGTGTTCTTGGTTATACCTTGTCCTGTATTCTGCATTTTGATGTCTAGGAGGAACACAAAAGATTCATCCTGATGGAAGTAATAATAAAGGAAGTATTTAAAGAGGAAGTGACTTTGGCTGCAAGATAAAACTGCAGAAGTGACACTACTGTCACAGAGGCTTTCTGATTAGGATTGGCACACTTGTACAGCTTGAAACAGATATTCCCAGATATGCTTTGGAGGACAAGCTTGTGCCACCCTCTGGGGAAAAGTGTTGTGCTCTGCAGGGACAAGTTTGTTAAAGCTTGAGCAACCCTCTTCTTAAAGATGATAATATTTTTCAGCCTTTGCTGCTGATAATGCCCGGTATTTTGTGGGGTTTAGGTGTTTTTGGTAGGGTGCAAGCTTTTTTTGAGGTCCTCTGAGTCTGACTTGTATTGTAGCAGTGAAATTTAAAAAAAAAAAAAAGGTGTGGGGGGGTGCTTTTTTACTCCCACTACTTATATTCCTAATTGTTGTTACTCTTCTCTTATTATTTCCTTATTTTGAAAGGGTCCTCGGAGGCAAGCCATGAAGGAATTGACGACTGATTTGGCTAGGTATCAGCGATGGCTAATTAAAAACAAGATGAAAGCTTTCTATGCACCAGTGCATGCAGAGGACTTGAGGGATGGAGGACAATATTTAATGCAGGTACATCTCTTTCAATTTTCGTTTTAAAGTGGTGAAGATACACATCAAAATTGGAAGTGGCTTTATTCTTTGAAATATGTTCCGTTTGCAATATTATCTGATAGCTTTGATGAAAAGTACTTTGTTTTTTGCTTAAGAGAATAATAGAACCTTTAGTTGTTTCAATAACATATTATTTTATAATATACTTTTTGTTCCTCTTAGGCTGCTGGTCTGGGTAGAATGAGACCTAACACCCTTGTTGTTGGATTTAAGAAAAACTGGAGGCAAGGTGATATGAGAGAGGTTGAAACCTACATCAACTTATTCCAGTAAGTAGAAAATGTGAAGCTGTAGGTCCTGTGTTCCATTTCGGTATGTTTAGTAGTAAGTCAAGATCTTAGTTGCACAGAGTCTTCTACAGGTATAGATTTTCCATATGACTGATTCGGCAGTCTTCAATACCTTGTTTTTTTCCTGATGTGGAAACTAATAAGTCTTTAGTAGATTACAAAACACAGCACTGACCCCTAAGATAATATAGTAGCCATAAAGGAGATAAGAAAGGAAATCCCAGTGTAATTTGACAGCACTGAAAAGCAGACCAGTTCTGGCTGAAAAATACAAATAACTTGTGCTACACAAACACGTAAGGAAAAAACCTCCATATTTCACTTACACAGAGATTTTTTTGTTGAGCGCAAGTGCCGCTTAACCCTCTTCATTTGTGCTTTATATTTCTTGTTTACTGCGCTTCTAAAAGAAAGAGAGGATGGGGGTTTACAGGCAGAAATTAGAAAAGGGGGAAAAAAGGCACACCCAGGTCCTTAAGAGAAAAGCAGGGGCACCAAATGAAGTGAAAAATAAGGAAACACATCAGTTAGTTCTTAGTTTTTCTTTTTTTCGTATTTTGTTTCGGGATGGCTTTTGCTGGAAGATCTGTCAACTCATGTGGTTCTCAACCACAAGTCATGTGATTCTACACATCCCTAAAGAAACCTCAGGAGGTAATAACTGTAAGTTAAGCATATTTCTGGAAAATTAAAAATTTCTGAAGCACAGAATAGAAACACATCTAATCTGTATAAATCTAGCACATTGAACAATTAAATTAAAATATTCACTAATGCACAAAACGTTTTCCTCTTAAATCAACTCCAATTCTTCTTGCACTTACTATAGAATATATTGATACTACAAACATTTCTAATCGAGTCTTAGTGCTTCCAAAAAGAAGTGTTTATTGAGTGAAATCTTGAGAAATTTCTGTCTGTGGAAAGGATATGGGGGGGAGTTCTCTGATTTATGGTTGTTTGTAATTAATGAGGTATTTATATGTAAAGGATAATTAGTGGCTAATGCAAACTATGATATCGTTAAGCTCATGTTTTTCATATCTTGTATCTTGGAGGGGAGGAAATTGTTACTAATTTTACTACAGTTTTACTTACCAATTTATTCAGGCTCTCTGGTTGTTTTTACAATAATGAAGTTTTCCCTCTGTTTTTTGAATGGAGTGAGTTCCTACCTCATCAGATGTAATGGAACTAGGAACACTATAGCTTACCTATAGATAATTTGATTCTAAATTACAACATCATAGGTGTTTTTAATACTCCAGATGTTTTGAAAAGATGTCAGAATGTTTTAGTTCTCAGTTCAAGATCTACACAAAGTAAATCTCTTTGTTGATTGAGGGAGATAAAAATACAATTTTCTTAGTGTATCTTATCTGTGCAGAACTTGACTGACCTGTTCATGTTGCTTTTGTGTAATCACTTTTTACGTAGATGGGAGAAGGAGAAGAGGGAACAGGTATCCTCTTTAGACATCGCTTTTCAGGATTTGCTGTTCAGTTTACTGATACAGTTAATGTTTTGGAATCAAAACTGAAATTGTAATGCAAATTTATTATTTGGGACTTCCAATGGCAGTGTTTAATCACTGGAATTTTTTCAAGGAGGGTGCATAAGGTAGGTCCTTTGGAAAGGAAAAAGCTGTAAAATAATTTGGTTTTGTCCCTTTTGTTTAGTGATGCCTTTGATGTTCAGTATGGTGTGGTTGTCATTCGCCTACAGGAGGGCCTGGACATTTCTCATCTTCAGGGCCAAGGTAAGACTTATTTTTTTCTATCTGGTGAATAGCTGTTCTAATTCCCTTTTAATACTGCTTTCTAAAAATACTAAAGGAAAAATTATTAAAAAAATAAAACACCACCCTTCTTATGGAATAAAATTCACTGAAATTAGCAAGTCAGAACTGTAAAATAAGAATAACTCAGCAACAGATCTTGGTTTTTTGTGTTTCAGCTTTCTGTATTTGTAAGCTGTATATAGTTGTTTCCCAAAGATTTACTGTTTTACTGGAACAAATTAAAGATAAGTTGGTATCAAGTATCTGGGACTCAAGCCTAGAAATTGTGATAATCACAACAAATGATGCAATAATATCATGAGTCTGGTGTGGGATGCCAACCCCTACACACACTAGTTTAGAGCTTTTGAGTAGTCTGTCTCAAATTTGGAAAGGTCTTCTGTTTTCCTCGTGGAAGGCGTGGTTGTGCTTTGTGGGTAGTGTTCTTAAGATGAATGGTATCATTTAAATTCAGCATCAAGCACAATAATGAAAGAAGCCTGTGAGCTTTGGTGACAACTGTCTGCTGAGTTGATAATATGTAATTTGTTTGTAGCTTGCTCCATACAGAGCTGCTTCAGTGAGGAGGAATCCTTGTGACACAAATTAGGTAGGAGGGGCACCCTCCTGGAAGAGGGGAGGGTTGCTCCTTCACTGGAAACATGTGAATGTCTTAGACTTTGGAGAGAGCCTGTCACTGCATGCAGGAGGGCAGAGGAGTATGAAAGATGACAAGTTGTGAAAACAACACTGCTGAGAAAACTGGGAGTGTAACACAGAGGTGTCAGAAGAATCTTAGTGCCCACTGAGGACTGTGAGTTTACTTTAAGTCTGACAGCTGCCAAGTAGCTCCACAGAAGCCAAATTTGGAAAAAAAGATTTGGCTGTGAGACATACTTAGTCTGTGCCTTGTCTAAGGCTTACCTTCCTTTTGGAGTTGGAGTGGAAATGGAAAACACTTCACCAATTTTTTTTCCTCCTAGTTCTGCTTCCACAGCGTTAACTAGCTCTGCTTTATTATGTTTAGCTTGTGGGAGTGCATCCAATAACCACAATGTGGGGAAGTAGCAAAGAATTACAGCTCTGCTCAAAGGAGGAGCCTCCTTGTACTCTGAAGCAGTTCATACAAGACTTTTGTGCTGGTTTTTCCCCCCTCTTTGCCAAAGCATAGCAGTTCCTGTAGAGTTTAATTAATTGTGAACCAGCACACTGTAGTCACGTACCTCTGTTGATACCATTTGAAACAATTAAGTGGTTTATAGTGTGTTTCTCTGCTTTTTCAAAGAAGAGTTACTGTCATCCCAAGAAAAATCTCCGTGCACCAAGGATGTCATAGTAAAAGTGGATTATAGCAAGAAGTCTGAGACAGACACTTCTATAGCTTTTGCTCCATCATCTAGTGAAAAAACTCCCACTCCACGTAAAGGTAACTTGCTAGTTAGTAGTGAAACTTGAGTTCTCACTCTTTCTCTCTCTCTCTCTCATTCCTTCTTCAGTTCCTCTCTCCCTTCACCAAGGGGTTATTTATGAGATCTCTGTATCTGTGGAACAGAAGTGTGTCATGCTTTTCTAGATGTTGATGTCTAATCATTTAAGTGATTAGGTTTAGAGCTTAACCTATATGTGAAATAAATCTTTTGATTCTAGTCCCCTAAATAAAACAGGTGGTAGACAATTACCTACAATGGGATTTTCTTTGTTATTGAGTTTGACAGACATTAAAAAGGGCTTGAGAATTGTGCCCCACATGTGATTGGAAGGCTGCTAAATTTCTGAAGGCTTTTTCATCCTGGACTAAAATATTCTGTGCATGTTAGCAGACACAGATCATCCAAGATACTTTGACAATAACCAACTTTCCTCTTCTCTTATAAAGCAAAAGCCTAATAGTTAAGTGAGCAATGGGAGTAGAGTGTTTTTTAAAGTACAAATGAATCTCAGGATTTGGTAGACTGCATTGTGTGCTTTCCTTTGTGTGAAAATCCACTTCATTCTACATCTTATTTTCTAATTTTTTTATATATACACTTGTATTGTTTTCATTAATATCACAAAGGAAATTAACATTTTTATTTTGTATCTTTAAAAACTTTCCAGAGGAGGACGAGGATGGAAAGACTTCAGCACAACCACTGTTAAAAAAAGGCAGGCATTTTCCACCTTTTTGTGTTAAATCATTCTTTCACATTGTTAATTTCAGTTTTCCTTTTGTACTTCTTTCTACACCTTAGTACTGGAGAGGAAAATATCAACCATGCAATGTTAATTTGTTACTTCATATCTGCTTTAAAATGGGCTTCATCTTTAGGGATTAGACTATGAAAAAAAAAAGCAGCATTATGGAAATTCCCAGACAAGTTACTACTAAGAAAGGATTGTGCATAAATGTTGGAATTTAAAAAAAAACAAACAACCCCTTTGTTTTTAAGTAATATTTGAAATGTGTTGAGGAGCTTTCTGAGTGAGGTGAACATGTGAAATAACCTGAAGTAGTTGTTCAAATCATAGCAATTTGAGAGACGAACTAAGCAGTTTTTACTTCTTGGTTTATTTCAGACTTCTTCTGAGTTAAATCAGGTATTTTTGCCTTAACTACAACTCATCTCACTGTTTTGATATTTTCTTCATGATTTCAGCAGCTAGAAGCTTTTGTGTTTTAATAATGGAAAGTGAGATTACATCTTGGAGCACAAGATGGCAGTTTGGAAGAAGTCCAGTATGCAGTAAAGTAGTATTTAATGTGAATCAGTCACAGATGTGCTCTAAATTTAAAAATTCCTAATAAAATAAGGACAGAGACAAAGTCAAACTCCTGGCTCTTGTTCAGTCTGAGATTCTAATTAAGAGAAAGAGGTTAGGGTTTTTTCCTATACTGAAAAACAAAATTACCTGTATCGTTCTAATTGAAAATGCCATCGTTGTTCTCTTCTCAGCAAATCGAATAGTTTTGTTATGCAGAACAGTCTGTATTGTGCTTTACAGTCTTGTACTTGCAAAAAGGTATTTGTAGAAGACAGGATTCTAATGGGCATAAGTAGCTTTTATTTTCACCACATGCTTAAGGAAAATCAGATTTAAGGAAAAGAAGTGCTTAGGATGTGGTATTTACTTGTAAAATTAGTTATCTACCTATTTTAGGGAAGTTCGTTATTTACAACAGGTAAAAACAGTGCATAGCCTAATGCTCTGAAGCAAGGTCAATTAAATGTCCAGGCAAATGTCAATATAAAGATCTCACACATCCTTTATTTGTCAGATGCCTGCTAAACTACTTCATCTGCTGAAATTGTGAGTTAGACTCCCTAAACACAGATAGCTCAGTTTTTATATCCAGTCAATGAAAATCTGGAATTGGGAGGTGGGGGTGGGGGGAACAGTTTTTATTCAAAATTATAGGTATCACAAAATATTAAGAAGTTATATTTGATGAATTTCAAGGTGATTAAGCAAAACAGTTCAAAAACAGGGTGTTATCATAATTTTTTCCAGATTCAAAGAGCTCATCTTCTCCTTTAAATATGACTGACCAAAGACTTCTTGATGCCAGTTCTCAGTTTCAGAAGAAACAAGGCAAAAGCAATATTGATGTTTGGTGGCTCTTTGATGATGGAGGTAATGTACTTCATAGTTTAAAAAACTTGATTAAAAAATCATTGAAGTGATTTTGCATTAATTGTCAATAGATACTTTTCAGTCAGTTCATATAAAATCTGTACTGTTTAATAAGATGCTGTTTTCTCAATCAGTCTCAAATTCTGATCTAAACACAGGTTTGACACTGTTGATTCCATATCTTATCACAACCAAGAAGAAGTGGAAAGACTGTAAGATCAGAGTGTTCATTGGTGGGAAAATAAACAGGATTGATCATGACAGAAGAGCGTAAGTTTCCCTTAAAAATTCAAGTGCATGTTACTTGAATGTTACATGCATTCAAGAGCATGTTATTTGTTGGATTACTGTCTCTTCCTTAGATTTATTTCAGTTGTTCTTTGGTTGAGGTGTTATCATATTCTATTCCCTTGATCCAGAAAAGGTTTCGTTTCCCCCAGGTGGTTTTGGGTGAGATACCTCAAACTAAGATTTCTGCAGTATTGTCTGATGGTAACATTTTCTTTTTCAAATATTTTCTGAGTTTGTCTTATTTAAAACCATAAAACTGTTTTGAGTTTTTTCCAAAAGCATGGTGTTGATTTATAATCATATGTCAGTTCTGTTGATTCCCCCTCCTTACATTTAAGATGCCTTTTTTTTTGTTTCATTTCTTAGACCAATGTTTTTATTACCAAACATCTACTGTTTACCCTGTGAAATAATTAAAAATATGATAATATATAAAGGCTTGTTTTTCTGATACAGGATGGCTACTTTGCTGAGCAAGTTTCGGATAGACTTCTCAGATATTATGGTTCTTGGGGATATTAATACTAAGCCAAAGAAAGAAAAGTAAGTCTCGAAAAACCACATTGTGTTTGTTATTTGAATTTATGATGTGTTTCATTAATTTAGAACACGTCGTTCTTTTCTACATAGCATTTATGGCACAGCTAAGTCCTGTGACATTCATCGTTTGACAGAAATGGAGGAAATTAATTAATAACCTCCAAGAATATAGAAATCAGGATTTTTTTAGATCTGTGGGCCTTTGACTGTAATACTGAACTGAGACAAATACAGAGAAAAAAAATCCATGATGTCTGGAGCAATCGTGTTTATAAAGAGAAATGCTCACAAAAACTGAAATGGTCTGAATCTTTTTTGGAATCCTAGTTTAATGCAACAAAGCTCTGTCTCGAAATATAGCCTTATCTGGGTTTTTTTGTTTGGTTGGGGTTTGGTTTTTTTGGGGTTGGTTTGGTTTCATTGTTGGTTTGGTTTTGGGGGTTTTTTTGTTTGTTTTTCCTTTTTTATAAAATTGCTTGGACTTTTTAATTTACACAGGAATGATCATAGATCTGATACTTCTCCATTTCAAGTTCAAAAAATATTAGTTGTAGATGACTTTCAGTAAAAATTTGTAACAGAATGTGTACAATTTAAAAAACTATCCTCCTTCCCTTTCAATTCTTCTTGAGTATGCTGAAGTTGTAAAAACGTCTTTTACATGGATATGCACGTATCTGAAAGACTTGACATGCCATGCAAATTGGGAAAGGTTGTTTTACAAGTCAGGCAAATGCTAAATACTAATACACATTCTTTTATACCCTGCTTTTTAGTCACCTTTTCTTCATTATATAGAATACATCAAGCAACTAAAACATTATAGTACTTATGGCACACTGGTGTCTTTGCTCCCAGGATTCTGCCACTGTGAAAGGTGTAAACTTTGAGGTAGCACCCGTTTGTGCATCAGACTTGAGGTGGTAGAATTACATGGAAATAGTTCTATTTTATAGAAGTGATCTGAGTTATTTCTTCTGAGAGCATTTTTTTCTTTGTGTGAACACATTCCCCATAATATATCCAAAACCTTCTGAGATACCATTTGGCACTAATAGAAGCTGAAAACCAAGAGCAGGAAGATTTATTTTTAACAGTTGCTGTGATGTTTAGTATAAAATTGTTAATAATTCTCCTTTTTGTCCAGCCAAAAAGGAGCAGATCAAATTTGTTTTCTTCCTTTTGATTAAGGTGAAGTCATTGTGTCAACTACAGTAAAAAATACCAAGGATAGATAAAAAATTGTATTAGTAGTAATGTGGGCATTTCCTGGAGGAAATGTGAGTAGAAAAGTAGGGTAATGCGAGTTGTACTTGCTACTAGGTATTTAACGCCTCTTTGATCTTCAGAAGGTTTTCTAGTGAATTCAGAATGTTCTTACTCTAACAAGTGCAACAGGAAGACTAAATAAGGTGTATGGTTTTTTGCATTTGAATGTGACTCTTGGGCTGTACTGGAAAGACTAAAAAGAAGAAAAATAAAAATACCAAAGCCAAAATTGTAATGGCAGTAGCATGAGACTTGATAGCTGGGGTTTTTTGAGTGTGACGTGTAAATTCCCCCTCTTTCAAATTTAGTTCGGAAGAAGCTGCTGTTAGTTACTGTCTGTTTTCTAAGGGTAGTACTCTTCAGCTTTCAAAACTAGAGTGAAATTCTAGGAAAAGTTGAGGTGGGGGTTGTTTGTTTTTTGAACTGGGTAGAACTTCAATTGGGTAATGAACAGTGAAAGCTCCTACAGCTGCCACAGATTGTTTGCTGAATTACAGTGTCTTTGTAATGCAAACAGCTGATCTGATGTTCTAACTGCACCAGGCAGGGAAAAAAACTTCACTTTATTTTTATATAGTAATATTAGTTTCTGACACCACAAAAGTAATTGCTGACATACAGACTCACATCAGTTTTAATATGTCTGTTCACTTAATCCTTCAAGCATTGCAGCTTTTGAGGAAATGATAGAGCCCTTCCGACTTCATGAGGATGATAAAGAGCAAGAAGTTGCAGATAAAATGAAGGAGGATGAACCATGGAGGATAACAGATAATGAACTTGAGCTTTACAAAACAAAGGTACTGTTTTCTTTAGAGCGTTATCTTAGATACCCTTTTTTCTCCTTCTGTATTTGTGGGAGTGATATTGATGAGTTCATTCTTGTTATTCTCTCTTGTAGCTGTTTTTATGTGTGGCTGATAAAAGCAACATCTAAAACCATTTAGATGGTTCACAAAAGAAAAAAGCAGCTTTGCACTTGAGTATGACCAGGGGCCAAACTTTTCTTACAGTATTTCAGCAGTTAGTTTAGAATAATATAGTTTGTATTCAGGCATTTGCTTCCTTTTTTTTTTCCCTTTTGACCAAACTAATGTTTTTTGCTTGGCTATTTTTGAAAAACCCCACCAGAAACCAAAACCAAGCAACACAGCACATCTAATTGTGATGTAAAGGAGCAGTTAAAGGTTTGATATCTTTTTCCAAGCTGTTGTGCACTACAGAGACATCAGAAGTGCTTCTTCTCAAGTGCTTCTATGGGGGAGAACAATAAATGTCATCTATAATAGGATGCAGATACAGACACATACCTAAAGAAAGATTAGGTAAAGTTGCGTTGATCTGAAGCTCTTCAAGATGGTCCTGAGTTTATTCCACCCTTATCTTTTTTCCTGGATTTTTACAACTTCTGTGAGGATGTGCAAGAAGGGGGGTTGGAACTAGAGGATCTTTTTAAGGTCATTTCCAATGCAAACCATTCTATGATCCTGTGGTAAGGGACTTTCACTTCCAGGAGCTATGGAGGATGGTGGTATTGTAAGAGGAACTATCTTAAATTTATCTGTTATAGTACTTGACTTATTTGCACACTTTACTGCTTTCTTTTCTCCCAGCCTTGCAACCTTTTTCTTTCTTTTTTTTTGGTAAGGGGAAAAGTTCCCACACTGAGGTGAAAATATATGCTTTTTATAAATTACTTATACCAATTGATCATAATTGTTTTTCATTTTTCTTGAATAAATAAAGTTTTTAAATAAAATATCTTCCTAACAAGTTTCATTTTATTTACAGACCTACCGACAGATTAGGCTAAATGAGTTGCTGAAAGAACATTCAAGTACAGCTAACATAATTGTCATGTAAGTAAGTTACTTCAATTTGTGTCAATATGGAATTGTAATTTGAAATATACAAAGATGTAAATAGAGATCAGGAACTACCCTGTGCCTTGTCACTGAAGTGTAGAAATACTCAAGGAGATTTCAATGCTGACTGTATTTATTTATTAGAAGCATGGAACTGCTATACTACTGAAAAAATTTCCTGTGGAGTTATGTGCTTTTGATGTGCTGTTTTAGTTGATCACCTCCACATTTGCAGTGCAGTTCAGGATTCGCACATGCCTCCTGAATGCCACCTGTTCCCTTTTTTCCCAGTTCTTTCAGTCTGTTTTTCTAGGAGATCTCTCATGATGAAGTTGGATAATTATCCTGGTCACAGATTTTCATAGAATTGCGTTTGGTGTAAACGAACAGGATGTGGATTGTAGATTTCTTACTGCTGTATTTTAAAATCTTGAGAGAGTCTTTCAAGAGACTCTTCAGTTGTTCATGAAGCTGCCTGAATAGAAAATGGTGGTAACAGACCAAAAGTGAGGGGTAAATAGGTATTAAGGCCTGTGATGCTTGAGATGCAAAATCTCAACTCATTGACTGAATTCTGAAGGAAAAATAATAAATTAAAAAGGTTAAGAAATTTGACCAAATTTTACTTCTTTGCAGAATCATAGTTTCATATTTATTATGCTCAGACTTGTACTGCACCATGTTTTTCTGATTGTTGAACATTATTTTCCTTGTGAATTGCAGGAGTTTGCCGGTTGCACGAAAAGGTGCAGTTTCTAGTGCACTGTACATGGCCTGGTTAGAAGCCCTTTCTAAAGATCTACCACCAATTCTTCTTGTTCGTGGGAATCATCAGAGTGTTCTCACCTTCTATTCCTAAGAGTACTGCACGTGGCTCAGCTGTGATGAAATGGTACTTCAGTGACCAGGGGAGAGTGACTGACGTGGTCTGTAGTTCATTAACATCACAAAGGCAAAAAGTGACTCTTCTTTTACTATTTCACTGACTTGAAAGCACACAAGGAAAGTCACTGTATTTCTAAAGTTGTGACATCTTCAGTTTTATTCGATATTTTCTGTAATTTAATCTTGCTTAATGGGAGAGGATTCCTTCTTAGACTGAAGAACAAGACAAGCTTTTTTGTTTGCTATTTGAGTAGCAGCAATAAAATGTTGTATTTTTGATCAATGAAAGGATTATAGATTTATAAAAGCCTTTTAGCCTTGAGGTGCCTTCTGAAATTAACCAAATCTCACCCATACATCCTATTTTTTAAATTTATATAGAATGTCAAAATCTGCCTTCAACTAAGAGTTTAGATCAGACTTCCTTTAGTTTCTAGTCTCTTCCATATTACAATAAAAATGAATGCTGCTTTTCAGTCTTCCATTGAGCTATTAGTTCTTAGCACTGTATGTTTTCTATCGTCAGAAAGTTTTTAGGTTTTTTTATTATTATATCTGTTAGATTTAAAGGTGAGAATTGGGGCAGGTCAGCTGAACTAAAGCAAATCCCTGATGTTATTGTCAAGACTTCATTCTACTAAGTTTTGTAACTGTGAAAATAAAACTAATGTTATTTGCAGAGAGCATCCTTTTCTCAAATTTGACAATTGTGTACTACTTGGGCACTAGTTTGAGACAGAGAACTAAAATTAGCTACTTGGCAGAGAATACTGGTCAGTCTTAGCTCTACTACGAAACGAAATTCATCTTGCTGGCTGAGGCTTTTTATCTTAACCACAAATTAGAAGAAAATTAAAAGACCTGTCCTAGTTGTTGGCCTGTTACGTTTTAGTGTCACTTTCAACTTATTTTTGAAACAAAACTCAACTTAAGGCTTGAATGGGGATAATAGAAGCAATGTGATGCTATCTAACAGAAAACAGTAAACACTATGTGGAATTGTGCTATCCAATATGAAATGTAAAAGCTGCAGTTCTCTCGCATTTTTCAACAAATGGTTAAAAGGACCACTAGTTATTAGGGGAGATGTTTTAGGTCAATTTGTTCAGTTGTCAGAAAATACATATAGTCTTATTAAATAATACTCAGGTTTGATTGTCCAGCTATTTTGATCTATTCCATACATCTTACTTTATACATTTTCTATGTTCACTAAAAAAACTGCCAGTCTTGTGTGCCCTTTAATTGTATATTTTGAAAACTTCATAATTTAGTCTACTATGAACACCTGCAAAAGAAATTTCACTTGAGCCTTTATATAAAGGTTAGTAATGTGAACTGTTTTTTAAATTCCTAATATATTTTGGATAGAAAGGATTGCCTAAAAACATTTCACAAGTTTTTGATATTATTATTGGACATGCTACTGGATCAGTTTACCAGTGGGTGAGTGACTTTCATTTAAGGATGCACAGAAAAGGTGTTTTTGGGGTTTTTTGTTTGTTTGTTTTGCTAAATGCAGGATCAAATTGAAATGTAACTGTTCCTTTTGAAGGACAAAGCATAATCATTGTGTGGCAAGGTAGAGCTTCAACTTGTGATTAAAGATTAAAATATTCTACACTGTGCAGTATACACTGTTGTCAAGTTCTTGGTAAACTGCAAAAAGTCTTTTTTGTTTGGTTGGTTTGGTTTGGTTTTTTGTTTATTGGGGTTTTTTTGCTGTTTCTGTCATTTGGATTTGAGACTATTGAATCATTTCACTTTGAAAAACTTAAGAAAAACAAACATGCATGTTTTGCTGCTAAGTGTGAGATAACTGATGCCAGCATGAACCCAGCTTGTTATGATAAACATTGTAAGACAAAGACAGTTTGCAGTAAAAGTGGTGTTTCCTTCCAGGTGATGGAGTTTGGATCAAATTTACCAACATATCTGTCACAGGTTTTACAGTGTTTTTTTAGGAGATGAGGTTGTCACATTGTGCATATGGAATCATTGCCATGTTTCTTGTTGGTTTGTGGGAAACATTCTTTTGAACAGATGGACAGTATGGCATGGACTTAGTGCTGCTATCTTAAAAAACAAACGTGCACAGGTACACTTATTTAAGGCGTTTATTTGCCCATTCACGAAACCATTGCTTGTGATCTGTAACACAACACAGAAACCAAATGAAGTGTGTGTGTGTACATGCATATATGTGTATAAAATTATATAAAATATATCTAAATATGCATATGGGGATAGTTAAGGTAATGTCTGCAAAATAAGATAGGATGCTTTTCACATGCACTCTCAGGAGTTCACTAATGCTGGGCAGGAGGCCAAGTTTTTCAAGATCATTTGCTCACTAAAATTTGAACAGTTAATGGTAATTATTTGCAACAGATATCAGTTAGCGGCAGTCACTCCAACTTCTGCTTTGATTTTGACGCCAAATTTACTTATGTTCCAATCATCATTAATTACGTGGAAAATGAAATCGCTTACACATGGCAATTCATACCTTCTGTAGATTAGGTTCCTTGGTATGAGTTTAGAAAGATAGTAATAGCTGGCAAAAATCAATTATTTATTTGCTCACTGTATTTAGGTTTCCTTTTACATACATTCTTTTTATATGCTTTTTCTGACATTGCATATTTAAAAATAACTGAAAATAATTTAAAGGATTTGAGCGTTCAGTGGGTCATGGCCCACTTGGTTTGAAGATGTAAGATTTGACACTGTACTGTAACTGTCACACAAATGCTTTTCTAATGTTTTAACGTAATTATTGCAGTTAAAACTTTGTACTGGGGGATGTCACTGCAATAAAAGAAAGTGAATTCAATACAACTGTCTTGTCTAACAAAGCTTTTTTTTGGTGGTGGGAAGGGAATAAAGTCCATAGTTCAACAGATTAATGCTGAATATACTTTGATGTGTGAGTATGCTCATTGCATGCATCTGATAATTAGCTTTACAGTGGAATTTGGATAGGACCAGTAGAACTTTAGCACTTCATGTGTCTGGTATAAGAACACAAATGTGTTGGTTTTTGGGGGGGGGGGGAAATGTTTGCCTCTGCTAGGTTAGGAACAGCAGTGGTAGGATAACAAATTAAACCTTGTTTTACCCTCTAGAATTTGTCATGACTTGCCAGACAACATGGACCCATCCTCAGCACATGGTGTGTTTAAGCTGCAACATTGGTATCTGAAAACCTGTTGCAATTTGTTTTGACTCAGAATACAGTAAAGGGCTTGTGCTGGTTTAAGAGTCAACCAGCAGGGGAAATGAACTCAACTCAAAGGAGAGACCACAAGTCAGAATAACAATTTATTAAAACAACACAGCAAGCACAATCACACAAACAAACAATTGGTCCTAACCCACAAAACCCACATGTACAACCCGGTACCCTGGGGCATGATGATGGTTTCAGTCTAGGCCTTCCTG